>NW_016690186.1:8155708-8273871 GCF_001604755.1 Lepidothrix coronata | reverse complement strand
TTATAATCTCTCCTTTGAGTTGGGTTCATTTCCCCTGCTGGTTAACTCTTAAACCAGCACAAATGGATTTTAAACACTGAAATTAACCTTACTAAATGATCTTCCATAAAGCTGCAGTTATAGTGACTACAGCGACTACTTAGGAATATGGCAGAAGTGTTCTTGTTTTGTTTAGTGATGTCACAAACTCTGTGTGAGGAGCTCCTGCAGTGAAGTTTTCATGTTTTGATTGCCAAACCCCATGGTCTCAACAGAAGCATCTCCCAGACATCGTATAATATTATGCATCATGTCCTTTTGTGCTACAGGGTCCTTTTGTGCTACAGCCCGTATGTGCTGTAATGGCAATGCTTTTTACAGATTGAGTGACTGAAAGTTAAAAAGAACTGATCTGCGACAGTTATCTCCTGTATTAAAGCTACTGATAATTTCAGAATAGAACGATGTGGCTCTTGATTTTTTCACTGTTTTGCCTTTGATTGTGGGGGATGGAATTGGAAACAAAGTGAGTGTCAAGAATACAAGTGTGGAAGTGGTGCTGAAAGATCAGTTGAAAAGATAAATATGTATTTGGGGAAAAAACTCAGTTGTACTCAGACAAATATACATTAAAATACTTCAGAAATTTTTAGTGCTTGCAGTAAGGGCTTTAGTATATTTTCTAGTCTGTAAAGACCAGTTGGCTCTCATCTGTAACTAGCTGGTTCATTTTTTAACGTTACTTTAACATTTTTTAACTCCCCAGAACTGCTTTCTCTCTGTGTATGTTGACCTGAGGAAACTCAAAAATGAAACATTTGGGTTATTTCTGAGCTTCCTTGAAAGTATGATGTAAATGCAACTTCATACTTAAGGACATATATGTAAAAATTTCTTGTCCTGATCTGTTTTGCAGTTTTAGATCACTTGGGTGTTGATAATGCAGGAGGTGTGACCTTGAAATGTATGGTGAAGGTTGTGTTGAGTATGGTGGTAAGACCGGCTGCCGAATGGGTCCCACGCGCCTCATGCGTTGGGAAGGGGATTATGAGAGAGCCACATGCCCTCTGCAGCAGGAGTTCTTGCTGGAAGTGCCAGCTGCAGAGAGTGTCATTTGTGTAGCTGATTGCTACCGCCCTGTGAAACGCAGCTGCTGGTAGAGAACAGTCCAGGTACTGAACAGCAGAGACATTTACTGGCGGCTGTTCTTTGTTGACGTGCCAGCAAAGGGGGAAGTACCCAACCTATTTTCTTTTGAAAAATAATGAAAACATATGACAGGTTATATCCAGAATTGAGCAATGTGCATCAAAAGGGAAGGTTTTTCTGCTTTGTTTATCTTCCCTGTTTTTCTTTCGTATTATTCTTGTTCATGTCCTTGCTTTTAAATATTTATGCTAAATCACAGTGAGAAAAGGGGGGTGGGGGTGTGTGAAACATTGCTGACTGCTTCTGTTTAGAAAAAACGAACCAAACTCTTGTATTATATAATACAGGTTCACTCCTGGAAATTTGTGTTTTAGTAATATACTTCTTTCTCTTTGTTTTTCAAATGCCTGTGCTATTTTAAAAATTCTGCTTTAATCTAATGCTTGCAGAATAAAGTTGGAAAAAAATTAAGTGCTGTACTGTAACTATATATATATATCTGTAGCATAAATGATACTTCTTAAATCCTGGAAGTTTGTGTTTTCATATAACCTGGAGGCCCACCATTGAACGGTGTGGATCCATGGTACCACTGAGATTCTGACATTTTAATTTTTAATTTTTTCAAGTGCCTTCTGTGTGACATTACTGTACTCTCATGGTCTGTGTGACTACAGTTGTACTGAAGCTTGAAACCTGTCGCATATATATTACCAAGGTTTTGGTTGCCTGTATTTTTTTGATCTAGCTGTTGATTTAACCCTTTGGGAATAGCCTTGCAAAGAGAATAGGTGAAGCATCTTAAAACAATTTTACACAGTGCAGTAAGATACATTTTCTGAAGTTGAATATATATTCAACCATAAAACCATAAGCCTTATAAGAACCTTGCATTTACAACAACTTTGTCATGTGGTAGATGCGGGTTTTTTAGATCTGGGTGGATTAGCTTAAATTCATAGAAGCGGTGGAAATGGGAATCTCTTAATACAACTGGCTGACGTTTGTCTGGTAGGGCAAAGCTGTAGTGATAGATCACAAGGGAAGAGTAGAACTGGTAGACTTTTAGTTTTCTGTATCTCTTTGATACAAAAAAACCCACCAAGATTTATTTACAAACATATAAGTTAAACCCAAGAAATGCAATATTGATCTTTATGACAGGAAATATGTACAAATATACTAACTATTTTCTGTTTTCTTTACAGAAACCATAGCCCATTAATGAGTTTTGGAGCCAGTTTTGTCAGCTTTTTGGTGAGTAGATGAGAGCACAGAGTATACATCTGTTTTGGTTCGTGTTTGTATGTGCATGTGTGTATTCATAATGCTGGATACTCTAAATTTGGTTATTTTTATGAAACTAATTTTTTTCAAATTTTTAGATTAAATTTAGCATCACATCATGTAAAGCTTGTATACTTGTGTGGTTTAAATAAAAAGTAAAGGTTCTGTGATTAAGCTTCTCAATGTATGAAATATTTATGTGTTCCATTAACAGAGGCATAATAAAACACTCTCTTAAGTGAGCAGTGAAGTTATTTAATTAATTAATTGAAATAAAACTCACAAATGCCTGTTTTTCTGATAACATTTGCTACTGAAGATTTCTCCATCCATGCTGCTGCGTGAAAGTTGTTAATTCAATCCATTGACTTTACTTCCTTTCTGGATATATGAGAACTGAGAATATCGATTGACTAAAAAGTCATAATGAGCAAGATAAGTCTGTTAAATGCTTTTTAGAAGTTAGAAATTATAATACCTTATATAAAACTGAGCAAGTATATTATAAAATGTTTAAATCTTATTTTTTAGACTGTCCTTATTCTGACTTTATTGTTTAATCCTCTCGTGTCTCACGAGAAATTATCCATGGTAATACTCTTTTTAAAGACAGAATTTATTACAATGTATCAGAAATACATGATTTGTAAATGAAATAAATTTGAATTCTTTCTAGTATGCAATATGGACAAATACACTGGTTAAGACATCTGCTGGGGCATATGCTTTCTTTTAAGTCACTGGAGGGGAGAAAGGAAAGAGGGACAATCTCTCAGGCTTGCTTATCTGAGTTGATGTGCTGAACCAGTGTAACATCAGAGTGCAGCATCAGAGGATCTTGAATGTATCTTGCTTAGCTGCTGTTCTAAATATAGCACCAGCACTTGGTGTGTCTGTGTCATTCAGAGCTTTTGTTTAATAAAGCTCCAAGAAAAGAACTTACTTGTCCTGAAATTCAGCAGTAGTTGGAGTCAGATGCGGTTTCTTTTTCTTCCTACCTATATAGGGACTGTGATTATTATTTTGAAAAATGTAATAGCTATTTCTTGTTACTGACTTTGGAGGCCTGTTATTTATATGAATTTATTACATAACAGCAGTACCTGCACAGATACAAATCATGCCTTACATAACAATAACTGAAAATGAATTGGTATAAATTCATCATGACAGTGCATTCAATTTGACTGCATGTGAAGCTCTGAGATGGGGGCAAGGACTTACTGAGTTCTGAATTGATTTGTCTTGAAATGTTGATAAAGTATTCAATTCTCTAGTTTGGTGTTTCTGTGTTGAAAATATTTGTACTTATGTGTATATTTTACTACTTTTGTTTAAAGAAGTTTTATTCTCAAATTTTTAGGGAAACTTTTACTATCCATAGCTTCTGTAGAAATAAAACTATTTGTGCTTTCTATCATTCAAATGTGTTTGGTTTTTGGTAGAATGCCATGATGACATTTGAAGAAGAGAAAATGCAACTGGCATGTGATGACTTAAAGGCTACAGAGAAACTTTGTGAAAGTGAAGAAGCTGGAGTTATAGAAACAATCAAGAATAAAATTAAAAAGAATGTAAGAACATAATTTCTAAAATATGGATTTGTCTACTGGATAAATATTTCTGAAAACTTCCTTTCTGTCCTCCTTGTATTTTGAATAAATTATTTTTGATATGTGAAGAGCAGTTGAGATTAATGATAAACTTGGAAATGAAGTGAAATATTTTGCTTGGATTTCCTAATTGTTGTAAAATACACATTCTCAGGTGATTCCTCTTCTAAAGCAGCATGTTGTGTTTTGTTAGTAATTGTTTTTTAACATGTCAAATTAGTGATCTCTTAAATTATCTCAGGAAGCTTGTAGCCTGTCTAATTCAGACTAATTTTAATTCATACATGCTCTAGTAATGTTCAAAAGTCATGACGTTGAGGCTGCAGAATGCTGTGAGCCAGGAATATTCCTAGGGAATTTTCCTTCCTTTTTTAGATTTTTTCATTCTAAATAATAAAGGAAGAATGAAGCGTGAAGATTGAGGACTAGTAAAAGTAATAGTATAGAAATGTGTAGTGAATGGCCTGTCTAGTGTGACATAGCAGAAAAAGAAAGCCATTTCTCTTCAGTATTTAGTTTACTTGCTAAAAAGTATTGAACCTGACATACTTCACTCTCTGCTCCTAAGAGGCACTATGTTTTCCCTGCCAATTGTCATATACCTCTTTCTGTGCTTTTCCTATCTAACATCTTTTAATTCCATATCTGATGCATTTAGTAATAATTAAATGAAATTTAAATCTGTTCTGAATATTTGTAGAACCTTAGGAAAAATAACTGCTAGTATATGTGTAAAATTTCTCTATCAAGTAGGATTTTGCTTGATGACCTGTCAAAGGAATTTTAGAATAGTTTTGCCCTTCAAAATGCTGCATTAGTTTAGTAGCAATACTACCATTTGCAGTTAATTTTGCCTTTTTTGATTTCTCAGATTTAGAGAAGTATTGTCTATTATCTTTGTTAATACTTTGCTCTGCTCTGTCTTTGTATATTCCAAACAGGTTGATGGACGAAAATCCACTCTATCCATGATAGATCGTCTACAAAGACAAATAATTGTAGCAGACTGTCAAGTCTACTTGGCTGTGCTCTCATTTGTAAAACAAGAGTTATCAGGTGTGCTGTGTCTTTCATGTTTAGATATATTTTTGCATGATATCCTCTTAATAAAGCGTGATCATAAAGTCGCAGTATAAGGATAGCAATAAGGATGATTGTTTTTAAGAAGGAGCACAGTTCCAGTTGAAACATTCCAAGATGGGTACACTTGCAGAAGTATTCTTCTATCTTTGTGTAGGTAATGGTGTAGGATGAGATGGCTTGCTACAGATCATGCTTTTTGCTTTTTTTGTACCAATGGTCGCATTCAACTGATTTTCCTTAGGCAGGTTGGAGTCCTTTGCGTGTTCTCATAGAGGCATTGGAGGAGTTGGTGTGAAGATGGGTAGCAAAGATGGGCAGCATCTGTGTGCTTGATGCAAGATAAAAGAGGCCATTAAGTCCAGGCTGCTGACAAACTGCCAGTGAAAGCAATTTTAAATGAAGTGTGTTGAAGATGGAACTGCTGAATCAGTTCTTATTCTGTGGCCACCAGAGTGTGTCCTTGTATGCCAAAGAGGTTAATCCTGTTGTGTTGAATATAAACTCCTTCTCTGGACTGCAGGACCATCTCTAATGTTTTCTTGCATTCCTGCATCTCTTCCATAATCTTAAAACATGCTTAAAACATGCTTAAAACATCCACGAGTTTATAGAAAATGTGGTCAAGGTCGTATATAAAGTGTGAGCGCATTCTCAGGTTCTCACCAAATCAGTGAAGAGCAAGAGATGGTAAACAGACTAGATTGTTGGTGAAAACCCTGCTGATCAGCTGAAAGGAATCAGGGAAATAACATTCACATTTTTTAAAATAACACCTAAGATTTTCAAACAAGGACATAATGCTTTCTGTGATGTGCAAACTTGTTTTCTTCCAAGCCGTGGCGTCAGGAATGTGTTGGGCTGTAGCTAGCAGAAATTCAGGGGATATTTCTGTCTGCTGTGTGTTTAGTGCTGCAGAAAGACTTCCTTGCTATTTTTGATACAGTTCTGGGTTTTTGTTTGTGATGGTTGTTTTTTTTCCCTCCCTCTTGAAGCTTTTTTTCTTTGGTTCAGTATGTATTCTGCAGCTGCATAATTTGGTTGGATGCTGTAATTGAGGGTGGTGTCTGCTCTTTTCTCTCTTGTCTGCTGCTCAGAGAACTGAAGTGGGTAGCAGAGAGAGCACTGCACAACATGCAATACATTTGGGTAACTCTACTGAGTAAAAAAATATACCTGGAATCTTTAGTTAAAATTCCAAGCAGCTAAATGCTACTTACTGCCATTGCTGAACTGTTGGGTCCATTATTTTGGTTTTTAAAGTACATTATCTTTCTGTTTATGTATAAACATCTTCTGTTTTTATCATATTTCTGTACAGAAATAGCCACCAGATTATTGAAATGACTGTAATTAAAAAAAAAAAAGGCAGACAAATACTTCTGATCGGTGGATGGGTGAAAATTTTCTTGTTTGTCTTCATGGAACAGTTTGACAAGAAGCATATGATGACATGCAATCTGCTTTCTCATATGCTTAACACATTTTCTTTTCCACCCTCATGGATGTATTAGAAATAGTTTGATCATAAATTTGGTAACACAGCAATTTACATTGGCTTCCCATGGCAATATTGAACTACCTCTTCTTGATATTTTCCACTACTGTCATGGGTCTGACTACTTTCATGCTGGGAAATCAGCATGAAATTTTTTGTTAAAATTTAATATAAATTTTTATGTTAAAAAAGTTAGGAATTCATTGTTATAATTTATTTGATTGTTTCATATTGGTATATCAGTAGTATGTAAATTATTTAGGGTTAATGACAGCACGCTGATGGAAGTAAAGCCTAAAACTATACTTTTTTTCCACCTAACATATCTTTTCTGTTTCGTCCTTGCATTGAAACACAGCGGTTAGCTATTAGGAGAAGCACTACTGTAGGATAAGTAAAATGTGGGGATGTTCTTATTATTGGTGTGCTGCATTGCTGTGCATAGCTGTCTGAGCATTCATCTTGTGGTGAGCCACATAACTTCTAAAGTACTCTGTGCAGGCAAAAAATGACCTAATTGCTTAAAAATGAAGTAATGTTAGTCTTGTAATGCATCTGAATCAAGGCAAGGGTTTCCATTTTTATTATAATGCTTTAATATGGATCTCAAGATAGAGGATTAATTTCTTGTAATACCTCAAGTTCATGTTGACAGAACCCATCTGTCACTACTGAGAATACAAATGTTGCAGTCTTTCCCAGTACAGTTTTTTAAGACTATCAAACTAGCCTTATCCCTTCCTCATACAAAGAGAATCCAAAAAGATGTAACCTTGTCTGTGATATTACTTTCTCTGGAAATGTTTTGGGTTTTTTTGCGATTGGAAGGATTTTTGTCAAAGGCATCAAAGGCTTGTAAGGAGTTGTTTGGTATTAATAGCATTTTTCTTTTCTTTGACACACACCACCTGTTATGATCTAATTCTGGCATTAGTTATAACACTTATCTCTGCAAATGTGGTTATATTTGTTTAGAAGACTGCTGCTATAACCATGTTTTTATTTTATTTTATTTTTAGTTACTGTCTTTGTCACTGCAGTTCCTAACTCTTGGGTCTCTGTCACAGACATAATGCTGGTATCTGCTTTTATGATTAATGTATACAAGGATATTCTGTTGGTATCCTGTTTAACACTTGTCATTATCCAAGGATGTGCTTACAAGATGATTGCTGTGTAAATAGGCAAATCTTTATTTTAGATATCAGGCCTTTTTTTACCCTCCTATAAAAATCATAGTGAGACCGAGTATTCTGTCATTCTCAGCTGAGAATGCTCAAGACCATATTTTTTAGGGAAATTCAAGTACTCATACTGCATTTGAAATTGAGGAAGTTAGGCAACTGAGAAATAATTTAAAACCATAAAATTTCTGCATGCTTTACTTTTTTTTCCATTTTTTTTTTAATTATAAAGACATTATGTTCATGTGAGGGGCAGGGAAAGGATGATGTTGAAAATCTTACTATCTAGCCCAAAGGAAAGGCTTTTCTTGGTATTTTGCAATTGATTGTCTTTTAACAGAATTTGGGCTTAAGGGAAGAGATGTAGTCTCTTTTGAGTTTTGCTTTTCTCTGTTTGCCAGGCAGCTCTTTCATCTGTGCTGTATAGTGGAGCAAGATCCAGTGTGAAGTTCTTTGATTTCTCTTTCTTTCTGACAGTTGTATTGCTGTGTAGTTGACTGGAAGTGCCTTTGTGTTGCGTGTTGTAAAGTCTGTGGTTGTGAACACTTAAGTTTGTAGTGCCCAGTATGCAAGACCTCTTTGAGAGAACAGTAGCTATTACAAAATCCTTTATACAAGAAGTTAATGCAAATGGAGAGAGCATCCTAGAGTTTGTGAAATAGCATTTACCACTTAAAATGGCTTCTGAAATGTGTCCTTGAAGTAGTTTTTTTCCTTTGATTTTTAGCTTACATAAAAGGTGGGTGGATACTCCGAAAAGCCTGGAAAATTTACAATAAGTGCTATACGGACATTAACACACTTCAGGAAATATATCAGAAGAAAACAACTCAGGAATCCTTGACTTCTGATGCTGCAAATGATAATCATATTGCTGCAGAAGGTGTAACGGAGGATTCGCTAAACAGACTGAAAGGTGCTGTTAGCTTTGGATATGGACTTTTTCATCTTTGCATATCCATGGTGCCCCCAAACCTGCTCAAAATCATCAACCTGCTGGGTTTTCCTGGAGACCGCCTACAGGGGCTTTCCTCACTGATGTATGCAAGTGAAAGTAAGGACATGAAGGCCCCTTTAGCTACGTGAGTAGCTATATTGAAATGCTTTGGTAGATAACTTAGTACTAAAAGTAAGTAACTGGAGAAAAGTCAAAACCAAAAGGTCATGTTGCTTTAAAGGAAACAACAGCAGGTAAAATAAACTCGTAGTTTGTTGTTTAATGTGCCATGGTTTAGTAAATTCATCACTTACTATTGTATGAGATCTCTCTGCTGTTAATTATTTACATATATTTGGGATTTATGTCAATATTTTGCTGTATTCTTCAGTACCTGCAGTTCTCATGTCTAGTTACTTAAATGCCAGCAGAGTAAATAGAAGCTCCCCCGAAGTCTGTGTAGATTTACCTGAATTACATTCTCTGCTATGGAGAGCATACTATTTTGTCTGAGTCATTGATCTCATTTAGCTATTTTTCCCTTACTATTGGCCCAAGATCTTTTCAATTTTTTAATTTTTTTTAAATTTATTTTAGCATCTCAGTAAAATGAGATGTTCCTTATAGTATTTTTAAAGGAGTATTTTTTGTGTATTCTTTTTCCAAGACTTCATACTGCATTCAGGTCTTTTTAAGAGGTAGACGTAATTTAAACTACCCTCATAAATTATTTTTACATTATCTACAAATTAATCCTTTTATTACTGGATCTACTGCAGGTACTACAAGATGTTATTTTTGAAACATTGACAAGCAGGAGAATTGGATTTCTGTTTGTTTTAAAAAGGTTAAGATTAAATGTTCCCGTAGATTCGTTCTTTCTCCTTTCTGGGGAAGAAAAATTATATTTTTTGGGAATGTTTCCTCCTTAAGATAGTCTTGGAAATCTTTGTGCTCTGCCCTTGTTTCCAGGAGCGATGTAGGTCATGTAGATGTCTGCCCTTCTGAAAACAGGATGTATTTCTTTTTGACATTGATTTCAAGTATGTCTGCTGATGTGTGTTTAGGTTTTTTGTTGTTTGTTTTTTTTTTTTTTGTTAGTTTTTGGGGGTTTTGGAGGGGTTTTTTTCCTTTCTAATGAGCAATTAGTTTTCAAAGTTTTCCTGTTAGTTTTTCTTTTTTCAAAATTGACGGAGTTCTAAAGGCTCAACTGCTTTGATGCAATGAGCTTTATTGTTACCTTGCCTTTGGGTGACGTGCACTGAATTGTATGTTCAGGTGCAGTTTAGGAGTATGTTGATGTATGGCAGTAGCATTGTGTTTGTTTTAAAACCAGATTGCATAATAAAAAATTCATGTCTATCTTTGTCTTTCATAATAATTTAAAAATTTCTCTGTGTAGAACGTAATCCTTAAATTTCTGTTTACAAGCTGTAATCATTTTTACTCTTACATTTCTTTTAGATTGGCTCTCTTGTGGTACCACACAGTTGTTCGCCCCTTTTTTGCCCTTGACGGCAGCGATAACAAGGCAGGATTGAAAGAGGCAAAAGAAATTCTTGCAAAAAAAGAATCTGCTTATCCAAATTCTTCTCTGTTCATGTTCTTCAAGGGAAGGATACAGCGATTAGAGGTATCGCATGTTTTCATCCTTTAGACTGATTTCTCCTCCTCACCCTTTGTTATTTTATGTTTTTCTGATGTCACTGAACTAAGCAAGCTTCAGCAAAGTGTGAGATACATGGAAAGATAATCATCTCCGTCAACAATAAAAAGATAATAAGAATGGATTAAATCCTTCCTAGTTTCAAGTTCAGATGCAAAACCAGCTCTTCCGCTACATCTATCCGAATTAACATTTTGAAATTGTTTTTCAGCTACTTGATACATTTGTGGGCTGTGCTAAAAGGAAGTGCTTTTGGTCACTCAGGAGTTTCTTGAGCTATTTCAGTTTTGCTTGTGAAGCTAAAATGTTGAGTATTATCTGCTGAGTACATAGCATTTATCTTCCCCTTTTTGTTTTATGCATTGTTCATATACAGCTAATTCTCTGGAGTAATTTCCCTTAAATAACTGCTTTTGCTTTTGAGAGGTCAAACCAGGATGTTTTCTGTTGCTAAGGGTGAGCTCTGACCCAAGCCGAAATGTATTCAGTAAGAATGTGTTTGTGAATGCTATTGCAAAGTGCTATTCAAACACTGCAGGAGCCTTTTGGGTTTTGGCTAAATTATTCTCTAAGAATCTCTGAGAATAGGAGACAAGTACTTCATACTACTCAACTCCTAGCTGCTGCTTTTATCAGACCAGAATATTTTCTGAACAATTATACTAACCAGAAAACCTAACACAAAAGCACAAACCCAGAATGTTCAAACCCTTCATCTCAACATCATAATTACAAGAGCTCATTGAGATATTAATATTGGTGGTCATTCTTTGCTGGGGTTTGCAATTAAGTCTTTCAAATACAGCTAAATATTCTGAGAGGTAACAAGAGTAACAGAACAGAGGAGTAGGCTTCAGTGGACTATCAGATTTTGCAGGCATATTCTTGCATGGGATTTGAATGTTATTTTTCTTTTTTTGCTGTTGATTTGAAGACAGTGGTGCATTTTAGGAATTACATTGTCACAGGCAAGTTGTCAGTCCTGGGGAAGTATTGCTGTTGTCTGAGTAGGAAAGATTTTGGTGGCTTTTGTTCAATTGTATGCGTATTTCATTCTTATGGTAAAAATCAGATTTGTCAGGAATAGCTACATAATGAAGGCAAAATGCAAGTACATTGATTACCAGGGTATGACTTGGTATTTTTAGTGTAATGAGAAATAAAACTCAACTGGTGCTTCTGACTTTCAGAGCAGGGTAGGGTGAAAGCCTAAACATAAGTTGCTAATAAACTGAATATATCTTTCTATGTGTAAAGAGAATATGTTTGGGATGAGTGTCAGTTTTGTGAAGTTGGTCCCTTTCTGGAGTACCAGTGTGTTCCAGAGGAGAGTTCGTTAAATGTAATCTTACAGTATTAGTGTATGAAATGATGCAGTATGTAGATGCTGCAGTACTGATACTGAAGTTTAGGTCCAGGTGAAACTTTGTGCCAGAGACAGCGTGGCCATTTTAATGAAGTTGGTTAGCTTAGGCACACAGAATGCTGTGTAGCCATGACCCTTAATCAGCAGAAAGCTTATTGGTTGCCAACAGGAATTAAAATGTCCCTTTGCTATTCATGTGTGTGTTTGCATGAGAGCTTGTCTATTCAGCAGCCTTTTCCCCCTCTTCGTTCCAAGTGGTGCTGTATCAGGGAGGTTTTGCTGTGTCTGAATGTTTTGGTTAAATGTCTAGGGCTCTTCTGTAGATTTTATTATGAATTTACATGCTTAATTTGCTTGAATGCTGTTGACATAATAGTGAAGGCAGGTATGTGACTGGTGGCAATGGCAAGGAGCTGTGCTGGATTTCTGCATGATACACTTGTGGTTACATGTGTCTTGAATCTGGGCATTGGTCTTACAGCATCCATTTCATATTAGTGCGGCCAGCAGGAACAGGGAAGTGATTGTTGCCCTGTACTCAGCACAGGTGAGGCTGCACCTTGAGTCCTGTCTCTAGTTCTGGCCTCTCACTGCAAGAAAAACACTGAGGTGCTGGAGAGTGTCCAGAGAAGGGCAACAAAGCTGGTGAAGGGTCTGGAGCTCAGTTCCTGTGAAGAGTGGCTGAGGGAGCTGGGGTTGTTTAGCCTGGAGAAAAGGATGCTCAGGGAGTATTTTATCACTGTCTACAAGTGCTGCCTGAAAGGAGGTTGTAGCCAGGTGGGAGTCAGCCACTTCTCCTAGGCAAAAAGTGACAGGATGAGAGGACACAGCTTCAAGCTGTGCCAAGGGAGGTTCAGGTTGGACATCAGAAAGAATTTTTTCACAGAGGGGGTTGTTAAGCGTTGGGACAAACTGCCCAGGGAGGTGGTGGAGTCACCATCCCTGGAGGTGCTCAAGAAACAACTGTATGTGGCACTTAGTTCTCTGGTTTAGTTGACAACGTGGTGATCAATCAGAGTTTGGACTGTATGATCTTGGAGGTCTTTTTCAACCTAAATGCTGCTGTGGTTCTGAACCAGAAGTGCTCAGATACTCATAGATTACAGACTAATATGGTGAGTTGTAATTTCCTTCTCATTTCCGAGGTGAGCGAGGAGAGCTCCTGCAAAGCCTGGGAAGTGCTTATATTGCCTTTCTTGAAACTGTTAGTGCACCAGTAGGTTTAAATTCTTTCCACTGGGCATGGGAATATTATTTGAGGTGGCTTACCAAAATTGGGAAGTCTGTACTTTAACCTATATGTACATAAAAGTATACCTGGAGCTGGGAGAAGGCAGAGTGAGAGGTGGTGTTCTGGATCTTACCTATTTCTGCTTTTCGGCTTGCAATTTTGCAATCCCTTTTTTTTTTCTTTTTTCCTTAACAGCAACACTATTTGAAGCTATTGTTTCTCTTTGATTAGGAACAGACTCTGCATATGTATATATAAACAATAAGAAATCTTTAGGGCTGGGACAAAAAACTTGGGTTCTGGGGCTTGATCCATGGAGTTCAATGGGTATAGGTGCATGTAAAGAGTCTGAATGGAAAAGTACCACATACTCCACCTGATGGGCAAAACACCATTCATACATTCAGGTGTATGAAAGTGTGTGGGATGTGCAGGCTTCTGAAAATGTTCACTGTGCTTAAATGTAATGCTGACAGGTACTCTTGGTTTTTTAGTTACTTTTTGTAGACATTTTTGTATCAGTGGTATCATTCTTATTTAGGAGTAAGAGGCTGTGATATGGAAAAGTAGACTGAGGGCAAGAGTAATAGTAAGCATTGAAAAGTCTTAAGTGAACTTTCTGGAAGAAAGTCAGTGATGTCTAAAGTTAAGAAATTTGCAGGGCTTGTGTAATGTCAAGGTTTATTTACAAGAATTGTGCTGGCTTTTCTAGTTACTTGTTCTAGGCTACAAAGTACAGTATCCTAGTTTTATTCTATTTTGATTTTGTGTCATGTCTAAGAAAAAATGGGTTTCTGTGTGCTAAGGAATAGAAAACAGAGGCTTTGAAATGTCCATATAGTGTTCTCTGGTGTAAATTGTTGCCTTTTAGCAGGAAACTACTTTCTGGTTTCCCCTTAATTTTGAACGTGAGTTCTTAAGAGCTTTACAAATTCAGAGTGCTGATTGAGAATAGAAACGTTCTGGGAGAAGGAACAGTGTCCTGAGATTTCAGAACAACTCTTTGGGGAAATGTGTGTTGGCTCGGGAAGCCGCTTGGGCCTGGTAAGCTCTGTAGATGCTTAGTTGATGGGTTGGGGTGCTTTCAGTTTTAGAGTGAAGTCAAGAAATGTAAGATTAGGGTTCTCACATTAGCTTTATTAATCTTTTTTATGGTTATATAATTCTGTAAATTACACATTTTATGTCTTAATGGGCTTTTTTGTCTTTGTATTATGTCCAAGAGAGGCATGAGTAGTTAGTGCCTGTTGAAGGAATTAAAAGTGTGTCTATATATATTTATAAATCTCAGGAACATCAGTTTCAGGTGCAGGTAAGATGTTATATTTGCAGACTCTTGAGACTTTATAATCCTTTCTGTTTATTCTTTGAAACAGTAAACAAATAGTAATTAATTTAAGAATTAACACTAAGAGTAAAAATTCATATTCCCGCACATTGTCACAATCCCTAGAGATGTTTAAAACTGTATTTATTAAGGAATGTCTCTGAAACATACTTAACCGAGATTGGTGCTGAAGGAAAAGTTAGACAGATGTCAAAACACTTGTGAGATCTAGACAGTTAAAAGGATAGATTATAGAAGATTGAATATTCAACCAACTGGACTTGTATTGAGTGGTTGGTGTTTCATGTACTGCCCCAGGCTGGTGTATGGCATTGCAGACAATGATTTAATTGCCAAGTAGTCATTGTGTGGAATAACATGTCCTACAAATAAGTGAATTCTGGTTTGAAATGTTCAGGATTTTAGAAGGCAAAGTATCTTCAAAGAGGGCTAAATATTTAGATTTTCTCTTTCTTTTTTCCATTCTCCTCAGAATCATTCAAAACATAGATTTACAGATAAGCTTTTGAACTTCCTGGCACAAAGATAAAGTTCTAAACTGACGTTATATTTTTCTGTAAGATTGGGCCCATAACAGTTATTTTCTAGGAAGGCATGTTGGGATAATGTGTAGTGGAGAGAATGTGCTGCTACAAAAGTAAACGAGGTGTACATGGCTCAGACTTCCTGGTAATTTTGAGGGCAAATATAACTCACATTCTGCCTTGCCAACAAGCATCTTAGTTTCATCACCACTGTATTTTCTAAGGGTACAGTGTTTATGTTGGTACAGGTGTGGATCCCTTTGCTGCCTGTTGTGCTGTCTTGATGCAGTATGTATTATTTTCAATGAGACTGTTCTTTAGCATCTAAAACAGTTTTCCCTGATGAGACAAAGGAGAAAACCTAAAAAATCACTTCAGAGCTCTGTGTATTCATGGACTTAAGATACAATTCTGCAGATTTGTGTAGGAATTTTTGAATTCAGTTATGCTTGCACAGATCATGGGTTTGCCCTTGCAAGGGTTTCTTTCACTTACCTGCTTAGTCAGCAGACAGGGGCTTAAAAATTCTTCTGTAATATAAATTATTATAATTGTATGTGAGAATAAATATAGGAATGCTATTAAAGCAGGTACAGGCCATATTGGAATATACAGTATGTATATGTAAAACAAATATTGTTTTGCATTCCCTCCCCATAATGACTGGTATGGACAAATCCCATCCTAGTCTGGGAAAACTAGAAATTAAGGTAGTCAAAAGAACTATCATTCTAGTTCTTAGAAGGATGTCAGCCTCTTTTTGCTAAGCTGTTGCTAACTAATGATTTTATCAAAATGTTCTTTTTTTCTCTCATGTACCTTTTTATCTTCTAATGTGTCATGCAGCATTTATGAATTCTCTATTAACTGCTGCTTAAAGTGGTTGCTGAGGGATATGGGAAAAGGTGAAAAGTTCAAAATAAATAAAACACTAATGGTACCCTTATTGTGCAGAAAGCTAAACTTCATTGGCAGATGCTAAAAATATGACTTCTAAAGGTGGAATGACTAATAAGCGTAAAAATGAGACTACCCTAAAGCTTACTGCACAAAACCAAGGAATTTCTGACGTAATAGAAAATACAGTCACTTACTTGTAAGGTTGAGAGATAATCTGAACTGGCTGTTGCTACACTGGTAAACTCTTCTATTATGTTTAATTTCCTATTAACAGAAATCTGATTGTTTTCTTTATCAAAATCAAATTATCGAACAAATTTTAAATTTCAGTCTGATTTTTTTTTTATTCTTCTTTCACTTTTGTTAGTGTCAAATCAATAGTGCCTTGACCTCATTTCATACTGCTTTGGAACTTGCAACAGACCAAAGGGAGATTCAGCATGTCTGCTTATATGAAATAGGTACGTTGGATATGTTTACGCCATAAGTGGCTCATTTTCAAGTTTAGATTGGCAACTTCAATAAGCAAACTGGATTCTTTTTATGATGATTTTTAAAAAGGTTTTAGAACACTGGCCTTTGTCTTGGATGGATTATGGTAATAAACCTATCTTCTTGTTTGGGCAAGTATTTTTCATAATAAATTTTTCTGCAAACACAAGGTGATGCAAAATCAGACTGTGGAATAAAGGGCACACTGTTCGCTTACTGAATATTATTTAAAATTAGAAATTAACTCATTTAATTTGTCCATGGAATCATCATTTCTCTACCAAAAAGTAATCAGTCTAAACCTTCACAGTTTGCAGGATCTGTATTTCATGTTCATTTCCTTCTCTCAGTAGTAGTATACGCTATATGATCTTGCATACAGCTCTTTAGAGTGGAGAAGATATGTTGCTTCAAGCTGTAAATGGGAATTTGTGACAGTGGGAAATAATAAAGGAACAAGTAGTAGCTTTTTAAGTTTTAGTATCCTACAAAATATTGTATCTAAATTTTAAAAAAGGTTTTGGTAGCTGTATAGATTTGTTGTTGCTCTGAAGTGGATTCATTGTTTTGTATGGAATCTTGTAATTCAGAATTTCTCAGTAAATTTAAACCAGGCTCTAAATATATGTAGTTCATTTACATTGTTTTTAATTTTCCAGTTACTGTTGTAATTGTTAAAGTAGCTCCAGCTCTCCTAATAGACTGTGTGTTTCAATAATGTTGACACCAAATTTGAATTACTGTACTTTCCCTGGAATTAAATCAGTTTTGCTTCTAGGTTGGTGCAGCATGATAGA
Organism: Lepidothrix coronata; assembly: GCF_001604755.1. NCBI lineage: Eukaryota > Metazoa > Chordata > Aves > Passeriformes > Pipridae > Lepidothrix > Lepidothrix coronata. The sequence goes on along the minus strand of NW_016690186.1, from coordinate 8,256,820 downwards.
GATGAACTTCAAAGATGCATTTGAATCCTTCGAAAGGCTTAAAAATGAATCCAGGTGGTCCCAATGCTACTATGCGTATTTAACAGCAGGTGAGTACATTCAGTGTGTTGGGTAGATGATAAATCAGTGATGTGCTAAGGTTTTGGCACTGTTTTGTTTTGGGAAACTTGCTAGTGTGTGCAGTGCCTTCCACACTGCCTGCTGCTTTTGCAGCTTTGTGCCAGACTTGACTTGGATAATTTTGTTTGTTTATATAATGAACACTTGCGTGCTCACACGTGTACATGCCTGTGTGTACGCCCTCTCGATGTAGATACAATTAGGATTGTCAGTGTAGTGACATGTAACAGCTGTATTGCAAAGATCTAATAAATAAATCTTTAGAGGCTTGGTGGTATTACTTCCTTTAATGGTTATACAAAAGTAGTACTGACTTGTTAGTAATCACAGAGGGTACCTGGGGAAGTTGGGATTATCATGTTTGTCAGATCCTCGGTCTAGACACTTTCTTGAAGTGAGTGTGTTTGTTTTTCTGTGACCATGTGATATCTAATCTTAATTTTTCGTGTTTTGTATCCCAGTAGTGTTAACATATTTCTGTGTTCTTACAGTGTGTCAAGGAGCCACTGGTGATGTCAGTGGTGCTCAGAATGTGTTCAAGGAAGTTCAGAAGCTTTTCAAAAGAAAAAACAATCAAATTGAACAATTTTCAGTGAAAAAGGTTAGTTTTAGCATAGGCTGACTTGTTTTGGTGCAGTAATAACATTTCAGTTCTTCAACAGTATTTTCTTTTTGAAGGATGTATCTGTTTTCTTTTGTGTTGCTTCTGTAGAATTAGTGGGAAGGAAAAAGAAGGATGGAAAAAGAATAGTGTCAAATGTATTTGAAGGATCTAGCAAAGGAAATGTGAATTATCTATTCACTTTACAACTGAAGTCATTAGTAAAGATAAAAATACATGATACTGTAGTTGCTTTGGTAATTTTCCTTCTAGCTTTGCCTTCCTTACTCCTTTTTATCTTGTCTTGATTGTAAAAGCCTTAGTTCTTTTTGAAAGCTAGGAGTTGTCTAGGAAATAGCTCCCATCTGATACCTTGCAGATGTTACTGTTTCAGCATCCAATCATTGCGTAGTGGGGACTGTGAAATACAGTAAAACTGGTCAGGCTGCATACAAGGAAGTTTTAATTTTGATCAATAGGTAAGCTCCTAAATTAGTTGACAGATTTTTGCTTTTTAGTCTAAAAGTCTTTAAGCTAAGTTACCATTGACTTACTTTCATAGAATTGTTGTGTGACTTTATGAAACAGTTAAAATTACTGTTTGTGATATATTGTTTGGGAATATTATGACCCCATAAAAGGATAAATGATGGATCTCCCTTCCTTCTTTCTCCCCACTTTGCAGGCAGATAGATTTAGAAAACAAATGCCGACCAAAGAGCTGTGTGTCCTGGCATCCATTGAAGTATTATACTTATGGAAGGCCCTTCCAAACTGTTCCCTCTCGAACTTACAGCATATGAGTCAAGGTATAATATTGATTTATTTATAAGGTTTATCATGGTATAAGCTTGATTTATTTATTTACTTCTTAAAAGGTGGGTGTATAATTTTATTCTGTTGTGTGGAGTAGCTGATCGTAGTAGCACGAAAAGTTAAACTTGTGTGTATGTGTCATAGCAAAATACACTTAGAGTAACCATAGAATGATGGCCTATTACGATTCAGCTTAATGCTTCATTGCCTGCTGCATATAGTTGTTTGTTAATCATTGTTTAAAATGAAACAATAGCGCGATAGTTACTGTTCCGAGTCACTAAACAAAATATAACTAATTTAAACGTAGCTAAAAAATAACAAAATAAATCTACCGATTTGTTTCTGCTCGTCAGTTTTCTTCTAAGAGGAAGTGGGTCGCTTGTGAGGTCATCTATGACATGATAGGCGTTCTGTTTATCTTGGCTGCTGGGACCTTGGTAGTGGTGAATGATTGCCTCTTTCTTAGTCTCCAGATGTCTTCAGATATCTGTCACATGAAGATTGTGGTAGCAGTGTTTATCATGAGGTTTACTGTACTTCTCCCTCCATCCAGCAGTCACTCTTGTTTACATTCTGCAAACAGTTTCAAATTGGCTGAAGAGAAGCTCAATGTGAGCTGGCAACGTGAGCTCCCAGCCCAGAAGGCCAACTGCATCCTGGGCTGCATCACAAGCAGCATGGGCAGCAGATAGAGGGAGATGATTCTGCCCCTCTACTCTGCTCTTGTGAGACCTTGTGAGATCCCACCTGAAGTACTGCATCCATCTCTGGGATCCTCAGCACAGGAAGAGACATGGACTTGTTGGAGCAGATCCAGATAAGGCACACACAGATGATCAGAGGGCTGAAACACCTCTCCTATGAAGACAGGCTGAGAAAGTTGGAGCTGTTTAGCCTGGAGCAGAGAAGGCTTCAGGCAGACTTCAGAGCATCTTTCAGTACTTAAAGGTGTACAGCAAGAGAGCAGGAAAGGCCCTTTTTACAAGGGCATGTACTGATAGGACAAGGGGGAATGGCCTCAAACTGAAAGAGGACAGATTTAGATTAGGTATTAGGAAGAAATTATTGTGAGGGTGAGGGCACTGACACATGTTGCTAAGAGAAGCTGTGGATGTCCCATCCCTGGGAGTGTTCAAGGCCAGGCTGGATGAGACTTTGAGCAATCTGGATGAGGCTTTGAGCAACCTGGTCTAGTGAAAGGTGTCCCTGCAAAAGGGCAAGGGAGGTGGATCTACAAGATCTTTAAGGTCCCTTCCAACCCAAACCATTCTAAAATCCTCTCTTTTTAAATTTATTTTTTATTATTATTATTTCTAGATAATTACTTGCTCATTTAGAAAATAAAACAAAAATTGTCTCCTGTGGGGTTGTCTTTTTTTTTTTTTTGGTAGTTGTGAAGTCTTGGGGATTGTATGCAATTTTCATGTTAAGCTAGAAAACTACCAGTCTTGAAGTTGAGAGTCAGGACTAGTAGTGGTGTTTTGTTCTGGTTTTAATTTAAGATAATTTGTCTGTTTAAATTGAGTGATGGCAGTGGGTTATATTCAGATCTCTAGTTTTCTAGTCACAAAGGTAATGGTAGGCTTTAAAAGCAGATTTACTCACATAAAAATAAATGTGACGATTTTTTTTGGCTGTCATTCACCTTCAGAACAGTCAGCTTTTGAGGGTGTAAAGAGTATGTGTTCTCTCCTGCACACCCAGAAGCAGTGTAGATCTCCCTTGTATAAGCTTCTATCTAGTCAGTGGTTCACATTTTAATATGAAATAGCAGTACAGATGAAAATTCAGAAATAAACTTCTTCTAAGTTTGACACTGACAGGTCTGCATCAGCCATCCCTGGCTGAAGATGTGCGCAGTGAGACTGTTTTTGATACACCTTATGTGTATCTCAAGAATATGGATGATAAGGAATTTTTTTTATATATTTGTTTCCTCTTCTCATGAACAACTGAGTTGTAATTTGCTGTGGTGGATTTCCAGGGTTTTCCTCAGGGCTAGAACTTGACTTAAAAGAATAATTTGTATCCACCTGTATCCCTGTAAGTAAAACACCAAGTAACTCAAGCCTTGCAATGATGAGTTGTCAGCCCAAATAGGTCATGCAGCCAACTCTTAGTTATCCATAGATGGCTTCTTTGGGTTATGGATTAACTGTGAATGCAGAGCTGGTTAAGATCTGGCAGGGTTTATGCAATGAGGCAAAATGTTTAAGGAGCTGTACTGCTCCAGAGACAGCAGTTAAGTGATGAAAAGGCCTGCAGGCCTCCCTGTACCCTTGCCTTCTTGGAGGTGATGGTGCTGACAAGTGTGAATGGGTCCTCATGGGACTAGTCCTGGTTTAACAGAGCTGGCTCTAATAAGCTTGATCAAAATGGAGCCTGATTCATCTACAAACTGTTCATGCATTGTGATACAGGTTTTCCTGGAAACAGAGCACTACTCAGCTGAGGCACAGTCTGTCCCTGGATCGTTGACCAGCTAAGGTCTGGCAAATAAGCCTTATTGTCTCGTCATCACTGAGAATCGTGATGCCAAAATACCCTAGTCTGGGTTTTTAGGTCCAGTACAGATTTTTGTGCGTCTGTCACTTGGCTTCAGTTCAGAACAAATCAGGTTTGTCTGAACTGTTTGCCCTGTGCTCCTCATAATTTGGGACTGTGTATTTTTTTTTCAATGTGTGGGACAAACCAGTTTCCCATAACACCAGAAGGAGGTGATTGTTTCTTAGCTTGGCTTTTTAGTGGTTATTTCAAAGACTGGTAGAGAAATGGATTCTCCTCTACTTGTGAGAAGAATACACCAACTTCCTTTGACTTCAGCTCATTAATTCCTGTTAGGAATTGCTCTCATGAGTCACAAGATTTCTTGATGAAGTTCATACAAAATGGGTTGTATTTAAAAGAAGACAAATTACTTTGCTTTATGTTAATGTTACTAGCATCTCCTTTGGTTAAATTTAAACATTGGACTAAAACACACCATAGGCCACAGTTCTTGTCTAAGGAAGGATTTCAATCCATCTTGTTTGTTTACTGGAACCTTTTCATTAAGCTTGTCAGGATGTTGATGATTCATCGGCTGTTGGTTTGAGGAATTTGCTTCTTGGTGCCATACACAAATGTTTAGGAAATTCTGAAGATGCCATTCAGGTAAGTTGTTAAATGGTAATTTACACCATTAATCCTGTTTTACAAGCTATTCTGTTAAACAGTAAATATTGTTGAGTAAGTGTTAAGCAAGTCATTAGTTTTCAGTGCTAGTAATCATTCTGGTTTGTGAATTCTAACAGGTTCTTCTAAAATCTTTTGGTTTAACATGCTGTCATTATATTCTGTGTTGTAAAAGTAGTTCACTGTGCTGAATGACCATGGCAACCAATGTGGCTTATAGTAGAAAGAGTTAAGGGGAAGGTAGGAAGATAAAAGTTATAACAAAGTTCTTGCTCTGCTAGATTTACTTTGTCCAACAATGAAAATTAATCTTTTTTTTAAAAAAGTACCTTGGAGGTTGACCTTTTGAAGGCACACATTTGCTGCTTCTCCAGGACTACTAGACACTGAGAGATTTGATTTTTAGCACACATACCAAAGAAAAAATTTGCCACTGCTTCAGGTTTTGCTCCGTAGGCAGAGCTTTCCTTTTTCCTCCTCAAAATGGAATACAATTCACATATGCAGCAAGATGCTGGCTTTGAATCCCTCCCCCCTTCTCATTTCTCTCAAGCATACCTTAAATAATCTAGGTACTTCATCACTGATGTTAAAGTTCCTTGTTAGATCTAATATTTTTTCAATATGAAGTTGGAAAACTCTTGAAACACTCAATATGTTACTTTGTTAAAATCCAGACAAGTTATTTTGCCTTGATACAGTAGTGTTGGTAAAACCATCTAGGAATCTATACTGTTGTAAATTTTTAATGTATTCTTAATTTAGCTTTGGCTAATTTCTAATGCTTAAAGTTGAATGGTGCTTCTTAATTGTTTTGAAGTATCAAACAGTCAATTTTAATAAATTACTGCAGTTTTTTGGTTTTTTTCCCTTTCATTTTTACAGTACTTTCAGCGAGCTGCAAAAGATGAACTCTGCCGTCAAAGCAACTTGTACGTCCAGCCATATGCTTGCTATGAACTTGGCTGTATTCTGTTAGACAATCCAGAGGTAATAGCATAAACTGTTTTTAAACTCTTAAAATGAGCATAAGGAGTCAGCATACCACTATATAAAGAATGAAACAAAATTTATGGGTGATAATGTATGTGAAGTTTTAAGAATTTGTTTTATACCTACTGTAAAGAAAATTACTATTTTGTGTTTAGGTTTTGGTTTTTTTCAGTCCAAGAAATGGAATGTATTTAAGGTAACAATGTCTTATTTTTTCAATATAGAGAGTGTTCCTGCTGCTGGTGGCAAAAAAAGCCTGGCCAGAATGCCTTGGGTAGGCGGGGATTTCTTGTCTACAGGTGGTATTTAGTATCATGGATGCTTAGGGTCATTTTCTTACCTATTTAAAATCCTGTTGGATGCCATTCAAGCTCAAAGAATGCTTGTAGTTATCCTTTCCAAATAGAATTTGATGCCTTCCTAAAATAGCAAGTGTTTTCAGTCATTTAAATTCCATTATAGATTGCTATATGAACATTTTGATTTTCACCCTGACTAGTGAGGGTTTTGTTGTTCAGGGTGAAGAGGAAGATAATCCACCTGGCTTTCAGACTGTCCAAATGGCTTGGCTGATGATACATTTGATTGTTTAGGTCTTTGCACGTACTCTGCCTCCTAGGAAATCTGGAGAATCTTAAGAGTAGAGCAGCTTGTGCACCACTTGTGCATTTGTGATGTTTTCCTTCCTCAAACGTGTAACAGCACTACTTGGAGTTTATGCCACCTTGTGTAGTACATCCTTAATCAGATTGAAAGTTGGAGGAAGTGGTTACAGGGTAGTGACTTGAACCCCCCTTCATTGTATGTAGTGTATGGTTAGGCTGATAATATCTCATATTCTTAAGAAGTAGTTGTGTTGATAGTTTCTCATATTCTTAAGATTCTGTTTTCAGTTGGTTTTGATGTTGTCACGTATAATCATCTGAGCTGAACCTTCCCCTCTCTCAATAAAAATGATTGTCATGACAAAGGACAGAATTAGAAAATGCTTTTAAAAGTAAATGTACTTTTTGAAAAGTCTGCTGCCCTAAAACTTGGAGCTGGGCCTTGAAGCCTAGAAGGGAGGTCTGAGTCCTGTATTATTCTTTCTGCCTTTTTTTCCATGTTCCTGTTTAAATTTGATGGTGTCAGGTGTCTCTAAATAAAGGGTGTGGTGGGTAGTGAAGTTATGTGGTTATTTGGAGAATATGAGAGCAGTCCTTCCTTCCTCCTGCTTTACATGTAGGATGTGCACACAGTAACCAAACGTGCCTCATATTGGGTCTTTGAGGGCTGCACAAGCTTGGCACGTAGCGCTATAGGGAACCTGTGGTAGTGCTTAGTGTATGAAGGACATGCAGAAAACTCCCTCTTGTGGCACTTAGGCAATGAGGAGATAAATGATGCTTAACTTGAATAGAGTGGGATGAGATAGGGAAAAGCAAGAGCTAGAATTAGAGGCAAGTGGATGCTGTTTATAGAAAATTTCATTTACTAACTGCGGTGTCCTGGTAGAGCTCTACAATGGCTAAGAAAGGAATAGGATTTTATGAATCACATTTACAAGAGAGGCAGAGCATATTACAGACCTGAGCAATTTTAGTATTAAATTTATACTATGCATTTTAGTATAAAAACCATGCTGTTATTAAATTTACTTTGCTTTCAAGTTATTGTTAAGCATAATTACATGTTTGATTTACCATGTCATCTGGATCATCTTTGTTATTTTAAATTGAATTCTAATCAAGTTCTTCTTGATGTAACCATATTAAAATCTTGAAATTTACAGATGTTTTTGTAGTTGTCTTAGACACTGAGTGTAATGTAACCAGTAAAACTAGATACAGTCATATTTAGGTACATATGAATAAGGGAACTTCATTTTTCTATATCTTATTTATTTGTAAGGCTTAAATTAAAGATGTACTATATAAGAAATAAAACAGGAGCTTCTCAGCAGTAAATATTAATCTGCAAATATATTTTTATTTCCATAAGAGTTTGAAATTGAAATTTCTGGAACAACTCTTAATGCTTAATATCCATTAACTTTTTTTGTAAATAAGTGGCTTAAACTTTAATTAAGAAACAAAAACTACTGTAATGATCAATTAGTCAATTATTTGTAGCCTCGTTTGTTCCCTTATACATTCTTGTAGCTCACCATCATCGGCAGCGACTTGCATTTTCTATAGACTAGAAATACATAATACTGTCTTGGGTGCCTCATTAATATTTCTAGTTTCCTAATTTGAGAGGCTTTTGTCTGCTCAGTACCTTTTTTCATGATAGGGGTGCTACTCCAGACTGACCATGTCCTTTACTTAAGATATTTTCTGTAACATTTTTGATGTGTTTCTAATGCAGTGTTTGTCTTTTCATAGACTGTGCCAAGAGGCAAAACCTTACTGCTCCAAGCCAAGGTAAAAACCAGGCACTTTCAAATTTAGATTTTTGAGATGAGGGCATTTGGGAGGTTGTGGTTTTGGGGCAGGCGGAGTGGATGTTAAGTGGTGGTGTCCCTCCCCTATAGCCTACAACACTATCATATAGATATGCATGAATGTATGTATATGATCCACACTTATGTATGTTACATAGCTATGTATTCCTAGGTCAGTCATAGCAGAGCCCATTTTAGTGACCTCTCCTGGACTGTTAGAACCTTGCTTTTTTCAACTAAGATTTTGCTACAGAAATTTTGAAAATGACAGCTCTTCACTCCTTGTCAGTTCCAACTGGTTCCTGCCTTGGGCTAGAGCTTTTTGAATATCTCTAATAATTCTTTTGCTTTGGGTAACGTCGGGATATTGCAACATGCAATCTCCAGTTCACCTCTTTTCTTTTGGGCTCTTTTGTAACATGACTTCTTAAGCACTAGTAGCAAAATTGTCTTCATGTCCTGAAGTGAAGGAGGCTAACAGTTATATGTTTGGTGTTTTTTTTCTTGTTTTTTTTTTCCCCCCAGGAGGAATTTTCTGGCTATGACTTTGAGAACAGATTGCACGTCCGCATACATGCAGCCTTAGCCTCTCTAAGGGAAGTAGTTCCACAGTGATGAACAGCAAGTCTTGTTATCCTTTCCCACAGTTTCTGCACTTTAGGATGAAGCAGAAGAAAGAGCTGTTGGGAAGACCAGCTTTTCTTCTGAAAACCACTTGTGCCAGAGACACTTTCCCAGTATGGTCAGAGTTGGTATGGCTTAGTAAAACATTACAATTTTAACTAAAGGTAAATCAACCAGGAAGAAGGTTAAGTGACCTTGTGTTTTTAACTCATTGTTTTTTATTTTGTTTAAACCAAGCTGAACACAATTGCTTGCAACTGTGGGTGAGCCTAAAGAAGCACACGTAATTTACTTAAACAATATTGGCAAATGTGATTTTTACCTTTTAAAACAGATCTAGATCTAAAATATGCCAAGGGGAGCACTTCTGGTTTGATTAGAATAATACAATAAAAGTAATTGGTGTAAATGTTGAAGTTGGAAATGGTCAGAATACTTCTTTTTCTTTACACATTTGCCAATACACAGGAGGAGGAAAACTGTTCAGCCACAAAAAGCAGATCTTACTAAATTTTAGTGGCTTATGTCAGTTACCTCATGATTACTAATGTGTGAATTTTAAACCTCTCATTGGCTTCCATTTTCTGTCTCATCCCTCCCAACCCAGCTCAGATTCATGATATGAATTTATGTCAATGTTTATGATCTCTGCTTCTGGTACATTCCAGTCAAATACTTGGACATGCAGTTACAGCGTGGGCAGTTCTTATTTCCACTCTTAATTTTCTGAATGTAATGTTAAAATACATAGGCCAGATACAGTAATTTTATGTATTTTTCATTCAAGCTGCTCAATCTTTGTAGCAGTGACCTTTACAGGTATTCTAAAAAAAAAAAAAAGACACCAAACCACAAAACACAAACCCAAAAATTTGCTTTGGTAGTTACACCAATACTACGATATCCTGAGTCTCTGTATGGTATTTCAAACCTGTGGTGTTAAGATATTGCTATACCTCAAGAGAGCTTAAAACTTTTCTCCTGACCGTATAATTTTTAATACTTGGCCATCTGTGTGCTTATCTGTAGCTTTTTTTCCATTGCCTGTAATACGTACTATTTTCTTATGTTTTATATTCAGTTAATACCATATTCTAGGAAGGTGAATATTTTTTAAAAGAAGCTTACGAATGGAAATCTGACCAGAAAGTTAGTTGAATTATATTACTTTGCAAAGCGAAGAAAACTGGATATCCTTGGAAAGAGTTATCTAAAAGCCTTATCTTTACTTTGGTCAGGTTGCCTTAAACAGTTCCGTAGCTTAAATTTTTTTTTCTTCTTACCTTTCTGGAAAGCATGTTGCCAAAGTTTTAGACCTTGCCCACACCTAATCTTCATTGATTTGCTTTTGAGGTTACATCTAAAGCAAGACTGATACGGAGGAGAGAAGTAATGTCCTATTTCGTAGGCCAGATGAAATGGTTGAGACACTTATTTCTCTCTAGAAATACTCAGTTCTGCTATGAAACTAGAGCAGGTAAACACTTCTGTTGCAGTTCCTGAAGGAGAGGAGGGACTCTTAAAAAAAGCAGTTTTATTTTTCTATAATCTAGGTGTGTTACAGATAGTACACTGGAGTTTTTTTATTCCATTTTGACAGTAATTAGGCATAAATGAGTGTTCAACCTTATTTGGTCAATCCAAATAAGTATTGACTAGAAAATGGTATATTGTATATATATAGTGACTGCTTAGAGTTCAAAAAATTATTTTAAAAATGGGCTTTAAGGTACTTGAAATCTTATTTTGTCGTATCTGACTTTTAATGTTTTGCAATCAAAGACACAGTCTATTCTGGGTAAATAGGTGGAAACAGTACAGTACTGGCAAAAATCCTTTACACTCCTTAAATATATGAGACTAGGCTGTTCAGGACACAAAGCACCTGCATGCAATTTGTGTTGGGATATTTAAGGTCTGCATACTTGGAGGTAGCTGGCAAATTGTAGTAAATTTACTAAAAGGCCTGTTCTCACCAGGCCAGGAGTGGGAAAGACACTATATGTTCATGTAACAGTTTAATAACTGTGCAAATTGCGGCTTTTCTGTGGACTTAGCAAATCATCACAGCTGTATGTTTCTGTATTAATTATTTTTTCCTTCTCCTCGTAGGAGAATCTCCTACATTGTAAATTGCAAAATTATTTTTTATGTTAGATTGTGCCTGTGATGAGAAAAATCTCAACGGTATTTTGTGTTAACTGTCAAGTTTTTATACTTTGGAACTCGGAGGCATGGTCTAATAGCAATAATGGAATATGCATCTTGCTAGTTAATATGTTAAGGCCATCTTTACGGGGACAGGTTATTTTTTGTTGATGTTGATGCAGTTTTTATCTCAATATGACTCCTTTCAAATAAATAACTAGACTTTTTAGATGTCACAAGGTGGCATATTTATTGTGATGTACTGTAAACGTTGTTAATTTACAGAAATTGCACTTTTATATTTCTGAGTAAAATTAAAAGAAATGTGGACATGAGTTTTGTTCCTTTGCTCCTTGAGTTTGTCTTTTAATTGGTGGCCTCCTGAACAAGAGGATAGCAAGTATTGGGAAAACTTCTGGGATGTCAAGTGACTCTGTAACAAAGTTTTCTAGTCAGCAATTACCTCTAGTCTTTGTTCTTCCAATATAATTACAGTCTTCTGGTTTAGAAAGTGAGTTACATGTCATGTTGAGCTCAACCGTAGAGTGAACAAGGTCTAAGAGACATTTTTAACACATGAAATTCACTTGTTCATTGAAGAAAAAGAACCACATACAGTTGTATTTGTTGTATTCCTACACCTTTGAAAAATGTTTCTAATTTACTCTAAAGCAAGCACTTTAATTTCTCCTCTCTCTGACTTTGAATGCTTGTTTCATATTCTAGTTATGCTTTATTCCTAAATAAAATTCCCTAAATACTGTATTGAATTGCTTTTCAATTAACAACAATGTGATTGTCTTTCCAACAATTGATTGTACTTGTGTTTAAAGATTGCTCTGTACCTGCTTGAAGTTTGAACAGGAGCAAGTGTTAGGTTGGTGTAGGGGCCTGTACATGGTGTTACAAGGGTGCCAATCAAACTTTGCAGTGGGGTGAAAGCAGCACTTGGATTCCCTTTCCAGCCACCATGCCGAAATACTAACAGCGGAAGGAAGCCCTTTCACAAGAACTTATGCAATCCCAAACAGGTACTGTTCAACCTAACCTTAAGAAGTAAATGTATGCTTATCTGTCTTTTAAGGCAATTGGGCAGCCATTGTCATCTGCCAGAAGCTTTTCAGGCAGCCTAGACCACAGTGGAAAACTGAAATTTAGGAGGAATAGACTCCACTGAAATTTAGGAGTAAGATGAACTGGTATGCTGACTCTGATCCTTCATCCTGAAGGAGCTGTATGACAACTTATTTTCTATAAATTCTAGGAAAAAAAGGCAGAAAGGGCAATTGTTTCACTGCTCATTACAGTTTGAGTAGATGCTTATGCAATATTGTCTTGCATTCACATGTTTTCAGGTGAGCTAGAAAATACTTCAAAAACTGCTTTTATCTGGAAAAGTTGACTTACAGAATATGGAAATACACAGGCAAGTTCTAGTTCTGGTTCCCTTTGATCAAAGGACAATTAAAGTATGGTATTTTATACAGAGATTCAAAAAGCATGAGAAGCTGCTGTTTCTGCACTGAGTTATCTGTGTCTATATACAATGCTCTTAATTTATGGCAAAGCACATTCTTGTGTGAAATTAGCTGGTGTACAAGATACACTGGAAAAAAAGATGAAGTTCTTTTACAAAAGGCCTAACTTTGTCACAATCCTGGAGAATCTGTATTTTCCCTGAACTTCAGAACTTGTTCAGTTGAAGTTATAAAAGTGTGCCATTGTTAGGAGATGGTGAAAAGTGTTATTCCCACTCACCACCCCTTTTCCCCACCCCACCCGTTTCCCAGCAGATGGTAGGAAATTCAACTTGAGGCAGGCTTTCCAGAATTAAATGCTGAATTATTTCTATTTCTGACCATTTTTTTAATGTATGTTTGGGCCTCACAGCTGGACCCAGCATAGGTTACCAGGGTAGGTGCCTATTAGAGTTGCATATTGCTTCCCTGCTTCTGCTCAGAACCCCTTTGCTTAGTACTCAAGATTTTTATGACCTACGTAGCCTCTGTGTTTTAACTGCCAGTGCGTTTTAGCCAGGAGGAGTTCATGTGCTGCTGTCTTACTACAGCTGTTAGCCCTAAGTTTTTCAGTGCTGCTTTTTCCAAAATGCTGTGTGTCTTTTGATGTAACTCATTCCGAGATGGTGTTCCAGTCAAATAAATTGCTCCACTCAGCAGGACTGGCTGGTCCTCAGTGTTTTTCAGTCATTTCTGGCAAGCTGTGCTTACCTGTAGGAGATGTCCAGGTGGGCAGAGAGAAAAACCAACTGGCTTAAGTTGAAGATTTGAGAAGGGAGGGACAAAGACGTTGTTAGACTTTGCNGCAGTCTTTCACTAAAAGCAGTATGTTTACTGTATTGAAAACAGATAGCTGTACTTCTGGGACATAGATCTCTTCCCAGTTAATGATTGACCTGGTCCTTTTTTTGGTAGAAAAATATGGCTTATCTGTGGCCTTGATTTGACAAAAGGTGGTAGGTAGGACAAGGTAAATGGCCTCAGTTGGGCAGACTACTTGTAGGCTGACAGGTTCTTCCCTTTGGGGCCAGAGGGGCACATGAATCAGTAGAGTAGCTGATAAGATTATTCTCCATGGCTTCCAAAACCAGCATTCAAGTTCCAGCACAGTGAATTAGTTTCCAGACATTTTTTCATATAGCTGCTCTGAAGTTTCAGACCGACAAAATTTTATGTTAGGGCCTGCAGCCTTCTTAAATATTTATGGATGTTTATGGTTCTGTTACCTCTGATAATATATTTTTCTATGGTTTATGACATTTGTAGTTAAGTGTCTTTGAAGCTTTGGCTGCGCAGAGTTTTGCAGACCTAGAGTTTTGAAAGTTTTTCAAAGAAGCAAATTTACAAGTTTTAACTTCTGCTCTGTATTCAGTGAGGATGGTTTCGAAGTAACCACATGACTAGCAGGTATGTGTAATGCCTTTATGAAGTCCTGCTCCGCCCATATGTTCTCAATACAGAAATCCAGACTTTGGATTACTATCCCTACTCAAAAAATGATAAAATTTCTAGTTTTTGTATATATATATATATATATATATATATATGAAGGGGCCAAAACCCAGCTTTCACCAAAAGGAAGCTCGGTAAATTTGAATCATAAACCTTGGAAAACAAGAGCTGACAAACATCTTGTGATCTGAAGAAATTTGGACCCTTGTCCTGAGACCTGTTGATGTGCAACCCGGCGATACAAACCTGGTTCCAAGCAGAATTAAGAAAGGACCTTTTAAGATGATTGTTAAAACCATGTCTAAACCCCTGTAATCCCTCCATCCCCCATGTAATGCTACTTGAAAAAAAATTAACTATTTGAAAATTGCAGTAAAAACTTGTGTAACTCCCTAATTAACATAGGTTGTCCCCTTCATTAACACGTCCAGCCTCGATGCCTTTAAAATTGTGTTTTCGCGTTCAATAAAGCATTCCAGTTTTCCCCATGCTGGAATTGTGTCTAGTTTTATTTTTCAGACCGTCACTTACATATATATATTCTTGAAATGTATCCTGTTATTTCTATAGGAAAGCTATTCTTCCTGATTTCATAAGTCATAACATATTAATATTTGATGTTTTTAATTTTATGGTCTGTGTTGTCACTCTCCAGGACGGAAGACTGAGAAATTACTTTCTAAGGATTCTTTTATGGAAGAAGCATTTTGTGGTGAGTTTACCATTAATATACTTTTCTGTGAATGAACTTGAAAGTGATAGGTCATTCAAAATTAACAGAGTATTCTGTTACAAATGTGTAACTTTTTAAAGGAAGCTATTGTAGGTTTTCTAAATGCTTTAGCAGCAACAAATTTTACTGCTGGAATTCCCCTCAGATTTATGTAGAGGTGCAGACATCTAAGAATGCAAGAGCAGGTAGGTAGATGATGGTTTTCCAATGGTGATGAAGACTAATCTGTACTAATGTTGGTGTTTAAAAATTTTTTATCCTACAGCAGACTCCTGATCGTGGCTTGCCCCTCTGGTCTTTCTACCTTTGTGATCTTCAGAAATAGTTTGTGGTAACCTTGAATATACAGCACTACCCAGTTACCTTCTGTGTGCTTGTTTTGTTGGAACAGAAAATGATCTTATGTGTACCCACTGAAAATGTCCTGGAAAGCAAATGTTACCAGCCCATGTCCCTGGGGTTTCAAGGTTTGCCCTTGCAATCATAAGGTTCTGCAGTACGAATGGAGCTGTTAGTAAGGAATAATCTCATTCCTTTTTGGGTGCAGCTGCCATGGCTGAAGAGATTACAATTTCCAGCCATTTTCTCTGAGCTCCTGCCAGAGGCCACTAAGGAACATTGCTTCTCAGGTGCTATATTTTGCAGTTTGTTGGTTCAAATCCCTTGGGTTTTGTATGTCACCTGTCTTATAAGGCCAGGCTGTAACCAGGTGATGGGTCTGTGCACCCACCCGCTCCATCACAGCTGGGAGAGGGAATGCTGGGAGATGTGGCTGCAGCCTTTCTGCTTTCCACAGGTTGCAGCATCATGTGCTGGGAAGGAATGTCTCTCTTTTGGCTACTAATGGGGAAAACTGGGGTTTCAGCAAAGGCAATTCCTTAGAAGGGTTCTGCCTGTGCTGTGTTGGGCAAGTCAGTGGCAGAAAGCAGGAGTGGGTTTCATGCTCTTGTGGGAAGGGAAAAAAGGCAGCGGCTCATGGGGCTTGAATGCTGAAGGCAGGTGCAGGGCCTTGCACTTGGCCTTGCTGAACTTCATGAAGCTTGTGTGGGCCCCTCCTCAAGCCTGTCCAGGTCCCTCTGGATGGCATCACTTCCCTCTAGTGAATCACCTGCACCACTCAGCTTGGTGTCATCTGCAAACTTGGTGAGGGTGCACTTGATCCCACTGTCATTGAAGAGATTAAAGTTTTGGTCCCAGTACAGACCCTTGCGGGTCCACTTATTGCTGGTTTCTACCCATCCAGCCAATTCCTTATCCATCTAACAGTTCTCCCATTAAACCCTTATCTTTCCAGTTTAGTAGCCAGAATATTGTGGGGGACTGTCAAAGACCTTACAGAAGTCTACGTAGATGACATTCGTAGATCTTCCACTGATGGAGTCACTCCATCATACAAAGCCACTAGGTCAGTCAGGCACAATTTGACCTTGGTGAAGCTCCAGCTCGTGTGGGTTGTCTTTAACCACCTCTCTGTCTTTGTGTTTTGATGTATTGTCCAGGAGGATCTGTACCATAATCTTACCAGGCATGGGCTGCCTGGTCAGTAGCCCCCACAATGCTTATCTTTTTTTAAAAGTGGGTGTGATACTCCATTTTCTTCAGTCACTGGGGACTTTGCCTGATTTTCATGACTTTTCAAGTATAATGGAGAGTGCCTGCATAATTCAGAAATTTTCTGTCTGAATGCCTGACAGTGGTTTGCCTGTGTAATTGTGAACTGACCTCTGCACATTCACTAAGCTCCAATACAGGTCCCTCAAGTAGCCCTCTGTTTTGTCTATTTGCTACTCTGTAATCACATAACTTTGTTGTGAGAGGGGATGATCAGAGAGGAACTCCTTAGCAAGCTAAAGCAAGGTTTCCTCTGGAGTCTCCCACCCACCTACAGTGCCAGCATGGGATTTAGGACTCGTGCACCAGTAGGGAGCTAGCTGGTTCCTGTAGCTGCAAAGCAGCCTTTCCTTTCCATGGTGTTGCCTGATAGTGACAGATTATAAATGGGTCTGAGTTGGCTTGGGCTGGGAGGTGGAATAATGTTTTTTCAGGGAGGATTTAGCTCTGTCATGCTTTGAATTATGTCTCTCATAATTTCTGATGTCATTCAGAAAACAGCTCAGTGCTGAGCTGTGATGGTGTATTTAAGACTTGCCTTCTCTACTGCTACAGTGCTGGTTTTACATAGAATCATAGAATGTTCAGTGGTCAGAATGGACCTTAAAGATCATCTAGTCCCAACCTCTCCTGCTAGGAGCAGGGGCACCTCCCACAGGACAAGGCTGCTCAAGGCCTTATCCAACCTGGTTTTGAACACTACCAGCATTGGGGCATCCACAACTTCTCTGGGTAACCTGCTCCAGTGTCTCACCACCCTCACAGTAAAAAATTTCTTCCTAATTTCCAACCTAAATTTCCCCTCTAATTGTACCCATGGCCAGCACTTGCTAATCATGCTGGAAACCAGATGGATTGGTTGGTTTGGTTTTATTAACCATGTGATGAGACACTGTTTTCATCCCACAATTACTCTGTGTTCTTCCCTTGATAAGTACCCTAGAAGCCATTTTTCACTTTGTATCTAAAACTTTTTCATGTCTTACCCTGTTCTTCACTGGGATACCTGTCAGTTTAACTAATCAAGATTGTTGAGGAAGTTAAAATGTCACCATCTATGCATTTACAATAACTTGTATGAATCCTGAGAGTTCTGAAGTGTTGTAAAGAGGAGATAGTTTTCTAGGTGGCTTATCTGATGTGCTTAATGTAAAAGGTTTAATTGTATAATGTTGGGAAAGACCTCTAAGACCACCAAGTCCAACTGTCAGTCCTCTGTAGCTGGAGAACTAGGGCCTTCAGATGGAAAGGCTGATGTCCCAACAAATGACGTAACTCACGCTTCCTCAGACCTCTTGTGGGAAGAATCATTACCTGCTCCTAAAGATCCACTGCAGGCTGTGCCTTCCTGCAACGAAGCTGAGGTTACTTTAAGTACCTTAAGTGAGGTTGTATCACTGTGTTGGGATGATGAGCTGCTTATGAGTGCAGATGTTCAACCTTTAATATAGAGCAGTTTCCAAAGAAAATAATAATTCCCTTTGTAGACCAAATAGATCATCTGTTAAAGATTGAGCAGCCATTCAATGCAGGCCAGGGTTCAAGTGCTACAAGCTTAGGTCTATCTGCTGATGATTAAGTGTGCTATCCTGAGAGAACAGAATCTACAAAACAAGTGGAATCAGCTGAGGAAGTTTATGTCTTGTTAGGTAAGAAAGTTTGGGTATTTGTATCATCTTTCTGGTCCAGCTTCCAGCTCTACAGCTTCATCAGAGGTAAATAAATGGAAGATCACCCCTGTCAGTGCAATGCAGGGCAGAGATGACTTCTAAGAAACTACTGAACCAACACTGTCTGTTTGGCCGCAGTGCATGTTAGATTTCACTTCCAAGAGATTTCTGGTCCGAGAGATGTGGCTAACTGCAGGCAGAACTGCTGCACTCCTGAGGGCAAGTAGGCAGAGATAACAGTGATGGGAAGGTGCCCATTGATGCCAAATGGTGTTGCTCAAAACAAACTCTGTTTTCTGAAGCAGGTTTTAAGAGACTGAAGATATAACACATGTGCCCTATGGCTAAAGAGAGGTGACTAGTTGGAGCCCTAGTTTTTATTCTCCTTCCTTGAAAGAACTTTTATTCCAGCACTGACGCAGGAGTTTTTCCATTTAGAAAAAAAATGGTGCTGGTTGTCTCTGCTGGCTGGTCTTGGTGAGTTTCTGCAGCAGGGCTGAGTGGGCTAAGCACTGGTTATCAGTTCCACAAAGAGCAAGAGAGCTGGTGCTTGTCTTTCTTGGTGAGGCCTTCACCAGCATCTCTTCCCTGTGGTGGTGCGTGCCCAGCTGATCCCTTGCCTAGCTGAGAAATCTTCCAGGGCGGAGCTGCCCTGCTCCAACTCTCCCTGAAACAGCAGAATCTGTCCAAGCCCTATTCTGATACAGCTGTGAGGGTTCAGCAAAGCTTTTTGTAGAAAAAAGCTGAGCTGAGGCAGATCTCTAAATTAACACTGGCTCTTTGTAAAAAGACCCATATTTTAGGGGAGTTGACTTTCAGAAGCACCAAACAAAAGAGCCTCTGCTCTGACCATAAATAGTTTTACTTTTTCTAGGCTGCAGGTGTTTGTCACCTACATACCAACATGCTTGCTTTTGCCAAGTGTAGGCATGTTTGTTTTAGACATAAGGATTTACAATGTAACTGGAACTTACTGCTCCTAATTCCAGCACTCTTATTTTCTTATTAGCCACAGCCTCAGCTGAACAGGACAGCCACTGTCACATTCTAAAGTGTGGACCTTACTTTGCCTAACTTAGGTGAGACAAGGTCAAAAATCACCACAAAGCCTGCCTTCCTGCTCGAGCTGGGTTCCTTATTGGCAAGCCTCAGCCTTTCCAGGAGAAAAGATCAACAACACAGTCAGCTGTCGTAAGTATCTGCTCCAATTTATGTGATTCAAGAAAAAGGATGGGGGAAATTCTCCACCTGTTGTTCTTGTGGGCTTTAATGTTCAGAACACACAAGACTGGAAGCTTGTTCCTAGCCCTGCTGTCTTTGCACAACCAGATACAGGTGCCAGGAGGAGATCCACTGCATTCCCAGGTGCCAGGCCAGCTTATGAGAAATCCGCAAGCCCTAGTTCTAATTCATGCAGCTAAGCCATGCATGCCCAGTGTTTTCCCAGTTGCCATCCTTCTGGATGATGTGACGTCCGCAAAGATACACTCACCAGCTGGCAGTAAGCACACAAGGGGTAAGTGCTTCTGCAGAAAGTTAACAACAGTACTGCAAGGACAGGTTACCATTACATCAGATGCCCATGCCTAAAGAAGTAAGCTTGCTTCTTGCATGAGTTGTGCATGGTCTGTTACATAGGACAAATAGTTTAACCACTTGTCTCAAACCTTACTTCATTTTGAAAATGGTTAAATTAAGCTTCTAGTAGTAAAAGCCAAACACCTTCATCTGCTTGTTATACTTTGCAATTAGTAAAGTTTTTGCTCTGGTTTTAGTCTGAAGTACCCAAGTTTTTAATCTCACATTTATATACAACTTTATGCCCATAGCCTGAACTTTTAGTATTTGTGTAATATTCAGAGTGTGGCAAACTACACTCACCTTAGAGTGCATTTGGGTAGCAACAAAAGTAGTTCTTGCTGCACTTTCTCCTGAGTTCATGTTAATTTTTAAACCGGTTGAGAAAAGAGGCTGTTTGGACTTCAGGAAGAGGTCAGGAGAGATGGAATTTACATTGTAATAAATCAAATAATGTTAAATAAATGCTAAAAAACCAAACCAAACAAAAAAACCCCCAACAAACCAGCACTTTAA
Organism: Lepidothrix coronata; assembly: GCF_001604755.1. NCBI lineage: Eukaryota > Metazoa > Chordata > Aves > Passeriformes > Pipridae > Lepidothrix > Lepidothrix coronata. Next base: position 8,236,839 of record NW_016690186.1, on the reverse strand, counting down.
ACTGCCATGCACAACATCCCAAATGTTAGCTTTATGTGAATTGTGCCCACTGACATATCTGCTGCAGCTGTTTCACTGAGGAGCAGCCCAGCCTCTTCACTATGTTGACATGGTGTACGCATGGGGGGCAGGCAGGAAATAAATGTTTTGTTTTTCTTAGCAGTGAGTGTTCAGTGCTGTGTGACCTGCACTGACCAACAATGAGGCTGCTTCTGTAGATCTCAGACTCACACCTGCAAGTCCCACAGGAATTAAGACAGACTTTAAGAATCACTGGCCAGAGTAGAGGTGTGAGTGCAGAGATAAGGCTTCCAACAGACAGGGCAGGTATTCAATTTCTGCATCTATGGGTCACTGTGAGAGCTGGGCCCTCACATGACAGGCTGCCAAAGAAAAGGCTTTCCCTTATCTAATGTGTCTCAGCATCACGACCTGGGTAATTTGAGTGGTGCACAGAATAAAACCAGAAAGCATCTCATTGCCTTATTAACAGTTTCAGAAGTCCACCCTGAAGACTTGAGCTGCCAGATCTCAGTTCCCCAACCATCCCCACCGCCCCAGGAGGAGACCTGTTCCTGCTTAGGAAAAGAGAGGTCCCTGGAGCACAGGGAAGCACACCATCCATCTTCATGGCAGCAGCTTTTGGACCAGGCTTGCTCAGAAGGGGTCAGCACTGTCAAACACTTTAGACTAGATGCAAGAAGTTTTGAAGCCTTTATTTAGTAGCAATTAAATTACTCAATTAACACTAACCTCCAGACAGCAGTTAAAATATTGTACAAAGAGCAGGTTGCCCTCTAGAAGCTCTGTACACAGTTCAATATAAACTTACATTCTAAGATTGAATGCACCCCACTGAAAAGGGGTAAAGCAGCTGTGCACAGGAGGCCTCACTAAGATGCTGTACTACCTTTGAAATGCACAAGACTTCCTCCCAGGGAGTTTGCACAGTACAGACACAGTCCTGTCCCCCTGCCATGTTCCACCAGGTCCTGGACTGATTAGGTTGTTGCTTTTTTGCAATGGTGCTGGGCACCGGAACTTCTAGTGCATGAAACAGATTCTTTTAAAACCTGTTACTAGTGTGCAGTTCAAATCAAATCTGTAGATATTTCAATGGCTCTTAATTCCTTAAACCATAAGGTTGGTAGCAAAACAGGAGAGCAAAATTCAAAACACACTGCACAAAACATTGAATAAATACCTCTGAGTAATGTTACCAGCTTAAAGAACTGCATTAATTTTCCAGAGACGGGAATTCTTCTGGAATCTCTTGACCAGAGCTCAGGATTTAAGGTAATTACTTTAGTAAAAGAAAAGTCACTTTATGAAAAATTACATCTTTACAGAAGTGACACACCCTTTCTTCATTTAAGAATAGAATATTGCAATTACTGTGTGTGCTTTTAAACATTCCCATGTCACAATAAATAAAACAAGTTTTACTTGTGCCAATGTTATCTACAAAACAAAGTATTCACAGAACAGCCAAAGGTGTTCTATTCCTCATACACCACAACCTAATATAGGTGTAATCAGGGCAGCTCAAAATCACGGTGACTTACTTTGTCCACGCAGGACCCACCATCAGCCAGAGAAGTTATTCCCCTACCTCTAGGACTGCAGATCATGTACCACCAGATTTATTGCGGAGACAATTAATATTCTGTTTGATAACATGTCAGTATTTTCAGGAGATAAGTAGAACAAGGGAAAACATTAAAATGGATTAAGACTTATTTGTATCAGTCTGAGGCTCCTTACTGCATTTTAATAAATATCAGGCAAGTTAAAGTAGTTTCTGTCCCAGTAGTTGCCAGAATAAAGCCAGTCCTGCGTACCAGTATGAGGATTGGGGCCTTGGTGGAACCATCTGCAAGGAAACATACAGCAGGTTAGTGAAGCTATTAACATACACTTCTATTGAAGTTCAGAACTGCTTTGCTGCATCTTCAGCAGTTTCAGCAATAATTATGGTGATTGCAGGAGCTCTCTTGGTTTGAAATTTGTAAGTGAAATCATCTTCAGTGACTAGATCTCCCCATTTGCCACACCACTTGAATGTCTCCAAGGTGATACTACTGATACCAGTATTTTGTCATTTGAAGCTGCCAAGATTATTGCATAAAAAAGGACAGGTACAGCTTTACTTCAAAGCAGTTGTGAACAACCATTTTGGCATGCATAAGTAGTAACAGTTTTTGCAAGACATGTAAACACCACAAGCACTGCAGTCCCGAGAACAGAAAAATATTATTTCCTTGGATCCACATTACCCCCTGTTCTTTAAAGCCTTGTTTTGCAATGCACTTCATGTTAGAATCATAGAATGACCTGGGTTGGAAAGAACCTTAAAGATCATCTACTTTCAACCCCCCTCCCACGGGCAGGGACACCTTCCATTAAACCAGATTGCTCAGAGTACCATCCCACCTGGCCTTGAACACTTCCAGGGATGGAGCATCCACAGGTTCTCTGGGCAACCTGTTCCAGTGCCTCACCACCCTCAAAGTAAAGAATTTCTTTGTAATACCTAATCTAAATCTCCTGTCTCTCAGTTTGTAGCCATTCCCCCTCATCCTGTCACTACATGCGCTTGTAAATAGTTTCTCCCTATCTTTCTTGTAGGGTCCCTTCAGGTACTGGAAGGCCTCAATTAGGTCACCCTGAAGCCTTCTCTTTTCCAGGCTGAAGAAACTAAATTCTCTCAGCCTTTCCTCATAGGAGATGTGCTCCAGCCCTCTAATCATTTCGGTGGCCCTCTGGACTTCCTCCAGCAGTCGATGTCATTCCTGTGCTGGGGACCCCAGAACTGGACATAGCACTCCTGGTGGGGTCTCACCAGAGCAGAGTAGAGAGAAAAAAATCACCTCCCTCAACCTGCTGGTCACACTGCTGGGTATGCAGCCCAAGATATGGTTGGTTTTGTGGGTTGCAAGTGCACATTGGTGACTCATGTCCAGCCTCTCATCCACCAGCACTCCCAAGTCCCTCTCAGCAGAGCTGTTCTCCATCTGTTCATCCCCCAGCCCATATTGATATCAGTGGTTGTCCCAATCCAAGTGCAGCACCTTCCACTTGGTCTTGTTAAACTACATGAGATTCCCAAGGGCCCACTTCTCGAGCTTTTCCATGTCCCTCTGGATGGCATCCCATCCTTTGGGTGTGTCAAAAGACCACTCAGCTTGGTGTCATCTGCAGATTTGCTGAGGGTGCACTCGTCCCCTTTGTTCGTGTCCTTAATGAAGATATTAAATAACACTGTTCCCAACACATGTCCCTTCCCTGAGGGACACCACTTGTCACTAATGTCCATCAGGACTCTGAGCCGTTGACCACCTTCCTTTGCTGGTTAAGGTACCTGTAGAAGCCCTTCCTGCTGTTCTTTGCATCCCTTGCCAGGTTCAGTTTCAGCTTTGCCTTGGCCTTCCTCACCCCATCCCTACCCAACCAAACTTCATCTCTATACTCTTCCCAGGTTACCTGTCCTTGTTTCCACTGCCTTTTGCTTCTTTTTTGCTTCCATTTGCTTCTTTCCCTTCAGTTTGACCAGCAGTTAATTTAGAACAAGTGTGCCAGCTACCCTTAGTGCAGGTGAAATATCACCCACAGGCTGCAGGAGGAGTCCTGGATTATTACAATTTAACTGTGCTACATTGCACTGTTAGCACTGGGAGGCTCATTTGAATGCTGTGAAAGCTGATTCCATCCGCATGGAGTTATTTGCAAGCTTTTACTAAGCTAATTATCAGTAGAAACACTGAAGTTGAGGACCTTCTTTCTTTCCTTCCCTCTCCCCTCCTGCCTAATCTGGAGGCACTATGTAACACAGAGGCACAGATCACACCTGTGAGGGTACATAACCTTTCAGGGGGTAGGGGGGGACTATCCATCTCTACCATAAGGTGCATTTACAAGGCCAAACTGCTGGGAAGTAGTACAACCCAGTGAAACCACCATGGCAGAGAAGTTTGCCTTCCTCCCTCCTCTCCCACACACGTTCCTGGCAATCCTGCAGCTGTTACTGAACAGCACTTTCTGTTTGGCCCCAGTTACTCAATCTTCTGGCTCAACAGCCCACAGTACCAGACCTCAAGCATTTTACCTTCTTGCTGTATTTTGCCAGGCCACGTTTAAGAGAACAAACCAACTTACTAGAAGCTGTTTCTGTGGTTAATGTGCTCCACAGCTTCCTGTCACCTCCTCACTGACCACAAAAGCTAGTTTTTCCTTTCTATGACTCACTGCAGCAGACACACTCAAGTAAATCATCTGTGTGCAAGGCAGCCTGTTTAAACTCTGCTCTTCTGTTCTGTGGTACCATAAGCTTTCAGAAGAGAAATCAGAGCACATTCAGACTAAATATGACTTGATCTCTTTAAAAAGCAAAAGCATAAGAGGCACCAGTATTGCAGTGCTGTGTTGGAAAACAGGGCAGCTAACAGGCAAGCCTTGCTTGGCTCAGAGGATTTGAGATGCATGTTGGAAGAAATGCCTTGTACTGCCTTCACAGTGGCAAACTGAACAGCTGAACACTCTGATGGTTCTCCTGCTGTCCTGGTTAAGTGAACTGAAGTCAACAGAAGTCATTCACTCATAGTACTGCATATACTTCACTACTGCTTATCCTCCACACAGGAACAGTCAGCCATTCCCAAACAAGAGGTGTGCGGGTGCGCTCAGGTGTCCAGTTCACCAGTAACAGCTCATTCCAGAGCATTTGCCGTGAGAGAGGGCCATAAGCACAGTTACCTCACCTCTCAGATTAAGGAATTCTACCACCCAATACCTCATTAGTGTGTCTTCAACACCTGTACAGGTCAGGACAATATGCCCCAACTCCAGTGACAACCTACTGCAATAGCAAGAGGAAAGGCAATGGAAAGAGAAATATAAGACCTAAAGCAATAAGATGATCTCGCCACATAAGTGATGGGGGAAAGAGGGGACAGATTTTCATCAAATTGCCAAACCACTGCTTGTTTCAGAACTGAATTAATCTCTTTCACTCAAGACTTATGATCACTGGTCAGCGTCTAAAATATTAAATGTTCAACATTAATCACCTTTTGAGAAACACCAAGACTCCACTTCTAAAATGGATTCAGAATAATGTAAAAAAACCAAAAATCACTCACATTTGGAAAACTGTCTTACGAGGGAAGAACGTAAGCAGCCTGCTTTTCTGTGGCAAGGAAATTGCAGTAGTTTAAATCTGAGTTTATACTGCATTACCGAATAAGACCTACAGATGACCTTCTAGGAAAAGGTAGGAGAATTCTCCTTCGCAGCATACATTTTTTCCCCCATAGCACAACTCTCCCTAACACTTAATGTTCATCCTTTATAGGCTGTCACACCTGGCATTCCTACTAAAGAGATCAACACTAGGAATTTTCTGCAAAGAAAAGAGTTCTTAAAGGATATCCCAGACACATGCTGAGCAGGTCTACAGTATCTGCATAATAGCTATGGAAGAACCTTGTGAATGGTGTCTGCACTAATTATATAACCCCAAACCCATAGCTCCTAGTTGCCCCATGGAAATTCTCCAAATTCCAATACCAACCTCAGCTGGTTTGAGCTATACCTTAAGCTACACTTCTGGCACGTGGAAGAACACAACACAGTTATCCCTTGCTTTGAAAACATTTGAAGAGAGCTAGAACCACTCTGAATTCAGAAATGGGAGAGAGGTGCAAGGCCGTCTAGCACTTAATGAGTTTACTTGGAAGCTTTACAAAGGTGTTATTTTCCACCAGTCTCAGGGCAAACAAACCCAAACACTTTAAGAGTGCAGGCAGAGGAAAAAGACAAAAGGCAGACATGTCCAAACCTGGGACTCTGGCATGATGGGTGACTTCATTAAAAAAAAAAAAAAAAAAAGAAAAAAGTGATTTATAGTTACAAACATTTTAAAGGTATTTAATCACAGTGTCTCAGTGTAAAAATAGCTAGTTAATAGAGAAGAGATGAAACTTGCTTACTTATAGAGAGTTTAGTCTAACCATTTTTGTTCTCTGAAGATACTGTCAGTTTATTCCTATATGTCTAAGTAGACCTTGTCTGGTCAAACGAGATTCATCTGGTCATGTTTTCACAGTTTCTTTTTAGTTTGTCTGTAAGAGCTCCCAACTGACCTCTCTCATAGTTAAAAAAACAAACTAAAAAATCCCTAAAATATCCTGGCAGATCCCTTGTAAGCTAATTTTTCCCTTAGCTCCTCTCGCTTTTGTAGTTAGTAACCCTCCCCGAAAGAAGGTAGTGACTTGGATAGCTGGGTGATAAAATCATTTCACCAACTTTGAGAATACAGTACTGTCAGCACAGAGCCACTGATCTGAGAAGTCATGGGCAGTAAGCTGTCAAGTTCACCAGAGGAAGCATTTCCTCTACTCTTTGGCCAATCATGCAAATTTCAGGCAATTACAAATTAATCAGCAACAACAGTCCTTTACAAGCAGCTATCAGTGACATCATCTTCTTCGTGTCAGAACCAAGAGGTGCTCAGAGAAGACAACACAGTTTGTGTTTGCATATGAGTGTGCAAGCAGTGAGAGGGAAGAAACTGAGACCAAGTCTGAGTAAGCAAATCAACGGCAGCACTACCAGACCTGATGGATGTCTGTCTGCTCTTCCTGCTGACACAACACTGCATGTCACCAGTGCGGACTGTCAGTTAACCTCAGTGCTCAAAACGTTTACATAACTACACACACAGAGGCAAACACACTAACCTCGTCTTCCAGTCTTCCTCTGACTTTGAACGATTTTTGCGGGCGGTCCTCTGTTTTTCTTCTAGCCTCTTCTTTTCTTCACTAGCCAGATCTTGAAGGAATAAAAACACACAAATAAAACAACAGACGTTAAGAGTAATATATAAGACAGGGACACTACTTAATCTGACCCAGTAAATAAATAAGGGAAGTAGTAAAAATTGTGCATTTAAAAAGCTTTCTACATAACACTGAAGGTTACTGGTTTAGTCTAAGAGCAAAGCCAGCCCAGCTGTGGCACAGACCAGTATTTAAGACTGCTAAATGCCTGTTTATCCATGGCCTGAGAACCCAAAAAAAATGTTTACATGACAGCAAACGTGAGCTAAGGCAGGTGGCATACATAGAATTTATTTCAGGATGGAAACTAATTAAGGTATGCAGGATTGATTTTACAATTCTGGCCACCTTCTTCTTTTTGACGTTTGGGCTAATTTGCTACTAGTCTTTAGTTCCTGATCAATGGAGCTTTGGAATATTCATTTCCAAACCACAATGAATTGTCTCTCTGCAGTATCTTTTCATTTTTTTTTGTTAATGCTCTAAGGTAGCACAGGTTGTGATCCTAAACATGCAGAACAGTTGCTTCTATTTGGCAGGCAGAATGGTCAGAAGGTCTGAGGAGCAGAGTCAGACTAAGCAGCAGATTAGGTGAAAGGCAATCTCACACCTGACTCTTCGAAAAGCATTTCATACACATCTTAGTCTTCCAAGAAGGATTCTCTTAACTACTTCTATCAGCCATTCCCAGTTACCCTGCCAGCTACTAACCCACCTGCTATACACTTATGCCACTAGTATCATTAAGGAATACAGTTATTGCTAACAGCACAGTCATTTGCAATTCAAGTTTAAACAGACAAATTACTGGAATGCCAAAGAAAAAGGCGCAAAAGAGGGCTGGGGAAGGCTGTTCAACACTGTATCGAAGTATTTAACACCAAGTCACATGTCAGAAGACTAAAAGACACTTTTCCTTCTATGGCATCTACAGTAACAATCTCTATGAGGTTTCTAAAAAGCACTCTATTTCTACTCACTGAAAGTCTCATTATGTATTTCTAATTCACTATTCTAGGACAGCAGTAGTGTTCAAATCTCACTGAAGAATGATTTTGCATCAAGTGTATTTTTTGGTGCTACAGTTTCTCCTTAATAGTTTAGACTGTATTTCTCAGAACTGGCACATCAAACCACTCCTTCTGCATCAGGCTGATGGAAACAGACAAACCGAAAAGTTCACAAATACTTCCATGACACCGTGCAGAAGTTTTCAACTGCTATGGTTACCAATCCAAACCACAGCACCAGATTTGGGCTGCTATGAAGAAAATTAGCTCCATCCCAACTATTCCCAGTACAGGTGGATGACATACCTTTCACCAGAAGCACACCACAACCTGCAGAAGGCTGTGTTAATGAGCATGAAGGAACATATGGGTAGCTACTTTAACTGTTCATCTATCAACCTTTTTTCCAGTCCTTCAGTTTTAACAAAAAATAAAACCACCTTTGCCAATAACTGAAGTTACCTATTTCTCCATTTTCCATAGCTCTGATATCTGGTCGTAGCCGGCAGTCGGTTTTGGGAATGACACTCTCCATTTCTTTGTCCAACTCATTCAAAGCCATAGCAAAGCTGGTAAAATTATACATCTGAAATTCAGAGACAAAGATAAAAGGTGACTTCACAATGTCTCCAGCTGCTAGTCTTAATACACAAGAAAACTGTTGCCTAAAAACAAACATCCAAGGGCTCTTTTATTATTTAATCACTCAAGATAGGAATGCTCAAGATACCAGCAAAACTGCACTGTCAGGCAGAGTGTAGATGATCCTTGGTGTTTCTGTTTAAGCAGGCCAGCATCCAATTACTCAGTGCACTATTTCTCTCTTATCTTCTTTTTCCAGTCCCACTGGTATTTTCCCTATCGCTGTAGAGAGATTTCCCCCTTGATTAACCCAGTGAGAGCATCTTTTCTGTTCCAATTCTTTGCCTTGGCAATTACATACAGTACCCTTGTATTCCACCTATTGACTCTCCAACTTGTGCCATGCAAGTGTCTATCCCTGCAAGTGTCTGTCCTCTAATGAAGCCCTTCAGAAGAGATTTCTCACAAGGCTAGTGCCTCAGTGGGGGAAAGAGGGTGGACACAACAGGTGGGGAATGCTCCCATACCACTAGCTACATAAAGCATCCCATTTTCCAGAGAAATTCTGCTAATTCTATATTCTCGCCTGTGGCAGTTATCCCTCCAACCCCACATTATAAAGTTACAATTGTAGCAGGGAGTTTGTTGCAATAAACAGGCAAATCCAGGCTTGCTAATGACAAAGACAACAAATGGATTTGCTTTGTGTTAAACATACAAAATAACAGGATAGCACATTCAATAATGAGAAGTGTAGCTGACCTGTGCTGAATTTGGAGGTCTTGGAGTTATCTTCCATAGTAAAACACTTCCAGGAATAACATACACACTCTCAGAATCTGGCAGCGGCATCTCATCTGATTCCTCAGTATTGCCCACCTAAAGGCAGCACACAAAGAAAAGTTCTTTGGGAGTCATGAACTATTTACACCAATTCATTCCAACACTGGAACTTACAGAAAATTATTTCCTTGGCCAAAAGCGAGTAATTTCAGCAACAATGAAACTTTTCTAGATGCTTGTCAAGAAGGATAATAGCATTAACATAGCACATATACTCCCAACTCCCTCCCAATGGAAGACTACCAACAGTTTCTTGCAGCAGTATTTTTGTAGATATAAGGTGGGTGTTCACGCATTAAGAAATGTCAGTTTTTCCACCCCAGAGATGTCCTGTTTCCTCAAATACAAGCATTTTCATGCCTGATACTTAACTGCATCACTGCTTCATTAAAGGTGAAGAATAGAAGCCACATTCCTCATCCTTCCACATCAAAGAAATACCAGCACATAACGCAGACGCTGCCCAGTTTGTGCACAGCAGAAAGCCTTTCCTACTGCTCTTTGCCCAGAGGAACCTTCCTTTCCATTAACCAGTACACAACTGAAATGGCAAACTGCAAATGTGAAATAAATATCCTAGATTAATTACTTCTTCTGGGAAGGGTATCCTGTGAAGTCTGACACACAGCCTGAGGCAGCTGTGGCCACAGCACCGTGAAATGGTTTTCCCAGAAAAGGAAGAACTTCACCCAGGGTTACTAGGGCAGTAGAGAATTATTGGTGGTCACAGAGTAGATGTGACCTGAAGTAGTTCTAAACCATCCCCTCTTTATGCACAGCTTTAAAGCAGCTGGGCTCTGATGCTGCTGACATTAATTCCGCTACGTAAGCATATGTTACAACACCGAACTAAAGAAAAGCTGGGCAGTGAATATGGCTCTCCCAAGAAAACCTGGTGTCACCAACACAGCTAAAAACAGCAGCACGCTTCAGAGACCACCAGAGATTAAAGCTGAACTTAGAGGCAATTAATGCCTTAAATACTTTGGCTATGTGCCAACAGCTTTAATCCTGCTGCTAATAAGCTTTGCTCTCCCATGGTTGCATCAGATAATAGACTGAAAACATCCAGTACCCAGCACCCTGGACTCAGTTGTCCTCTGAGAGGATTCATATGTTATGCTTTCAAGAAAATTAGAATTAGTAGTAAGGATTCTGTTTCACTGCGAAGCACTTCACTGTGCTTTTAACAATGAACAGGTTGCAAAGTAAGCAGAACAACATGCAGACCAGGTTCAATCCCTCAGCTCCTATGGGGGACAAACAGGACTTTTAGTTGACTACATCTGAACTGTACTGGCAACCTATCATTCTGCCCTTTCAGGGACACTGATGGATCCTGCAGAAATTGGGAATTTGAAACAGAACGGATCAGAAAGTGATTCTTATATCAAAATACAGACACTTGGATATGAGACTGCCAAACTCCAAGCCAACTTTTATAGGAAGGCTACAATACACAATTTGTGCCTTGTCGTATACATAATCTTAAAAATGCCATCAAATTACAGAGAACGAGGTAAAATGTGGATTTTCACATGCTCTTGCCACAGTGATCCATATCATGCTCAGTGCTACTCAACCTTTCATTATATTGCTAGGAGAATATTAACTGACTTGCTAAAGCAAGACCTCTGGTACCTGTCAACTAGGCACATGTGAAAGCAGCTGCTGTTGCCTCACATTGTGCTCTCCTATGTATTTGCACTGAAAAATCTACACAAAATCCTTCATCTTGTTTAGAAGAAGACTCTGGTTCATTCAGAGCAGAAATCAGAGCATCCTGGCCTAACTCCAGGTCTACTAAAACTCTTCTAATGTTATATCACCTTTGCATACATGAAGGCTTGTCTAGTTTCCTGCAAAATTATTTTTCCCTGGAGTTTTATTCCTATAAAAATCAAAGGGATTCAGGGGAAAATCTGGGGCAAGTTACAAAAGGACTGACATCCAAGCAGGTTCCCTCAAGGGAGACAGAAGCAATTCTTCATTAGTAGCAATGCAGCACAAAGGAATAGCTGGGAAACAACTACAGAAATCTGAAAATTCTAATTCAGAGAAGTTTGAAAAGCCATGTACTTCTGCACCTGAATAAATCCTTCAATACCATGAAGGAACAACCCACATCCAGACACTATACATGAGACTTGGCTTAACTAAATGCTCAAATCCCAGAAAATATCAGCTCCTCAGACACAAGGAGCAGTGGGAATACATACATATTCAACAAAGACTACTGGTTTATAGCTACCACTACCAAGCTTTCAGTTTTCTGCACAGAAATAGTTCTGTTAAATGAGTAGAAAAAGCATGTTTTTCTAGAGTCAGAGCAACACTGCAGCTTGTGCTTTATGCAACAGGATGCTTCTTTTTGAAGTGAAAAGCAACAATCATCCTCAGCATTGTTGGAAAATGTGAAGTGAAAGCTGAACAAAAACACAGGGTGTGTTTTTCTTCGCTCCTTCTCTCTAGAGCTCTTGGACTCACAGAGAAGCAGCAATCCCCAGTGCTTTAGCACTCTCCTGATGACAAGCACTGGAGCAACCTCAGATACAGCAACAATCTGAACCTGCACAGGAACAACTCCTTTCAGAGTTGTCCATCTGAAAGAGTTCTCCAGTTTTTTTTCTTAAGTATAAAAGCTACCAACACCCAAAACAACAAAAAATCTGTCTGCAGTCACCAAAGGAGAACAATCCCTTTTTAAGCTACTGTATGAGTGGCTGTTCTTCATCAAGCTGTTGTCACCATCACCACTCCTCCTAAACAAAAAGTGTACCAGAAATTTGGATGAATTCTGAATGAATTTTTTTCACAAAAGAAAAAAAATCAATTGTGAAGAAAAAAAAGTCAGCATTTCTACAGTTGTGAAAATTTAATAGAATGCAATACAAAAATTCCATGTAAAAGCTGGAAAAGATGATCTTTTATCAGGATGATAAACTAGTCTGTTCTGCCTCTAGGAGTTCAAGTCCTTCTGTCAGAATATAAATGTCATATATGATCAGAAATGGTCCAACTAATGGATATGTTATCTACTCCATGTAACTTGGGAGGAAGAGGCAAGTAAGGAATTTGACAGTATTTACATCACACCAAGTTTTGGTAAGTTTGAATACAAATCCAAGAAAGAGAAAGCATTTTATCCCTTATTGTTGGTACTCATCCAATCCGTTTTGTATCCTACTAGGAAAGAGAGGATAACTGAAATCTTAATGCTCTTAAATGCTACTAAAATATTTAGCGGTCTCATCATGCTTTTGAGATACCACCTCTTTATGTGATTAATACCTGTTTACTGCTTTTCTTCTCTTCTGTATTTTTCTTGTCATTTTTTTTGTAAGCTTCAAATGTAGCTGGGTCAACACTGTACAAACACTCGGTCCACTTCCCATACAATGCACAAAGTTTCTTTTTGCTGTCAAAAAAACCCACATTAAGTTTACAAAGAAGCTTAAAGAGATTTATTTCACAATTTCAGACAAAAATATTTGAAAGAACAACTTTTGAGGGCAACTCTTAAATCTCCATTATTGGTGTTGCACATTTCATAACCTTGCTGTTGCAGGTTAATGCCCTTGCCAGACTATGTTAAAGGCATTTAGCTCTATAGCTCCCATCAGAAGCAAGGGCAGGCATTTGTTTCCTATTTGGAATTAAGCTGTTACCTTTTGTCCTGAATGTACCCTTCAACTTTGTGCAACTCCTTCCCAAAGAGTCCGCAGGGCTTGAAACTTAGTACACATTTCTCACCAGTTCTAAAGGCAGAACAAGAGAGCACTAATTACTTCCAAATGCTTTTCCTTTTAAAACTTGCATGAAGTGAAAGCATTCACACTTTTAACTTACTTATGGTTAGTTATTTCCACGTTTCCATACTGCTCAATCCAAAGTTTGCCCACAATAATGTTATGCACACAGCACGTAGGATTTGTCCATGTGTAGGCTTCATTGTGTCTAAGGGAAGGGAATAAAAATTAAAATATTCTACCTTTGTACTGGATGTCACTCCTGCAACAAGCCATCAATCCATCAATTGTTCCACGTCTTGAAATGGACATGGCAATAAGTCAGTAAACCCAAGAAGTTTATCAGCCTATTGCTACTGATTTTATCAAGTCCTTACAACAGTCACTTCAATGCAGTCACTGTTAGCACTGAAAGATATGAGGAAAGCCAACAGGACTCGAGCATGCTAGATTTAGCAGGACTGATGTCCAGGCACTTGCAGAACATACAGGCACAGCCCCCAGCTGTTGCTACTATTAGCACACTGAATGTATATGGGGAAACAATGGCAGTTCCTTTCATGTTCTCATCCCCTCCTCCCCGCACAATGATCAGCCATCAGACTTTAGGATGTGGGTATTGGACACGTCCATTTTTAAGCCGTGGGACTCTAATGCACACTAATCATCAGGGATGAGGCGCTGTGCCTGTGCAATCACTTCCCATCAACTTACTCAAGAAGCTCCAAAGTCATCGTGCCTTTTGGTTCTGCTTCCACACTCTTGCCCCAGAATTTGAGTTTCGGATAAATTGATCCATGAAACACAAAGTCATTATTTAAGCCTTCAGCATAGAAAGCACTGATGGGTGGATGATGGCTAACTTGCTCTGAGAGAAGTCTAAATCCAAGATCATCTCTGCAAAATAAAGACAACCAAAACTCTGTATCTACATATCAAGCATGGTGAAGTTGCAGTTCTTTTCCCTGAGGAGAAACAGATAGTTGGACCCGTGCACAGTTGCTGTACTCAGTGCAAGAGTTAGTTAAAAGCCTAGGCTAAACCAAAAGACAAAATAATGCATACATCCTTGTTCTAAATAGCTGAGGACCTAATATAAAAAAGAAAACAAGAACTCCCAAATCGGATGAGTCAATATATTTACTTTTGATAATGACCTCTTTCTTGAGTTTTTGCATAAACACAGGCCAAAACCTCACTCGAAAGAAGAATCTGCCCTAGGTGCAGCTGCACACTAATAGACCCATATTGTCTATATGTATTCTGAACACTCAGGTAATGAATACTAAAATTCTAACACCTCCCTTATGTACCACGTACATCTTTTCATTCAGAAGGTTTCAGGGAAAAAAAAAAAAGATTCATTTTTGTAAATAGAACTTTTTTGAAGCCTGGCAAATTTCATTTGCTTGCTCTGAATTGAAAAGTTAAGTAGCTTTCCTCCGCTGGAAGGTGCATTGGTGAACGCCAACACACACTGGAAGCACCTGCAGCAGCTGCCAGAATGGCTGGAAGCTTATAAGCTACAGTGCAGTCTGCAAGCCACCTGACAAATCTAATGAAACATCTATTGCACAGAATACCACTCCCTGTTCATTACCTGATCAATTCATAGGTCTCTCCAAGCAATGGGTTGAATGGCTTCCCTGTACGTTCCCACTGTGAGGCAACAGCAGAGACAGCAAATGCAGCAACACACTATTCAGAAGAGTAAGAGTACACAGTTAATCAACAGTAGTCATGGGTATTACACAACACCAAAACATTTGCCTAGATAAGTGTCCTGGTTTCTGCTGGGATAGAGTTAATTTTCTTCCTAGTAGTTGGTACAGTGCTGTGTTTTGGATTTAGAAAGAGAATAATGTTGATAACACACTGCTATTTCAGTTATTGCTAAGCAATGTTTAGCAACAAAGTCAAGGACTTTCAGCTTCTCATACCACTCCACCAGTGCGCAGGCTGGGGGCGGGCAGGAACAAGAAGCTGTGACGGGACACACATTGACCAAAGGGATATTCCACACCTCAGTATTTAACCTAGGGAGGAAAGCTGGCCGAGAGCTGCTGCTGCTTGGAAACTGACTGGGCACTGGTCAGCAGGCAGTGAGCAACTGCATTGGGTATCATTTGTTTTGTATATTCCATTAATTATTTCCCCCCTCCAGTTCTATCCCCCATCCCATGGAGGAGGCGTGTGGGGCGGTGAGTGGCTGGCTGAGGTTTTAGCTACCTGCTGGTTTAAACCGCAACAGTCCTGATTCTGTACAAACTTCCACCATGTGAGTTGCGTGCACCTGTCTTAACATGGATCTTTGGATAACTGCTTGTTGTCCAGGTCATTACAAATCACCTCCAGCAGGGTTAACTCCCTCAGGTACTGATACCTTTCTCCAAGACGCTTCACTTGCCTGGGTGACATAATAACATCTTCCTTGAGAGGATACCTTTCCTTCACACCTGACACAAGTCACCTCCACAGGCTGAGGTCTTGTGTCCCTTTTCCAATCACTTTGTTAATACCCCTTTCCTTAGAAAGGGATCCAAGCTGCTTGGCTTCCTTACCCTCTAATTCCAGGCTACTGGCCCAACATCAGAGCAGCCTGGTGACAATGTTTTCACGTGGACGACAGCTGAAATCTTTCTGCATATCTCACAGCTCACTCAGGGATAGGAATTGGGTGGTTACTGCCTCATTTATATATTCATCTTCCTTCTTCCCAGTCAGCAGCTACCTCTCTTCTTCCTCCTGTTCTCGTGATTGCCGTGTCAGTGTAGTAGTCTGTCTCATCTACTTCTTTCTCCTGCTCTCTATTCGCAAACCTTTTACCATTTTTTCCTTGTTTAGGGGTGAAATTCCAAAATGCTGGAGATGCCCACTACCTCATACTATCTCACGCACCCTGCCTCTCATAGCTACCCAGCCTTGGGGCAGATCTCTCAGTGGTATGCATAAATGATTGTTTTACTATAAGCAGAACTTCAAGCACATTCGGGAAACATAGCAAAAGGAAAATCCCGGTTTGAACATCCCAATGATATAAAAAAATCTCAAGAGCTATTGTAATTAGCCTGAAGGAAAAGGGGATGATGGAGGTTATCTCCCCCCCCAGATTGGCTCTCCAAAGAGGAAAGGAAAAAGGTGTAGCTATGAATAGTTTCCTATAGATGGCTCCCAAAGTATGGAGATGATAGCAGTGCTGAGTACAAATACTCGCTCAGACTCACCACCAGCAGTGTTACAAAGTACAGCAAAACGATAACCTTAATCCAGCCCTCAGAGGTGATAAACAACACAACAGGGAACATATACGGCAAGTAAGATACTGCATAATGCATCTCTGAGAACGTGTGCAGCAACTCTGAGAACAAGTAAATCCACACTGTGACCTGAGACTATTAAACTAGTATAATAAATGCTTATAATGAATTTGTTTTAATATGCTCTGGTCAGATCTGTTATGTCAACCCTTTGTGCTCTTCTCCTTGTGGGGTGTCAAAAAGGACTGCTGTGGTTAAACCCAGCAGGGAGCTAAACACCACACATCTGCTCACTTACACCCCCTGCCCAATCCAAATGGGATGGAGGACAGAACTGGGGGGAAGAAAAGGTGAGATCAGTGGGTTGAGATAAAGACAGTTTAATAGAACAGAAAAGCAGGGGAAAATAATGACAATAAAAGAATCATAATTATCAAAACAAGAAATGGACAGTGCAGTGGCTCACCACCCATCGACTGATGCCCTGTCTGCTCCTAACAGCAGCACCCAGCCAGCTTTTCCCTTAGTTTATGTACTGAGCATGACACCATATGGTATGGACTATCCCTTTGGTCAGTTGGGGTCAGCTGACCCAGCTGTGTCCCCATCCCAGCTTCTTGTGCCCCCCAGCCTCCTCTCTGGTGGAGTGGGGTGAGAAGCAGAAAAGTCTTTGACTTAGTGTAAACACAGCTTAGGCATAACTAAAACATCAGTGCGTTACCAACATTATTCTCATTCTAAATCCAAAATACAGCACTGCACCAGCTACTAGGAAGAAAAATAACTCTCTGAAAATTAACTCTCTATCCCAGTGGAAACCAGGACAAATAAAACTGGTTAATGAAAAAGAGAACCCGACATGCAGCAAATTATAGGAGTTCCTCCTTTGATGAGACTATGAAGGAAAGAAATCCTAAGGTATTCACCAAGAGCTCACATAAACTACCACACTCAACATACCTGCATTCGCTCTGTTGTGCTGGAAAGGGAGCTGGCTTTGTGGATGAGGTATGTATGCTCCATATACTCTGTAAGTCGCTGTAGGAAGCTCAGTGGCTCGTTGAATATAACTGGCATTGTGATCTTCGACAACTCCTGATGCACAAATGAAATTTGTGTGAAAAGTCGAATGATTAGATACACTGACCTGCAGTAACCCAAGTGTAATTGGCTTATTACAAAAATAAACTATGCTCTTAGTGCTAATGCAATGTGCTTGACCTGGCTCTGCTAATGCTGAAAGGACAAACCCCTTATAAGCTCAATAAGCAGAACTGTGCTGGTGTTAAGGCCACTTCTAAAACAAAAAGAAAACCAAACATCAAACAAGCAAACTTAATATCAACAAATGCATTAAGAATGTGAAATGAAACAACGGAATGACATATTAAGGAATCCTTTAAAGACCAAGTTATTTATTACTCCTAAAATAGGTATGGTCCATCTAATTACTTAAACATATTATCTTTTTTTGGAGGCAGGTGGGCAGGCGGGGGTAGGAGGATGAGAAACCACAGGGAAACATGGCGGCTCAGGAGTTAAAAACAGGGATTCTGGATTCTGGAGAAAAAAGGAACCTTTGTAACAGGAATAAAAATTGAAAAGAAGTCCCACAGTTTGGTGGTTGTTTATTTTCTTCCCCATTTTTAAAAAGCACGCTCTCTGAGTGCGTAACATAGCAATGGCTTAAAGCTGCCTGCAGTAGCAAATTAAAAGCATATGGAATGACCGCTGCCATGTGTGCAGCAAACAGCACTGTCCTTGGCCATAACAGCAGCACCTGGCACCAACAGCTTTGGCAGACACCTTGGGACAAGACACTACAAGTTCTGCTGCCCCCCACAACTGCAACTTCTGTGCAGCAATTCCTGCAAAGCAGAATTAAGACCTTTATGGATTTTCTTGCCCGCACACACCTTATGCAAAGACAGTGTGTTCTTTGTATTTTAAGGTTATAACATTTTTCTGCTAAAGCCAACTAAAGCCACTGTGAGAAGCCTCAGATGCTTCATAACAACTCAGGAAACTTGGAGCTGCTGACAAAGGCATTCCCAACATTTCCACATCCAATTGCTTGGTGCTGCTCCTAACTTACACCAAGGGGAGGAGGAGAAAACAACAGCGACTAAACACACATGTTCCCTTCTGCAAGCTACTGTTAGAGGCTCACAGAGGTTTATAAGCAGCAAGTAATTTCAGCCTACTGTAGGATCTAATGGAGAGAACTCCTTAATTCACCCTTAGCTGGAAGAGATTAGGTGCCAACCAGCCAACTCTGATTTGGCCACGATCTGGTGAGTAACACCATGGAAGACTCAGATACTTAGGGGAAAGGAGAAGAGCAAAATAAAAGTAGCTGGTTTTTTGGGCTTGTTTTGTTTTTTTTTCACAGTCAAAGTAAAAAAAACAAAACTGCTACCACAAAATACTTATAGGGTTTAAGTGAAGAGAAAATTCTTTTACTGAAAGAATATTACTCTGACCAAGTCTTATCTTCTTGAGTTGTGAAAGCAAATAAAGCATAAGCAACAAATAAAAAAAACCCCAAAACAAACACCAAAAAAAAAAGAAAAAAAATACACCCCCTCAAAAAAACCAACAAAAACCCCCAAAAAAGCACAAACCCAAATGACCTCTTCTCCTCAACAAGTTTTCATTTGGGGCTCAAATGAAACCATCGTTCCCCATCTTTTATCATAGCTTTCTGATTACCTACCATGCCAATGCATTTTCTTAATATACTCCAGATACTGAAGTCATTTCTGGAGAACATTGGAGATGGCAAGCTTGTTCTGTGGAAAAGAACAGGGAAAAAAAGTAGAAGAAAAACTTTCCATTACTAACCATGACTAAGAAACCCAAATGCTCACTTTTGAAAGTAACACTTTCCCAATTTTTAAATTAAAAACCAAGGGGGAATGACAGCGCTACTTTGAAGCACTTAAACTGTTTTACCTGCACAGAAACATTAACTCTCCAAAACCAGAACCAGAACCACTAATTTTATGTAAAAGCAGAGGAAGAGAATGTCTACATCAGTTACCTGAACAGTGTTTTCACAATGGCATCATTAAGATGCTTAGTTGTGTTTGTGAGAAAATGTAAGTTATATCTGAATAGGTACACAACTAAGTTCACTATGTCTGAACTGAACTGAGGATTAAATAGTGGGGTGGGTTTGGGGTTTTTTTGCTAGTCACTTTAATACTGACAATAAAGGGCCATGAACATTTATTGCCTATACTAAAATCAGCCCTCAGGAACAACAGAAAAACCAGCATCATTAAAGAAGAGAAAACATAGCAGCCTGTACTACAGTGGGTTGACATGTCCTGAAACAAGTCTTAAGCATACTTTTAAGACCAATATTTAGCCTGTGTAACACAGTGTGTATTTCTCAGCTCTATGAGAAATCAGGCACAGATTTTGTTCAGTTTTCTTACTGCTACTTACAGTTCAACTATTAATCCAATTTACCTATAGAAACGCAAAAATATTTGTTAAAGTCCTTTGTCCACAACAACACTAAAATTCGTGTTTGGATCATACAGCTATTACCAATAAGAAAAAAAAATATCACAGTTTTTCCAATTCTTATCAATAGATAAAAGTTACCTAGAGCTGACTCAAACTGCATGAACTATTGAAGTTTTAAAGTTTAGATAACTCTTGTCTAAATGATTGTGTTGCCCTCCTAACCAAGGTGGTCTTGTCTCCCCTCAAAGTAGCTAAAGCAATGTCTTTAGAGAGTGTGAACAGGCTGTACCCTTCTTCTGCACCCACTTTTCTGATAAACAGAAACATTGCCAAGAGAAAAAAATATTCAGTCTAAGTAGCCCTACTTGCCATGTTACCTCCCATACTTATCTGCTACTGAAACACCTTTACCAGGGCTGATGCTTCTGTTTTCAGAAAAAACAAAACCAAAAAATGCTCTTTAGAATACAACAACCCTATCCAGTCAAAAATCTAGTCATGTGTCACAGACCAACACTGACTTGTTTTACTCAGCTTCCATGCAGAGGATGAGCGGGTAGGAGGATTTACTTTAATTGAAAAATATATCATCACTCACTCCTTATTCTGATTTTTCACTCATACAAAAATATTTTGTCAAACAGATTATCTGGAATAATATTAAGTATAAAACACTTCTGTGAATGCTTTGATACAAATGTCCAGGAGAGGACAGTGTCCACCAAGTATTCAGTCTTATCTTCATTAGAAGTGTTTACTTGTTTTTCCAGTGTATTTTTTAATGAAGGCAGTTAGCAGAGCGGATATTGGTGTTTAAGTAAGTCCTTCTGCATGCAAAACACACACATGTACCTCTAGTTTGCTGAAGTATACACAGGGATTGCTTTTCCTTACATATTAAAACTTATATTTTCACTACAGTTAACCTGTCCCTTTTTGTTCAACTTGTTCAATTAGCTGAAGGATGGCATGCAGTTTCAGCCACTCATCTGTATTTGTCACCTATATCAGTCAAACCTGCTACGGGAGTCAGTTCTTTCCTCCATCTAACACGTACATGTACAAACAAAGAAACAAAACAGTTTTAAGCCACCAAGAAAGATCCCAGGGACAAGTAAGGACATGTGGAAAAATGACAGGCAGATAAGACTTGAGGCCTACTAACCTTGACACATGCCCTGTGATTAAAGGAAAAGTTTGTGAATGCAAAAATTTCCTTCCAGATGTCAATTTTAAAAACAACTCATTAAGTTAATTTTAGATTTAAGTGACAAAAACATCTGTTGGAATTTCTGTGCAGTAGAATAGATAAGATGTATTTAGGATCATTCACTTAAACAAAAACACTTGTCCAAAGCATTAGATATTGCAGATCAATTACTACAGGAATCTTGTGGGGAATGAGACATCAGGTGTGAAAAAGGCATGTTTAGCTTGCTCTTCGTGGAAACCTGAACAAATAACCTCCTGGCTCCCAAAAAGTTGAACACCAATATATTTACATTCTGAAAGGCCCTTAGTGGGAGGATCAAAGGGAAAGCTGACTACAAAACTCAGGAATAAGAGGGAAACAGCAGTGACAAGTAGATGCTAAACAGTGGCACATATTACAGAACATTTTTCTGCAACGGATTTTTTGTGGGTTTGTTTGTTTGCTTGAACTTTTTTGAGAGGTGGGTTTTTTGTTGTTATATTTTGTTGGGTTCAGGTTTGTTTTTTTTTTTAAACCTGGCTTAGACTAAAAAATTCCCTCTTAAAAAGATGTGATTTGAATGCGTCCTGATTATTTAATGTACTATTCTCCTATCTCTCAAATCCTCTCCCAAAAAGTTTACATAAGTTAAGCCTGCTCTCAAAACACTCTGTGAACAATTAGTAGGATGCAAACTAATTAAAAAAAAAACAACAAAAAAACCCAGAATAAGATAGCAGATTATATGTGACACTGGCTTAATCTATCTGTATGTGTACTTCCCAACACTTTTAATTCCTTGGAACCAACAGATTCATTCCTACATTTCCAAAACCAAAGCACATATTCCCCCTCCCCAATAAAAAAACCAACCTCCACCTCTGTATGGAAAATTCTTGACCACTAAAATATTATTTGAGGCAGAGATTTGATGAAGATAGGAAATAGTCTTACTTATACTGATGGCTAAACATTGTTAGGTACTCTCATGTGCAATCTAAATGCAACTGCAGCTCCTCTATTCATCTGAGGAACTACAGGAAAGTATCGAGATTTTAAGCAAAATAAACTAATCTGGTCTATTCTCTAACTGACTTGTTTCCATGTGGTTAACACAAATGGAAGTTAAAAAAAAAAAGAGCTGTAAGCAAATTCAAGGGTTCCAGGATGGAATTAAGTGCTTTCAAAACATTCTGAATCCCTCACTTTGCACAGCATCAAGAAGTTACAGTCTCTGCTCCGAAAATGACACAGGTGGCATCACAGACAAAGCATATATGACCACATGCACATGGTTAGAACCACTCCCCAAACAAAAAGAGGCAAAGACTGGAACCAACAGCTCTAGGTAGATAACACAGTTCTGAAGTGACATCAAACAGATGCTGTACCAGGCCAAACATCGCTACCACCAACAGCCTCAGAAACGAGGCTAGAAACATCACACAACTCCCATCCCTTGAGAAGGTTCTCTTGGAGGTAAAGTTTAAATTATCTGAGCTCTGGGGAGAAACAGTTCGTATCAATATATTTGTGGACAAATTCCAATGTGACACCAAGGTGCCAGGTAAAAAAGCCTGACATTACAGCTCAACCTCTAATGTGCTCTACAGCCATTTAGTCCCATAAAATATGGCCATACATTCTATAGCCATTTAGTCCCATAGAATATGACCCTACATGCTGATATATATATGCAAAACAGATCCAAAAGAGTTTCCCCTTTTCTTTAGCAGTAAATTATTAGCCAGCCCATTTATGCACTCATTTTAGTGCAACATTCTATACTCTCTAAGACATGCAACTCACAGAAACAACTTGCACAGAGGTACTTGTTTATTACTTTTCATTACTCTTTATAAAACCAGTAGATTTGAAACACTCCTCCAGTCACCTGCTCTCTTACACTTCTGACAGCACAGTGTAGCGCTATGAAAACTTGCCAAGCAACTTCTTTTTTATGGCAAACAGAAGACCAATTCCTGTTAAGACTCCTAATGACAATGCAAGTCAACCTGTACCATCATTTTCATGTTGATTATGAATTGCTTCTTTTCTCCTCATTGTTTCCAAGGCAGTGAATGCAATTCAGATTGCATTCACCTACTGCCCCCCTCCCACTCCTGGACTTCCTGCTCTAATTAGGAAAGGCACTTGGCCAAGGCCATAAATATTACGTTGCTAACAGCACAACAGTGCAAAGCAACACGCTTAGTCAGCTGCTTTATGTTATCTTCCCAAACCACCCATTACTCCACCCAAGCTCTCATCGGCCTTAGTCTTAGTATGGCACACGCAGAGGTTGAACCTTGAAACATTACGTCTCTGATGGTTACCACACACTTCAACAGTTACTGCAATTTAACTATTTAAGTTAAAGTAATTAAAGCCTGTCTTGCTTGCTTCTGTAAAATTAAACATTAATTTCGTGTTTTAAAAGAAATCTGGTATTCCCATCATCGTTCTGCATATCCAAAACACTTCCAAAGTACTCTTTTTGAAACATGCTGAAGTCTGGCTTGATCTGTAGCACAAACGTTATATTGCCCTTTCACTGAAACTGGAGAATAGTGGTGTCTGTTACATCTCATTAACTCCAGACCTATTGTCCTTCTTTATCGGCAAGGAAACAAACAAAAATGGATCATTTGACAACACAAAATAAGCACATAAAACATGGATGAGACTTTTAGAATAAGACTCCCTTTGTTCACATTTGAGTTTCTGATGCCAGGCTAGCAATATTTTTCATTCATTCCTGATACCAACAGAAGGATCAAATGACTGGAAATTAAAGAGGCAATAGGAGGTATAGGTCATTAAAGATACATGAAGGAATTAAAATGCACATAGATTTCAATAAGATCTAATAAAAAACAAGTGTGTCCATTTTTAAATAGCATGTTATATTTTATTTTTTACTTGGTCAGATTGGATCATAAAAAAACAAGGTGAAAAGGAGCACAACAGCCTTGGAAAAACATTCTTTATAAAATCATCGCACAACCAACTACTTGTCAATCATCCTGAACAAAGTTTTAAAAGTTTTCTGTTAGCTTTTCAGATTTCTGTGGTCTTTTACTCACCACTAATGCATATGATAATACTTCAGGAACGGACAACATCCTACCTGTGTTTTTTGATTCCGTTAGACAGCGATTCCCCACTGCCACAAACCTTTTCTTCAGACATGCTTGAAGTTATTGTATCTTTTGAATCCATGTTGTCCTCTAGTGAGTAGGCTGCTGTTGTTTCAAACCCACTTAAAGATTTTTCAGATTCTGAATCTGCAAAAGAGCAGGTGCATGTTAATGAATCTACCGCCAGTGCTAGACTTCGGTCACTAACAGATCTCCCCTCTCCGTAAAAAACTGAAACCTAAGTAGGCTACTGTGTCCTGATGACAGCATCCATTTGGTAAGTAACTAGTACTGCCACAGATCGCTGCAGCTCAGCATCTAGATGTAAAGAAACTGCACAATAAGCAAGAACACAGTATATTAAAAATTCGCTATCAAACAGAGCCAAAATCTGACATTTTTATTTAACTGAAGCTACTAGAACTTGCTTAGGACAAGTGCCAATGCCATATAGATGCCAGTACCTTACCTAACTAACTAACAGGCACGTCGACGTTCCAGTAATGACTCCTTCCTTCAGTTAGGTCTAAGTTCTTAAGACACTCAGTGCTGTTTAACAACTTTCACTTCCCAGATTACTGAAGAGGTACCAAAGAACAGGAGGAGGTATTGTCTGTAGTAGATTACACCAACTGTCTGCAGTAGATTACACAATCCCAGCAAAGTCTAAATGATAAGCTCACTAATCAAACAAGATAAACTTTGTACTGTGGAAGGTAGGTTAATAGTACAATCCATGTCACATATAAAACTAAGCCCAATACCAACACCACCACCACCACCCTCTTTCCAACCAGTGTTTTGGTCAGGTAAATCTTGCCCCAAATCAGAAAGTAAGAATTTCCTGGCAGAAGGGTGTATTTTTGTGTCATATTTTCTTTCAAACCTGACAAGATTGTCAGAGCATTATCCAATTGCAAGTTCCAGGAAGTAAGAGAACAGCTCAAGACATCAATTTCTATCCCATTGAAAAAATCCTTTAGCAGAAATCAGGTAAAACACGGTAAACAGCTTAATGCAAGCCTTGTTGCTCCTGAAAAAAAGTGGACACAAACTGTAGTAGACACCATTCCTAATATGTACTGCTTTCAGCATATGCTACTGCACTTGGCTGCAAAACCCCAGAGAAATAATTGCAAAATTAGTCATTCTCTCACACATTCATTCTAATTCAAAACTAGTAATCAAAACCTGCTGAAGTAGCAGTCCATCCCAAAGAATATCTCAGTCACAGCTGTCTACTGCCAGGTGCTTTCTTGTTTTCTCTTTCAAAAACTATGCCAGCTTTTCCAGAACATGTAAATTATGTGCTGCTTTGCTGAAGGGAATAGTGACAAGAGGACTTTCTACTACATCCAGATTACACAAGGGTCAAGAATAGGACAAAATCCTGATGAATGGACGAGCTGTGTCACAATGTCTTCATTCTCACTAGAGAGATATCTAGAAACATAAAGGAGATCTTTCATTAAAATATCCATCCTTATCCTCATCAAGACAGTACTGAAATTTAGCCAGTTGCTAGGGAATGAAAAGAACACCAGCTGGTGCTGAGGATATGTTAAAAAAAGTGGACTGGCACTCCAGAGAATCTTCTCACAATTTTCCCCAAATTTATCAGTCTAGTTCTGTGCCAAATTATGATATAACATATCAAAGCATTAGTTTGGTGGGTACTATATATAACAAGTAGGATAAGAAGAAGCATTTTTACTTGCGGACAAGTCTCTTACATAAAAATACAGATTTCTTCAGAGATCATAAGTCCAGGCAGTCAGGAAAACACCATTTTCCTGTATATCCAAATATCAGAGAGGAAGAGACACTCTAGCAGTGTAACACAACTTGGTCCTCGGTATCCCCACATGACAGACTACAAATCCCTTCAAGGTATGTATTCCATCTCTCTTTTGAAAGAGCTACTCAACCATGCCAACAGAATTTATGACAAGAAAAGAATGAAACAATCCCAGTAACATTAAGCAAAGTCTTCCTCATATGGGGTCCTTTTGTCTCCCGTACCATCAGGGACTGTCTTGCTTTCAGACAAGAATCATGACACACAAATTCCTTCAAACTGAGTTTCTGCAACAGACCTAGGGCTCCAGAGGCAGAAAGGAAAGGACAGGTAAGCTTCACCAGAACTGCCAATTGATCTCAGATATGCTTCTAAATATAACAAGCATTTTTAAACAGCAAACATGATCAGTTTTCCTAGTGCTGGCCTTATAATGCCGAGAGACAATTCTGATGGACTGAGCTCTGCACCTGCAAACCTCTCCAGAGGTGCAGACATTGACCAGCCAGCCTTCTCCAAGGCAGGTGCCTTACTTAATACAAGAGTATGTTATACAATAAATAACAGCAGAAGAATGAAACACAACACTGTTTTAAGAAATTGCTCTCTAGAGACATCTCACCCATTTTCCAAAGAAATTGAGAAAGTATGTCTACAACAGCTCCTGCCACCAAAGATCTCAGTCTCCAATCCCTAAACCTCAGCTACCTCCTTTAACCCAATGAGCTTAACAAGCCTTGAGAGCTTGTTAAGGTGTCAGAGTGAACAAGCCTAGTACTGCATTGTGAACACAGATCAACAGGCAACTCAAATGGAGCTTTTCCTTGTGCACTTGCAGCGAACTCTTTTCTGAATTAAGATTTGCATACTCCCCCGTCACTGCAAAAAAAGATTTATATTCACAAGTTTCTACAGAGCAGCTGTCAAACAGATGACTAGGAGAAAATGAGGGTTTTCTTTTTTCTATTGAACTTGGGGCGGGGGGGGTGTTGAGGAGGGGGGAGAAGGAATAAGAATCCCTGTCCCCAAGCCAAAATTTTTAAGTAATCTTTGAGACAAGATCAGGCTGACTAGGAAGCTCTTCAGCTCATGAAATCTGAAAAAATAACAGTAAAACACCAGCTACATTTTGCAAGGGTGGGAGAGCAAGGGGAAACAGCCAAAGCAATGACAGAGACTTAACTCAAGGGAATTCATCTCCTATTGCAGCAACTGGTAAGTCTTCAGATCCAGACAGAAAAGTTTGGCCAATGTATTTGATTAATAAATACACCTGAGAAAGGTTAAACAGTACTGGCACAGTTGGGTTTGAATTCTGACCAGGTGTTTCCCATCCCTCTGAGATACCTGAATTCATTCTTTTAACTATATTCAAGGCAAGAAGTCCATAGGCAGCAGTGTTCTCACAGAGGCTGTGAAGTATTTTTGGTACACGTTCAAAAAAAGCCACTTGACAAACTACGCTAAACAAAAGTTGTGATTGCAGAAAAAAAAAAACCACCTCTCAGATAAAACCTGTTAAAGAGAAAACTCAAGGCAGATCTAAGCTTTTCCCAATCCGGGTGCACAATTTGCATATAAGCAGGGAATCTTATCTGCAAAGCAAAAGCCAAGTACCTTTACCCTTTAATTCTTGACCTGCTTAGCTATTTTTCAGCAATGTGGATGGAGACTGCATTTGTATTGCGTTTCATATGCTCCTCAGGTCTGTATTCTTAATCAAAGCTAGCAACTTCTCCAGCTGTCTAGGAGATGGCATTGTTCCTTCTAAATCTGTCTACTTTTTTAGTACTTCTTCCCCTGCCTTAAACGTAGACGACTTTGACACATGCTAAGCATTCAATCCTGAAAGTGAGAGCTCCAGCACTGTGTGATACCAAGTTTAATTACACGTTTCCACCATTTCCACGATGAGAGGATCAGCACACCAGGAAGCACTGTTAACTGACCTATTGCTATCAGAATTCAGATTAATAACACCCTTAACTTTGCTGTTCTTAACCATGCTTTGGTAGCAAAAGTAGCTCTCACTTCCCGTAGGTTCTTCCTTTCATGTTCGGTGTCTACTGCTTTCCCATTGCAAGGATTTAGGAGTTACCACAACGGTCAGAAAGCGTTGACAATAGCATATCACTTAAAAATAAAAAGAGAATAGATTTCAGAAAACAGACTTCAACTTCAGGAAGTAATCTTGGCACATTACAAACATTTTCCTCACTCCAGTTTTGGAAAAGAAAGAGGATATTTCTGTAACTGTGGCCACAATTTCTACGGAGAGGAGTACACAACACAGACTTGACAGTGACCAATTCAGTCTATGCCAACATTAGCACGTAGCATGGCTTGGCTGGAGCAGATTTGCAAGCAGAACAGATGGTGCTGAGCACTTAACAATTGAAACAGACACATTTCTGGTGGTGGTCTCTTTAGATTAGCTCTGCTCTGCTCCCATGGACTGAGTGTCCAACAGCAACTGGACTGTATCTTCCGATTCAGTTAAACTCAGGAGCAATTGGATTCCTCTGCAATGTGAACTAAATGTGGACAAGTTGCTGCTGCCATGAACACATCCTTTTGAATATACTTCTTCCTCAAAAACCTGTTTGAAAGTCATGTGTTGCTCTGAATTGTCCCACTAGCGAGTAAACAAGAAGTGTCTTACATGCAGACAACATTCTCTTAAAAAACAAAACAAAAAGTAGCAGTGGCTTCTTCTTTCAACCTGTCAAGTCAAAACTAACAGCTCCTCAGCTCAAAGTGCAAGCCTAGTTATGCAACACTCTCACTTCTAAACTCACTCCTACAGTGGAGATTTAAAAATTCAGAGAACTGTAAGTAGAAAAAGATGGTATCCTAATAGAAGAAATACTCTAAGTAGTGGCATTTTCCCACTGACAGACATTCTAAACTTGTTATATCACCCTGTTAAAATACATTCGTGTTTGTTCAATCTCCTATACAGCCTAGAAAGGCAAATCATGAATACGGCTATTTGTCCAGGTCAATATAATTTAACTTAATAAAATGCTATCAGTTTGCAAATCAGGTTAAGCAAAAGCTTTGAAGACAAAGTCATAGCAATTTAAACTTCCGGAAACAAAAATTTTTAGCTTCTGACAATTAGGCCTACCCACTGCTCTCTATTATGAAAATATTTAGGATCATATCTCCCATCTCATTAGCCTGAGAAAGAAGACCCACGTTCCAAAACTCTGAGCCAGGGTCAAATATCCCCAGATTCTCTGCTCTCACTGCATTCTTGTCATAGGGAGACAAGAAGCCTTCTAGCTGAGACTCCACAGATATGGCAGAAGAGCAAGAAGGTTACAAAGCTTTACCAGGATCCCAGTGATTAGTAAAAAAACTCACCTCAAACCACACCAACAAAAGACTAATTGCTTTTGTGCTTATGGTGAAAGTGATAACATGCATCCAGCAGTCAGGAAAATGCCACAATTTCCTTTCTCTAGCCACCTCTGCCTTTACAGACAAACAGGACCCTAATCTCTGCCAAGCACTAAATGCAAAACACCTAGAGAAGAGAATCTAACATCAGTCTGAGGAAACTGACAGACAGTCAAGAAAGTGATTCTGTCCCAGAAAATTATTTAAAATGCAATTAAGATGAATTACGTGAAGCAACTTTTCCTGAAGGAGAGAGAAATGACATATATGATTTTTTTATATATGTTTGTGTATATACACGCGCTCAATGAGTTTCACAGTTTTACAAATCCACTCGATGAGATTTGTTCATAGCTTCCAAGGACAAAGCCACCACTTCTGACAACTATGGAGGTGGTTTTGGACATTTCCATTCAACAAAATTTAGAGATTGAGTTATGAGGTGTATAGAATAACAGCTCTTTAAAGCTGAATATTCTCTCATATACACAAAGCAAGCCTGGCTGGAGAGACTACATTCCAGTAGCATCAGATAAAGAACTATTCTCAGCCTTGTTGACAATCAAAAGAGCCTGAGGCCTTTCAGCAGAATTGTTCCTTTGGTTCTGCTTGAAGAACTTGTTTCTAGTGTTCCTTAGTCTCTTCTCCTCCTGCTGTTGATTCCCTGTGCTCCTGTGCATAGACCCCACTTCACCTGTTTTTTTCCCTGCTTAAGTTTCCCACTGCAGAACACCTATCACGGAGTCTGGAAACACCGCTTTTCTCATCTGTCAGAAGCATCAGACAGTTCACTCACAGAAAAAGTAACCCCATACTTGCTTATGAAGTTTGCCATCACAACCTCATTATCTGCTACAGTTAGATTAGCTCTTCCAAATCCTCCATAGTTACAGACAGCTCTGTGCTCTGGGATCACCCAGTTCGAGCCACTATTGAGCTGCACTACGTACAGCCTTTCTATACAAATGCATGTTGTAATCGTCTTAGGAAGTTCAGAATCTTCCAAAATCACTGTTTGCATGCTCTGCATATGAAAATATGAAAGATGCTAAACTGAAGAGCAGATAGGGAATGAAAAGACATTTCAGAAATGCACACAGGATTTTGATTCATCCTTTTCTTCCACCTCTAACACTTTGAGTATACAAAACTGAAATGGAACAAGCCTTTCTTAGCCTCATTATCCCTCAAAACTAGGGATTTTATGGACAAAGGAAACAGCATACATCACCATAGACAAAGCAAGTCAGAAGGCTAAAAGATACAGTTATGGCTCCCAAAATAGGAGTCTTAAGTTTTGCAATTTAAAAAAAAAGACATAGACACCCAAGCAATCAGACCTGTCATTACTGTCCTGTGGTTTTGCAACCTTTTTTTATGCTGAGGTGAAACAATACAATTCTACAGATGAAATCTGGTAAATTTTTAGAGCCCTGCTCATAATGCACATACAGCATTTTCCTAAAATTACGTGCACATTAAAAAGGCAGAGATTTCACTTAAAGTGAGACTGCTCCCACCCTCCTCCCCCACCCCCAACACATTCACTACACACAAGCTGGGTACACAGTCACATTCTGGACATGGTTCCTTACCTGAAACAGCATCATAGAACTGCTCTTCACTGAGGATGCTGAGAGGCGGAGATCCCTTCACCAGCGACTGCTCTAGTTCATGGTGTTCGGTAGCGAGTGTCTCTAATGCTTCTGACAAGATCTTGTTTTTCTCCTGCTCATGCTCCAGTTTCAAATTCCTCACCTATAAGTAGATACATGTATGAATAAAATCTCATCTCTCCAAAGAACGTGTAGCTGGAAGCTATTCAGAAAATAGACTCTAATAAATAAATAACTAGCAAACAGCTGGAACTGGAAACATATGGATTAACCAGAATATTACAGTATTTCTGTGATGACAATAAGGTTGTTAGTCAGCATTTTTAGTAGTTGAGAAATCTGACAAATAAGATCTGACAGTATCAATCACAATTCCATAAGTGATTTTGAGCTAGAGAACTGTACCTTAAAACTGAGGGGAAATGTTTACAGCTCTACTTAGATGACCTGAACTATGGAGTTAGTGATCGGTTTCTACACGGACCAAGCTCCTTCTACTAGTCGGCTCCAATTTAGGCCAAGCAGCATCATCTAAATTGAATTACAGAGCAAATGTGAATGCCAGCTACAAATAACTGCAACTGAACTATGAGCTGAAAACATTTAACCCTGAGGATTACAGAAGGAGGTTCAAATAAAAATTCCTCTGATACTGATTTAAAGTCAATACAAACAGCCCTCCCTCCGCATTCCCAAAACAGTTTACAGAGGAACCAGAAGTTGACAAAAAGAGAAGCCCAGCCAACAGATGGTGGACATTTTTTTAAACCCACACATGCAATTGGCTCCAGAGAGGATGATGTTATCCATGTTTTGCATTCAGGACAAGTAATGGAAGAGCAACATGTCCTTCCTACTTCCCCTTTAGGTTTTTTTTTTTTTTCTGGTGCATTCCTGCCTCCTCTGTCTGCCAGCAGAGGAGAGAAGGCTGTAGCTGAAGGCTCAGGAAAGACCACTTCTCCCAGCCTAGCAAGGCTTCAGTGTGCTACCTCTCCTCCAGTCCCTAAACCATCAAGTCTTTTCCTTTCTCTCTTCGAGTCCATTTTTAAAAGCATCCCCAACCCCTGCCTTGTCCTCCAGTTTACTTTCACAGGTCAGTTTACAACACTAATTCCCACTAAGAACATGCAAGGACATGACAATTAATCTCTTGGAACAGTTACAGGGACAACTCACACATATACCAACATTAACTTTTTGAATCTAATTTAAGAACTGTTCGTATGTCCTATCTGGTTACAGTTTACATTAAAGCTTTACTTTGGAGGCTTCAGCCCCCTCAGTTACAACCACTACTCGAATAGCGAATTCAGAGCTGGGCACAAAGGAGGCTAGAAAACAGTTACTAAAGGAGGTTTGCCATTTCCAGAGAAGAGCTCCTATGCTGGCAGAAACATATCCTCTAGAGAAAGATTTATAGAAGAAATTTTCACCCCCTCAGTTGCGCCAAATACTAAATCAGCTGGTTTGGCTGCCAGGCTCTGAGTGTAAGGGGGGAATCCAATTAAATGATAATTAAAAGAGTATAAAATTGGGTTGCTAATTGAAAGCAGAAAAACCAGTAAGTCACTTACTGTTTAATAGCTTTACCCTGAACAAAATGAAAAAAGTCTGGACTAGTTACTGTCACTTTCATTTAAAGTTCACTCTGACAGTACCAATGAAGCCAATTACTGCAATGTTTCATACAAATCAGACATGCCAGTGCAAAAGATCTGTTATTAAGCAGTTTCTGCTTAATACATTTGGTACGATATCAAACAGTTAAGGAACCACCCACTTAGAGAAACAGCATCATTTTTTTACTCTCCTGAGACAGGGAGGATAGAGGACTGAAAATAAAATGGTAATTTTCATTCTTACAAAAGAGCAAAGTAAAACAGCTATTAAAAAATGGTATTTGCAATAATATTGTTTTTGCAGGATTGAATTAGATGCCATTATGTTCTAATGCTTTGGTTTGATAAGTGATTTGAGCAATTTAAACATTTATCTTACAGCAAATTGAAGGAAAATTGAAATAATTTAAATACCCAAATGGACTTTTTATGCATCTTTTAAAAGCACAGTTGTGTGACTAAACAAGCAACAACAGATACACTTAAGACACTATGCCTCCTCCAAAATAGTATTTTCTTGACTTTACGGTTCCTCTGCCCTATCACAGTGTAGAGCTATTCAGAATTGCAGAAGGTGTACTACAAATAAATTCTCTTTTGGAAAATAAATTGCCAGCTTTACAGTGAGGTTCACTTTTCTGTGTACTTCTAGGCTTCTTAGTTGCCAAACACTTACTAGTCACACTACTAGTAGGTAACAAAACCAAAAAAAAAACCCACCTTGTCATCTGTCACATAAGGAACACAACCCTAGCCAGAAGCTAAAGAAAAAAGAAAACCCATTTAAGTTTATTGCTTGTAATCTTTGGGATGTTCATTCGTAACTGAATAACCTGGTTTTAAAGAAACCTTAATTCAATTTTTGGCGGCTTGAGATGAAATGTGTAATAAAAACTTTTGACAACAGTACTGAGCTTGTGGGATGGACATACACATTGAGTGAGCCCAGAGGTGGCTCTACCAACCTTTGCATCCTAGCACCTCTACACTAGTCATTCCTTGAAGGTCATGTTCAGGAAATACTGTCTGTAAATACACTACATTCTTAAGCACCAAAACAGCTCCACAGTGTCAATGTGAGAATGAAAAAATAAATAAAAAAAGTTTCTACTGCCATTACTAAACTGATTTCACTTGTAAAAAAGCTATGCTGCAGAAATAGAGCTAAGACAACCTTCACGAACTCTACTTAAAAATACAGGACAAAGAACCTTGTTTGAAATAAGCAGTTTTTTTAACAAAAAGCAGTTTTAAGAGATATCACCACTTCATCAATCATAAAAGACAAGGTGACGAGACACACCTCCTAAAACTTACTTGCAGTAAAATGACTGTAAAGGGAGGATGGGGATTTTTGTTTGTTTGTTTTTTATGTTCTTGGGTTTTTTAGTTTTATTTTGTTTTCCCAGGACCACACACTCTCTTACAAGCTTAACAAGAAACACCACAGGCAGATTAGTACTGTTTTTAAAGCATATTTTATTGAACAACATAATTGATCAGCTGAGTGACAGGTTTTCCCAAAACGTAAGAAGCAGACTCCCATTATGCATAATTTTGCCATACTCCATTTCTCATTCACAAGACTTGGCCAATCAATAAATTTTGATGTGAATTAGTCCACCCTCCTCCCTACTCCACCACCGTTTTTGGAGATGGCATTTCAGCTTTACTCCTTTTGCACAAGTTCTTTCTTTCCCATCGTGTCTTTCTTCAGTGTCCCAACACAAAAACAACTGCAAGACTACAGAAGGAACCTCCAGACTAGTTTTAAAATGAAGTTGAGAAGCATTTCAGTCTATTAAACTGGACACAGAGAAACCAACATTTTTCAGTGAAATATCACCTGATTTTGTAAAGTTACATTAGCTGAGTGCCACCCATTTGACGTGGTGATACAAATATTTATATAATGTAGTAAATATCACGCCAAAGTGATGCAGATATCTGTTTATACAAAGCTCTGGAAATCCAGTCTGAGCATACTGAGGAATTATTGAAAGAGTCATTTTATTGGCTGGGTTGTACTGGGCTACATTGTACTGGGTCTAGCTCCTCATTTTCCAACTATGGAACGGCTGCTATCTTTTTGATCCCCGTCAGTGGTGCCCACAATGTAAGCACCACCACCAGCAGTATAAGCTTTCCATTGAGCTTCACAGAGACAGTGGCACAGAGTGCTCTAGTGAGCCCAGCATGAGGCCAGCTGAGTTCCCAATGTTCAACTGGTCAGGCCTCCTACCTTACCCTTGTCAGGAGCTAATTGCAAATAGTTATCAATGAAATTGGGCTTGCGCTTGCACTGTCAGACAATGACAGTTAAGATCAGTCTTGTTTCCATCTCTAAAGAGAATAATATTATAGTCAAACTTCAGATTTACTATTGCTGATGGAAACCACCTAGCTTTGTCTCAGAAGTAAACAACCACTCCATCATTATCCTTAAGAGCTACAGGCACAGCTATAACCTGACACTGAAGTCTTGGTGGTTCTGTGTCAGTGTTTCTAGGTCACTGCAGCAATTTGTTTTTTAAAAACATACTTCTCCAGCTGAAAAGACTTGATATCAGAGTTCTGGTAACCAGTTTCACTTTTGGTTTAACTGAATGGAAATCTGATTCCAACAGCTTCCTGTAACATTTGAGTCCTTCAGACTCTAAGCACAAAATTCTGAGTTTAAATAGTTGTACTGAGTTATTTTAGCAGTTTGACCTATGTTTTTTGTTAAAGGAAAGCAACAAACTAATTGCAGACACTCTTATTGTCTTTCCACATGATTAGAAATCCAGCTAAGAACAAGTACATGGTTTAAAAGTTAACTCCTTTGCTGTGTATTACTGGCAGAAAGCTCACGTGCTCATTCCAGAATGTCAAAAAGCTTATCTGTGTGTAACAGACACCAGTCCCATTCCTTTCTGTACCCTCGACTTCCATTAGGTAGGTGGGAGAAAAGTAACATGGACTAAAGACTACTTTTTCTTTCTTTTTTCCCCCTTCTTTTTTCTTTTTAAAACTGCAAGTCTTGAACTATATCAGCATAGCCTGTAACCAAGGCTTCTCTGTCCCTCCTGAAGACATCTTAGTACAATACACAAAATACTTGCTTTGTTTGGTGCTGGATGTTTTTAATTTAAATTAATGCCCAACAACAGTGGCACTTTTGTGGAGTAGAAAAGGATCACACCACTTTATGCCAACAGAGTAAGAGATCACCTCAGCGACATGCTACTGCAGCTGCAAGTAAACACTAAAACCAACATACAGCAAGCAAGGCACAGAACAAATACTGACACTTCAATAATATGTAGTGCTACCCGCCTTTAACATAAAATAGTAAATTAAAAGACAACATACCTTATTTCTTCTGTACTGAGATAGAGAAAAGACAGACTTCACAGCACTGCAGTGTGATTTAGTTGAATTTTACTTTAAAGCACTCAACTTCAGTGTTAGGAACAACTGCCCAAAAAACATGCAGGCTTCAGAGCTGGGCTGGAAGGAAGAACCTCCTCTTTCACACAGCAACCACGAGGGGATCTGAAGCCAGACTCTGCCAGACTGTCAGAACACCCCGTACCAGTTCTGCTCTACAGTAAGCTGAGCGCAGGAGAGCTGCCTCTGACACCGCCTCACCAATGTCTCTGACGACTCAGAAGGGAGGTTTTGGTTTTCAAAATGAATAGCTTTGTCCAATTGCCACAGAAATTCCATTCTCCCGATAACACCATTGCTTATGGGACATTTGCCACAAAGCACAGACAAGAGGTGCAAGTTTTCAGTAGGAGGTTGCTAAGGGCTAGTCTAACACCTGGCTGGAAATTAATATGTAACTAAGGAATTAGAAAAATGCTGCTATAGTAGAACTGACATTTTTCTCTGGACATCTCCTGATGCTTTCTGTAATGAAGTAAAGGCCAATCAAACTGTCACTTGTTTCCCACTACATCTATTCATATGAAACTGATAGTTTCCAGGGTCAGCTATTCCAACAGGACATACTATCCTGAAAGACAAAACCTACAAAACACTGTGTTGTAACACATTACACTACAGAAAACCACTCACAGGAAGCACTGGGGATCCAAAGCGAGAATTCTGTCTCCCTGCTTCTGTAACTTTCATACCAAATAAAACCCCTACCAAAAAACCTGAGGCTAACAGTGCAAATCACAGGTGTAATGTAGAGTTTCATATGTACTGTTTGCTTATTCTAACAGACATTTCTATGAAACATGCTTTCAGATTTTCTGCTACCTAGAGTAGTACTGAATTGTTGCTTAAGCTGCTACTGAAGTGAAAACTAAAAACAGTTGGTCTCATAAAGAACTCACTCTGAAAGTTTTCACAGTTTTAACAATACTTGAGCTTCAATACAGGATGTTTTCCAGAAAGAAAATAAATTTTCAAAAAGGATTAATTTTTACCTCATGGGACTTAACTCCCACTAAGCACATATTAGTATATGATATGAATATGTATAATCCTGCTTTCCTCTTAGCCCTCCCCCCTCCACCCCCAAAAAGCAGGAACAGTTCTAGTTTCAGAATGTCTCTTTGCAAGCATGCCTCAGGTATTTGATAAAGGAATGAGTGATTTACGAATACTGCTATGGCACATCAAAAAACTGTGTGACAGCTCACATTAAAGCAACAACAAAGTGTTCCAAGACAGATGCACTCAATTTCATGAACACATCCCTAGATTCATAAAACCCTAAAGCACGTAAATATTTTATACAAAACTTATGGAGTTCTGATCTGTTTACACATCGGCCTTTCCACACGGAGCCCTACTGCTGATTACCACCAACCACAAGGAACTTGTGACAAACATCTGTTATCTTAAATGTATGTTAAAGTCTTGCATCATAATTCCTCATTTGCTGGAGTAAACTAGCTCTTGTAAACTTCATCATAGCCTTGGCTCACCCTGGGGTACAGAGGACTGATCCAAAATAGGTCATGCTTTATTTCAACCATTGTTTCTTGCTTAGTTTTTCCCCCTCTCTGTGCTATAAGCTTGGCAGTTACCTGCCTTCAGAGACCTATCAGATCTAAAAACAGAGTTAGACAGGCCTTGCCATTGACTTGAACTACTGCTCATGCAAGTACTGAAATGCAACACAAGATGTGATCAGTTAATCAAGGAGGTAAGCTGAGCTCAGTGGTGCTAGGCAAAGGGTTATTTACTGTATCACAAGACAGCATTAGTCTTTATCTCCAAAGTCTGCCCAGCTGACTCTAGAGCTATAGCATCACAGTACCACATCTTACTGAGAACATCAAATTCAAAAGAATAAGAACACTCAGAAGACTAACACAACATTTGGCTTTCTTTCCGATCCACACACAGAAAACATCACTGATAAAGTTTCTTTTTGTACAAAGGCTGAAAGACCCACATACACAAAAGCAAACCCCCTACATACCAATTTAAAGTCCTGGGAATCTATTCTCTTACATCCCAACCCCAAGTCTATTGGAGAAAGCAAAGACTTTGTAAATCAAGTCATACGACTCTGCCTCAGCCATTCCCCAGATGAACACAACGGTTCATTGTTAGTCAGTAACTACGAACATTCACCTCAAAAGTTCAAGAGGAGGAGTTTAGCAGGGCTGATTTGGAAAGGCTGCATTTCATTCTTCCGAGAGTTAAAGTATTTCCCCATATTTCATTTATTAGTAAAATAAAATACATATTTTTATGTAGATATATTTATATATCAACATAATCAAATTCTTCTAATGAAGGAAAGGACCAGATATGATCATAAAACAAATACAGCAGAAGCACTGCTAGAAGCAGGAACCAAGCTACAGTCCACCTAGAAGAAATTCATACTTTGGCAGGATCATGTCAACACAGACAGACATCTAGGCAGTAAGAGAACTGTTTTTCAAGAGAAAAACTGGAGATGCTGAGAGCACTCAGCACCCTTCTTCCAGCATGCATGTCTAATATAAAAATTCATCATTTAAGACTGCCTGGAATAACAGTTTCTGAACTATCCACACTCTAGGGACAAAGATTGTTCACCTCCCACCTTTCTCTCCTAAGACACTAACACTTCCTCCTCAACACGGACCTTGCTGCCCTCCTTCCCCTCTCCTGTTTCCACATTTGGCTATGTCAAAGTCTGTTTATTCATAGGCTGATGAAGCACTACAATTTTAACCAATGGAGAATGTCACAGTTCTGAGCCAGGAACCTGTCTAAGAGCACAAGAAACTTCAACAACTTAATTTCTGAGTGCAAATTAGAAAGATGGCTTAAAAGCTTGGGCTTAAGCTTTTCTATCAGAGAAGCTCTTTTCTTCAAAGTGATTCTGCACAGATCAAGAGTTAACAGAGCATTTTCTGGTTTGTTTCTAAAGTGAGACTCAATGGCAATTCCAAGTCTTCCTCAAAAGTATTTGTTCTTTACATTTTACTTAGACTTAACTGTAAACGGATAAATCTCATGAAGTATACTTAGGTTTGAGAGCTGCAGAATTTGCCAGTTTCCAGAGCACACTCTGTCCCTACTTTTGTTCCGGTATTACAATACTGATTAGTCAACTATCAGGAGTTCAAAGAAAAAGCCTTCCAATTTTGTCATTTTGTGTGAAGTATTGTTTTTCTTCTGAGTAAAACTGAAATTAAATATGGCTGCTATTCACACTTGCCAGTAGTAATAACATAACAAGCTGGGACTCAATGACATCAGTGATGTACACATTTGGGAAGCATGTTTCAAGTTGCAGAACTACAAGATTACCAGGAAAAAACCACACCCCAAAAGATATTTTGCTGCCCTAGTGAGATTAGGCATTTACGTTCTCAGAGGTGTATGCCACAAGTAACCTTACTCAAACAAAAGGTCTCATTGAAGCCTGTAAATTATAGTGATGCAAACAGAACCAGAACAGTACATTGCTACATGTTTTCACACCAGGTAGGGACTTTTTTTTTGTCTTTTCCCTTTGAGAGACTCTGGACATCTTTGAAGTTTGCTAGTCTCACAAACAGAGACCAGACTTTAAGATGTAAGGGTTCTTAAGAATGCATACAGGAAACATTTCCTTTTTGTTCTTAAGGACCGTTTTGAAAATAGATCTTAAGGCAGTTTTGTTCTAACTACTTCCCTCAAGCATTTTTCAGTATATACACCACTGATAGCTTTGATCAGCCCCTTTGTATTCTCTTCCCCACACTTCTTCCCAGCTGGATTACAGTGAATGCATGTAATGTTTTCTCTTTTGAAGCAACTGTCATGTTTTTGCCATGTTTTTGTTGGCTCTTACTGGCTTACTAGGGCTGCTACACAACTTGACTCAGTTGTTGACTCAGAGAGAAAACAGTTTCCTATTAAAAAAATTAACACTTCTGAAGCTGGTTGTCTGTTCTACAAGTTCCACGTTGGGAATCTTGTTATCAAGAATAACTGACATTGGTTTTTTTTTACAAGCAATTCAAAACAAACATGCATGCTGTACAGTTGTTCTGCATTTCCGAAAACCTCAGATGTCTCAACCGATAGTTTTTATTTCCTTTTGGATGCCAACCAAATTAGTTAAAAGTGAAAAATGTTACATAGGCTAGAAATTGACAGCGAGTTTTACAATGCAGTGCTGGAGTTCTGATCTCCAAATGAAATCCACCTTGGAAAGCATTCTTACTTGCTGTAGTCCAGAACAGGCTCTCCAATATTAAAGAATCAGACTTCAAAACCAGACGCAAATACAAAAATCTCATTTCTACTTCAGTTTTCAGAAGGACTTGAAGCATTAAGAAGACTGTCTTTTCTTAGGGTCGATATTCCTCTGAGACAGTTTTTGTCCTTACTCCTAAGCAGGCAACAGCCAGCAGACATCAGCCAGGCTCTGGATAAGCTGATGAGACATTTCCTGAAATCAGAGTATGTCATGTGGACATCTGTCCAGCAGTTAGGGCAGACAGATAAATATGATTTGGAGTATGGAAATACAATATAGAATGACTAGAAAATCCAAATATTCTAATTCAGTGGAACAGATCTTCTCTCCTTATGAATCTCAAACACTTCTGCCCTTATCTGATGGGAGCTTTCTACTGTTGTTGGGGTTTTTTGGGGTTTTTCTAAATTTTTTGCAAGAACTCTGTGGCAAGGCTATTTACAAATAAGTCTTATATTTATTACTCCCCAATATGCAATCTAGCAGCATCTACCATTCAGAGGAAGAAGAGACCCAGATTAAACTTCTAAGAAGCTCTTTTACAAACTTTTTCAATAAAACCCACTGGCTGCTAGAAGAAAACTAGACCATAGATTTGGTGAAAGTCTAAGGAACACCAAGGGTTCTCCCCACCTCAAGCTGAAACAGGATCTGACAGCCTAGAGTGACACATCACTTTTTAGTTTCAATTAACTGCATGTGGGAGCAAAGACAATAGTAAAAAAAGCACTGACCTTATATTATCAGCTGATCTTTGACACATGGTTCCCTGAAATTGTCTAACACTACTGTACTGGCCTGCCCCTTAAGTACTATTGGATGTCTGAGGATTGTTCAAGCTAGAGAAGAAAAGGCTCAGGGCAAATCTCATCAATCTATATAAATACCTGAAGGGAGGGTGCAAAGACAACTGAGCCAGGCTCTTCTCAGTGGTGCCCAGTGGCAGGACAGGCTCAAGCTAACAAGACAGGAAATTTCCTCTGAACATCATGGAACACTTTTTCACTGTGAGGGTGACCAAGCACTGGCACAGGTTGCCCAGAGAGGTTGTAGACTCTTTATCCTTGGAGGCACTCAAAAGCCACATGGCTCTGAGCAATGTTCTCAGTTCCAGGTGGCCCTGCCTGTGCAGGGGGAATGGACCAGAGGAGCTCCAGAAGTCCCTTCCAACCTCAACCATTTCCACTTCATTATTCTGTGAGATTAGACTTTGGACCTTAGCCCAAAATGCGGCTTCAGAGCTGGAGGAGATACAGGTCAGACAAAACTAGATTTCTGCTATCCATAGACACAGATGCAACTGTCTAAGGTTTCAAGCTGTCTGAAAGGCTCAGCCAGCTCATTTTAAACTCAATTCAATTTGTCTGACCTTGCAGCAAGAGGTTTCACTGGAACAACAGAAAATCCCATTTGGATGCATAGCACAGAATACATCCACAATTAAGAGTCTTGTAAACATTTCCAGAAAGGTATAAACTACTGACATATATGGATTACCACATTACCTAGAGGAACTATACTATTATCTTGACAATTTAAGATTATTCCCCACCACAATGGTAAAATCCCCATGTATGACTATGCCCTGTTAGTTTATTTATGTCTATCAGGTCAAACCCTCCAAATTCCTGCAGATACTCTTCTGCTACAGTAGACCTGATGCTGATGCTCTGGCCAATTACACTGAATATTTCCAGACAAGGCAAGAGCAGTTTTGATCTCCCTACCCCTTTCTCCCACCATAGTTCCTGACTCAAAAAAAGGGACCTGCAATAGCAACACTATTATATTTTAAGATTAACAAGAAGCTCTATTTCTACTCAAAGGTCAAATAACATACCTGAATATGCTTTTGTTGTGGAAGCAGTGTAGCTTTGGCAGCACAAAACCCTTTGAAGCGGATGAAAAAGTTTACAAACTACTTCTATGCTAAAAAGTACCCGTACATTAAGAATGCACAATGCAGACCTCCTCTTCAAATAGGTATTCTTTAAAGCCGTTCTCAAAATCTCCTAGTGTAACTATGGATCCAACAGTTATTGCATTGATGTCCAACTTTTAGCATTAATAATGTAGCAGCAACAGGCGTGAGAGGAGGGGAAACATTCCTATTTAAAACCACTGAGCCCACGTTTACCTTACACATGGCTTAACATGAAG
This sequence comes from Lepidothrix coronata, assembly GCF_001604755.1. Classification (NCBI taxonomy): domain Eukaryota; kingdom Metazoa; phylum Chordata; class Aves; order Passeriformes; family Pipridae; genus Lepidothrix; species Lepidothrix coronata. Next base: position 8,194,462 of record NW_016690186.1, on the reverse strand, counting down.
CTATGCAAGCAAAGTAAGCACATCACAGGTGTCACTCCCAAAGATGAGATATTCAGATGAGGGCTATGCTTAGAAAGCTGGACATCAATTATAATGGACTCTTCAGAATATTCACAGCAGATGGATACACTTTATTTGTAAGAGGGCCTCTATCTGACCACTTCTCTTCAGCAACGTTCAATTCACTATAAACGGAGTGTACTCTGTTTTTTGTGTGCTTATCAACTATCCTAATAGGACAGCATAGGCCTGCATTTCCCATTTATATATAACACCGAACACATTTATTTTTAAAGTATATTATTGACGCATTTAAAGGAGAGTGATGCTAAGAACAATGTAAGCACTACGGAGAAGGAGTTTACTAACATTCCTTTATGACCAGGTCTGATATATACCTTCAAGAAAAACTGCAACACCAGTGATTTATTTTCAGTACATGAATACTTTCCAAACACAGCCCATTTACCAATTCTAGTGATAACCTCAGTGACTCAGCAGTCAGCATCATACTAGGGCATTTCTTTACTGGACAGCACAACAAGCCAAGATAACACACTTCTGAATATTGATATTAAAACAAAAAAAGCTTTCAAATTCATTGGCTGTCTTGGGGGTGGAGAGAGGAGAGAAAGAGGCCAACAAGTACACACTCGGTAATGAGATTAAAAAACAGACAAGAGGTCAAATTTCACAATTGCTTACCTCTGTTATAAAAATGGTATCAGCTCTGATGAGTCACAGAATAAAAAAAAAGTTCAAAAAGCAATTGTAGTTTGCAATACTATGATTGTGGCCAGGTAAAGTTTAAGTTAAAAAACACAACAGACAACACACCCTTCCACAAGCACTAGTACTGTCTAAATGGGAAATCACCAATTTTATTCTTCATAGTTGGAAGGCCCCTGTATTTCATGGAATCAGAAGTGACTAAAATAAATCAACTAAAAATACAGCAAAGAAAAGCAGAAAAGGAAGTTTAGATTCAGTCAAACTCCTTTATTCAAGGAAAGGCTACACAATTGCACATGGACAGCTCACTAGCCCGTAAGGCAAGAGATCTGATATCACTGATGTTTAAGGAAGCCAAATAAAACATACCAAAATCCCACCACATGAAAAATTTAAGATGATTTGACAACTGTTAAGTGACACAAAACCTTAAGTTACTTATGCTACTCAGGGACACTGCCTTTAAAACAACTTCACACAAAATACATGCATAATGAAGCATTAAATATTCTATCTCCCTCAAAAGAACATGTCAATATCCAGTATTGACAGGCTACATGAAGGTTAATTTTCATATTTATAGAAATTATTTTTTTAATTATTATTCTAGGAAACTAGCTTTTATCAGCTTTACACAGAAAAAAATGGCATATTCTTATATATTAATTTTTATAAATTAAGGAAAGAAAGGTCAAGAAGGATAACGCATCTCCAGAGAATTAGTAAATGTGTGTGACTGCAGTTACCCAATTCAGTGTTCTGATGTTTTATGCAGCTGAGACACAAAACCAGACCACTCAGCCAGACTGCCACTCCAGCCAATTATCTCACACACTTGCACACAAAATCCCACTAAACAAAGTTAACAAGTATGGTGCTATGCATAGAGGTTCAGCCTTAAATCCTGTTTTTTTACCGCTTCTCTTTTTTCCTGAAAGGTTACCAGTCCTTAGCTGACAATACACTGGCAGGCTGGGAGCTAACAACTTCTAGGAGTCTGCTATTCATCTGTTCTTCCAAAGCACATCAAATACAAATTAAGCCAGAACACTGAAAAGAAGCTGACCAGCTTTACATGCCATTTTCATATTACAATGACATAAGAAGAATAAAAGCATGCACCCTTCTCACTCCAGTTTGTTTTCAAAGTCTGAAGAAGAGGAAACCAAACAGTATTCTCATAGCACTAAGCAGTGAAAACACTGAAAGAAAATATTCGTGTTATATATATAATATATATATAAAATATATATATTTCTTTTTCTGTTCTTTTCTATCAACTTAGAGAAAAGAGCACCATTTTGCAAATACATTCACAGAAAAAGGAATTCTTATTTGAGAAGTTTACTCTATCAAATACTATTCCATTAAAGATGGCTGCTTGTTTTTTTCCCCCTGAAGCCTCAGCTAAGACTGTTTTCTCCATGTTTTTGCATTAAAAATTAAATACTCAAATAAGTCGTAGACTAGACCTTAGAAGTAAACCTCAGACCAGGAGCTGCAGAAGCACAGTAAGGAGGAGTCTCATTTCAAACTAATATGTTTTTACACTGCCTTTCCCCAGAGGCCCATGAATGGATTCCAAGTTAGTTTACAAGGCTGCTTAACAACAGCCGCCAACAAAACACACATCTACAGGCCAAGCTCTGAAAAAGCATTAACCCACTATGGAAAGTGCAAGAACAGATTATCAGTGTGCTTTGAGTTGAGTAACACAGTCCAGAGCAGAGAATGTCTTGAGTCAAGTTGTGTGACCAGCTTCCACACAGGCCCTTGGAGCTACAAGTGAGCAACCGTCTCCCTGTCCCTAGAAGTCAGTATGTCCCTTTGCCAATACAACCTATAGCCAGTTGCAAAGGAAAAGGTTAACTTTGAAGAGCACAATCTTGATGAAAACAAACAAACAAGACCAACCAACCAACCAAAAATCAACCCAAACAGACAAAACAATCAAACCAATCAAGAATCAAAACAATCAAAACAAACAAAACATCTCCAGAGTTGGGACCCTGCTATAAGACAAAGACCAGCAACATTCATCTTTTACCCTATGCTAACATCCAGGTGCCCTTCTATGAGCCAAAACCATCTGCCATACAGAAGACTGTCCTATATGGCACCTGACCAAGGATCTTATCAACTGCTTCAAACCTCAAGCATTCTGTCAACACACATACCGCCCTCTTATAAAAGAAGAGCAGTAATATTTACTTATCTTCTCCCTGAATGGAAACTCAGTATTTATTATTTTAACAAGCTTCTGTCTGGGCTGCTGCTTAGCTTCACTGCCCACTCTGGTGACCTATTGAGTTTTAGCTGCTCTAGGAAAATCTCAGAAGAAAAAGTAAAAGTTAGCTATGTTCTTTAAATCCCCTATCTCTTGGATAGTTTGGACTCACTAAACTCCTTCATTTACATACTATTACTATTGGTAAGGATGTTGCCTTCACAGACCTGTAGCTAGTTTCCATCTGCAAAGCTGCAGTACAATGGTGGGAAAAAATGCTTCCAGAGGAAGAACACTATGCCACCCACAAACATTTCGCTATCAAGTTCTTCCAACTTTAGTATCTTCTCTATAAAGCTTTAGCACAGATGAAAGACACGGGCATTTACAGCACCCAAAAATTAGTACAGCAAGAATCATCAAGGCATGACTAGAACCACCAGCATTCTAGCAGGAGAAACAACCTTCCGAATGACTTTCCTGCTGGTAGGTTTGTTCTCTTACATGCCATGCCCATACAACATTCCACAACATGTTATATCCCATGCTCCTCTGTAAAAGGAAAAAATACCGGTCTTCAACTGGGCACCTCTTGATGACAGAGAACCTTCCAATGAACTTGTTACTTTCCACCAAGATTCAAGCTGCAGGAGGTATTTCTAGTACACTTCTACTCATTTGGAGGAGAGGGGGAGAAAGACGATCAAGACAGTTACAGACTCATACAGTCAATAAAGGTTTTTGTGATGCAGACACACCTCGAGTCTCTCAACACCAAATACCACTTGTGTCCACTGCAATTATCAACTGTCTGAAAACTACTCTCCTCCTTTCCCCAAGTTGATAACCTGAACAGCATTTCAGTGGTTCTGGGCATTGCCTACAGGCCTTGACACATTGAGGTTTTGCCTTGATTTCCACTACTTTCATCAAGAGCTGCAAAACAGAATGGACAACATAATTCCTCCACTGACTGAAAGGAATAAAAAAAAAACCAAACAAATAAAAAATAGAGCTTTCACCTGTTTCTAAACACAAAGAGAAAGAGCAGAGAAACACAGGCACTTGTTTTAGCACCTGAGGACTCCATTGTTTTAGGTCTAGTACAACAGCCAACCAAAAGATGATCCCCTCCCCACATTTAACTCAGAAATCGTATAGTTAACCTCTCTTTTAGCTTCTCCAGTTTTGAGTCCGTCACCACCTCTTCATCTCTCCCTCCCACACACCAAAGGCTTGCAAGACTTTATAGAGATTAATGTAGCTGATGATACTGCCAGGTGGCAGAAAAGAACTGCTGATGGATGCCAGGACTTCTCTAGACACATTTGCTCAGGGTGCCCTTATCAGCAGTTCTCCCATGACTGCAGTGTCTCATCATTGCTCCCCTCACTTGCATCCCCACAAGGAAACAGATAATAAAAAGCCTCATTAAGGAGTCATCTGGGCATAGCCTACAGGCTTTTTCTTCATTCACAATATAGTAAGGTAGTAACTAGGTTTAAGTTATAACAGCCATGCTTCTACGTGTCTCCCAGATTAAAGACAACTATTTGTTTATCAAAGAGCATGCATGCACGCATTCACAAGAACACACAGAGACACATTTAACCCTCGCACATTCCATTACATTTCCAAGAAGTATGAAATAAACTAAGGCAGTACATTGAACTTCCAGAGCTTAATACGTGCTAGCTGAACTATGTCCACTTTCTTTATTTACAGTATGTCAATTAAACATACAAGAGAGAGAGCATTATGCCACGGTAAAGATAACCAAGTTCAAGGACTATGACCCACCGTATTTTGATCTGAAATGTTTATGTAAAAATAACAAGCTTAATTTGTCGTGACAAATTCTTCATAGCTAAATATACAACTCTTTTAATGCAAAAAAATGAAGAAACCTTTTCGGAATCCCTTATCAGATAACATTTATCATCAGCTTGTAAAAAATCCCTTTTTAAAACAAACTAGAAAGAATGACAAATTTGCAAAGGCTGAAGATCCAAAGCCACAAACAGACTACAAACGAAGTCATGTTACAACTGCTATTTGTTATAAACTCATGCAATATGAGCTCTTTAATTTACTGTTAAATATAACCCTTGCTGGTAAAAGTGAAACTTAAGAGTCAAGATACTCATCAGCACACTTTATCTAGCACTGGTTAGTGAAGAAACAAGGTAAAAAAAACCAGAAAAAATTATACCTTTCCTATCGATTTCACACACCTTCAGTACGTGTAGCTCAAGTACTAGAGATGAATTTTAAACTCACTCAGAAAATCTAGCAGAGAAAATAGCATGCAAAGAACCTTAAGTTAAACTCCTACAACTATATAAAAATAACTTAGAATATAGAAAATATGAGAACCAAACTGCTTTAGGAACGGAGGTTCTGATATTTGCTAGAAATAGTCCAAGAGAAGTCCTGTTTTGAAACAATACTTACTAACCTTGTGCCCAAAGTCACTGCAGAAAACGTTTCAAGTTGTGCTGGCTCCGGCACCAGCGCCTCGGTAAATACTCAGACTAAAGCAACCAAGTTACCTTCGGTTTTCCCCTCACACGGTTTAACTGCTTCGCAAAAAGTACTGCGCTTATCACTGCTTGACACTGATGGGTTCACCCCAATGTCAACACGGGAGCAAAGCCATCAAAACAACAGCACCCAGCCCGTCATGCACGCCACATACCGCGGGACGGACTTCGAGAAGGCAGGCGCTGCGAGGGAAGCCGGCCCGGGCTGCAGCAGCAGCACCTGCCGGGCCGGCCCAGCGCAGCAGGCGGCCCCTTCACCTTGCACCACCACCTCCACCACCACGACCACCACGCCACGGGCTCCGCGGCCGCCGCGGCGCAGGGCAGGGCGGGGCGGGGCGGGGCGGGGGAGTCTCGCCCGCCCTGCGCAGCCGAGGCGCTGCTCCGCTGCCGCCGCGTCCCGCCGGGCGGTGGGGAAGGGGCGGAGGAGGAAACCAACCCGAAACGGCGGGGCGGCCACAGCCCGGCTCCCAGCCCGGCTAAAAATGGCCTGACAGCCCGAGCGCTCCCGCCCCCGCCGCGCCCCCGGGGCAGGGCGCTGCCCACCGCGCACGGGCGCCGCGGCTCCCCGGGGCGGCCCCGCACGGTGCGCGGGTCCCCGAGCCCGCCGGGGCCGCCCCGCACGGAGCCCCGCCGCAGTGGGTTATTTTTGGAAGCTCCCCCACCCCCCCGCTCCCCTCTGCGGCGTCAGAGCCGCTCCCGCCGAGCGGAGCCCGGAGGTCACGCCCTCCCCGGCACGGGCGGCGCGGGGCCGGGGGGACCCTCCTCCCGCAGCCCCTCCGGGACGAGCGGCCCCCGCCCGCCGGGCCAGGAACCGGCCCCGCTCCCGCAGCCGCCACCGCGCACGCCGAGCCCCGCACCGGGGGGAAGGAGAAGCAGCGGGCAGATGGAGCCTTCGGGTATCACGCTCATGCACCATTTCTAGCGCAAGTGGAAGACGGCCGAACCTTCCTTTTTCTTTAGCGCTGCATTAGCAGTTTCATCTACAGACCGCACGATTATGCTGCAATTGACTAAATAAAGTTTTCTCTGGAGAGCCGAAAGCACGGTCACTGTGGTTATCCTTACTGAAGTTAGCAGCCTCTCCTCAGTCAATCAGTAGGTTCTGGTATGCTGACAATTTAAGTTGGAGGAGAAAAAAATTCTCCTTAAAGAGGCAAGATAAAAAGGTACCAAGCTTAAGAAAACGTTCATCCTAGAGATAACCAGATTTCATGGGACATGCACAATACAGTTGCAAGGTTATATATATTGCTTTTGCAATGGCAACAACACTATGGTCCAGAAATCGACACTGAACAGCAAAGGGCCCTGACTTATAACAGACAATAAAGCCAAATCCTGTGGATTTAAGAACAGTAAAGCTCAATGAACATAACTTCACAGAAAGGTGCAAGTCTTAGAAATAGATTGCAGCTGTAATTTCCCTTATGATCTTATGGCATCTTTAAAAGCCTCCTATATTCTGGAATTGCAGTAGTTTGAAGTTTAAAAATACCAAGACACAAAACTCTCCAGAATCACATCATCTCCCTGTCATGACCAAGTGATTTAACTAGCTATGGTGGAAAATCAAATTCACACCTCAGCCTATTCCTCTCTGCCCAAATTTATGTGCTTCCAGATTAAAATAAGGCCCCTATTACACCTACTGAGACTCTTCAAGTTCAAGTAAGGTGAAATTACAATTTCACCATATGCTTTGCCATACTCTGAAAAGCTATTTCAGTCTGGCTTGAAGCAAGATGCCAACACAATTAAGGAATACTAACTAACACTGTACACCCACTGTTGTAACAATTTCCCCCTCATCCGCAACTGAAGCTGGCAACTCTAATATCAGACTTTTTAAAAGAAAAAACTCAATGTAAAAAAAGCAATGCTTGTTCCACTCTGCTAGAACTTGACTCAAGTTAAGTCTAAAAGACTCGTGACTGGAGACAAAAGAGCTTGGAAAGGAATGAAAAAAAATCTTAAACCAAACCTAAACAATGGAGCCAGTGTTTGCAGCTCACTGTTAAATAACTGGAAGACTAACAGCACCAACACAAACCTCATTTCGAAACACAGCTTACTGATGACAACAAGAGCCTAACCAAGGGATTAGAGTTACCACAGTACACAAAGACAAGTTTACTCCTTGGTACTAGGGGAACAAAAATACCAGCTCTCCTACTCCAGGAACTAATGACTTCAACACATATTCCCAAATGGAAGTGTTTACATTATGTTTAACACTATATAAGATATTTGTCACTGGGAAAGCCAGAAGTTCAACAGATAGTGTTCACACACCCACTAAGCACATGGTCTGAAAAATAAATTCAGAAGCAATGTTGTTCAACACTTCAGTTAGTAGTAAAAAAACCCCAAACCAAAACTATTAATTTTCTCAATATTTTGACCTTCAAATTAGCAAAGCAACAGCTTTATTGAATTCAAGCATTCAGTTTGAACATCACAAGCAGTAGTCTGTGACCAAAAATTATGTCTCTTCTGAACACCAAAAACTAAGACATCCTTTTGCAGAGAAATTTATCTGCTCTTTCTCTAGAAGCACGAGTTTTCATCACATGCAGCATGCAAAAGGCAGCTTATCAACAATATGAAATTTTATGGGTTTGTGTATTTATTTTTGTAACAGCTAAGCAGAGAACTAGCCAACTGCACTAAGCTATTCGACCCTTTATAGACCCACGTAGCACAATACATACCCCTTCTTGCTTCATGAATAGGTTGAGGCAGTCAGCCAGAGCCTCACATGTTTCCTGGGATACTTCAGAGACCACATCAACTTTCTGCAGGAGGGGAGAAGATATTCCTGAAAGCATAAAAATATTAGTAACATTAGAGGGACATTGAAAACTACATGATTCTTTCAATTATTTTTTCCTCCAAGCAATACAGATGTAACATTCACATTTTACAGGAAGACTGGTGCACTGCAAGATCTGTGTGAGATAAGGTCAAGCAAAAGTAGCATTGAGGGAACCTACTTTCTTTCTTTTGCATCCTTTTCCTAGTACTGGCATAAGTGGCACATGAATGGATCAAGTTTCCCTTTCAGCATGGCTCAGAAAGCAGAGGCAGTAAACCATGGCAGCAAGACACTGGAAAAGGGACTAGCAACAATCTCCTTTTAACCACTTTCTAGATTTAAAAGCTTCAGAGTTGCCAGGTGACAGAATTCAAATAAAAAGGATACTGCAATAATTTAATATAAGTTAAAGTGAGAACTGTAGCTTTCTTTGCCTTCTACCATGTATTATATAGAAGAGAAAAAGCTTACCACAGGGCAGCTAGAGATTTAGGTTTGAAAAAAAAATGGGGTTGTAACTACAAGCACAATGAACAATAAAAGGGGAAGATCTTATTTTCATGGACTCATCTTATGGATAAGTAGTACAGCTTGCAGAGCAATGCCACCTCGCATCCTGACTTCTATGACATTAAGGGGCTACAAGTCTAGAACCAGCAGGAAATCACGATAACCCAATCAGCTGGTAGAAATTATTTAATATTAGAGGCATTCTTTGAAGTTTTGTGATGTGCAGCAATTCCTCAGAAGTCAAGCAAGCCATTCTCTCAGGAAGAGAGTATTAAAGTATCAGGATCAGTTGACACCATTTAGTAACACAGGTGCTTCAAGCTGATGTCACACCAATAAAGATTAAGAGGTCCATCAGTGACAGTTCCTGAATTTATTTTTCAACTTATACTGCTTCTGCAGGACAAGATACAGTATATATACACACACTAATTGTGGTCTTTGATACCAAAGCTTGCTATTGACTCAAATTGAGTCTTACAGTAGCTATTAAGAACAGCTAGCACCTCTAGAAGGAGGACCAGCACAGTGAGTGCAGGAGCAGGAGACATCTTTATCTGTAATATACAAATGCATAAATCTCAAAGATAACTGGATTCAGAACAGCATGTTGAAACAGTTATGGAGAGAATTTTAAATATCACATCCCAACACAGCCATTTTTATATTACTCAAAAGGTTTTAGGGGGAGCTCTACATGGAAGGACTTCTAACTCAGAAATTTGCATTCTTCTGGAGCCATAGGATTCCAATACTTTAAAGATAGCACAACAATGTGAGAACTGGGAGAACTGCAGCAGTTGTCTTTATTGAGACCTGCAGAGGTTACAGATGAACCCAGAAACAGTTCACTGACCTATCAAGTTACATTCATTGGAAGGAAAACAGGAACTTATTACTGCTACTGGCCAAGACCAGCAGTTTCTAGGAATGAGATAGTATCTGGTTTTGCTTTACTACGGGTTTTGATTGTTCAAGTTGTATGTTTCCTTTTTCAAAAAAGCTTTCTCTTTTAAAAAAGAATCTCACTTGTTCTTCAGGTGAGCAATATGGAGTCTGAGAAACTGCTCCTACATCTACCAAAGGGAATTTATCCACTTCAGAATAATTTTGCCTGAGAAGCCCAAGAATTTAAAATCTGGCATAAAACGCATGGCAAAGGTCTGTGGAATATATCCCATTATACCATGACTCCACTTTCCTGAATAGTTTCATGATTTCACTTCACATCCTGTTTATCGTGCCTCAGCTTTCATTGCATTTCTACTCACTACAAGACAAATATTTTGAGGGAGAAGAAAAGTAAGAAAGCTAGCTCTTTGTACCTGTGAGGAGACACTTATGCTCTGCAATAAGCTACCAACTACAAACTTTGTTTTAAAAAACCTTTAAAGTGAACTTTTAAAAGAGTTATATTCTTACAACGCTACTCAATAAGCACTATAGCAAAAGGCAGTTCCCCTGGATTTACAGCCACTAATAAAATTTCTTCCAATCAGCATACTCCTTACTTGTTTCTTCAAATCTGAAATCTTAATTCTTAGCAATTCCGATAATGTTATTTTATTTGTATATTTTTCAATGAGGAAAACAGTCCTATATTTTTAAGCTCCTGAAAATTTAATTTTGGTGAAATAAAAGCATGTCTCGTTTAACAGAAAAAAAAAAAATCAGTTGCCTGGCAACAAACTGCATTTTAAAAAAATAAGTTTTACCTTTTGTAGCATCCAAGGATTTAACCATTGCAAGAAAGTCTGAAATCTCTTTACTGAGTCTTAGTTGGCATGCTTGTGCTTTCTGAAAGACAACAAGGATAGCTAGTTCAGACGTGCCTTGTCCTAAGGAAAGCATAAGTTTACTCTCTTAACTATTTTAAATTTGGAGAAATTTAATTTGAAATTTTTAAATCTGGAGAGCATTAAATCTTAATGAAGATTCCCAGCCCAGAGACTGATATAAAAAAATTGAAACAAATTACTTGAAGTACCTTCAAAGACACAGAGAAGATTTATGCACATTATATCGCTGACCAGCTTTTATTTAAATTAGCATAGCAAATCAGCCCCCAAAGCTATGTACCACTTTTCCATTTTCCCATCTTGTTTATTAAAGTTTAAAAACCCAGGAAGAGCATTTTCTTGTTCTTTGAGAAACCTAAGGCCAAAATAAGCAAATTCATATGTTAACTGATGTATGGCAAGTACAGTGACATGGCAGGAACCAACCCTAAGATCATATTTCAAGCCTGCATTTGAACTTGGAGACAGTTATCATAGAATCATAGAGTGATCTAGGTTGGAAGGGACCTTAAAGATCATCTACCTCCAACACCCCTGCCATGGGCAGGGGCACCTTCCATTAGACCAGGTTGCTCAAAGCCCCATCCAACCTGGCCTTGAACACTTCCAGGGATGGGGCATCCACAGCTCCTCCGGGCAACCAGTCCCAGTGCCTCACCACCCTCACAGTAAAGAATTTCTTCCTGACATCTACACAAAATCTCTCCTCCTTTGGTTTAAAAGCGTTCCCACTTGTCCTATCACTATCTGCCCATGTAAAACATCACTTTCCTTTTATTCTTTTTTATAAGCCCCATCAAAGAATTGGAGGGCCACAATTAGGTCTCCCTGGAGCCTTTGCTTCTCCAGCTCTCAGCCTGTCTTCATAGGAGAGGTGCTCATTCCCTGTAATCATCTTTGTGGCCCTCTTCTGTACCTGCTCTAATAGGTTCACGTTTGTCTTGTGCTGAGGATCCCAGACCTGGGCACAGCACTCCAGGTGGGGCCTCATGAGGGCAGGGTAGAGGGGGTGAATCATCTTGCCTGACCTGCTGGCCACGCTCCTTTTGTGGCAGCCCAGGATGCGCTTGGTGTTTTGGGCTTTGAGTGCACAGTTCACAGTTATCTGTTACATAATACCACCTTCTTCTGTCACTTGCTGGGAACTGCCAGCCCCAGCTATCCTCCCACCTCTGCTCTGCCATGAGCTACTTAAGAGTTCTTGTACCAAAAGGTATGGTACAAGCCACTTGGGAGTTTGGTCACGTGAAGGTTTTTGTATTGCAGTGTGAACTTTCCCTTAAAATAAGAGGTTTCAGAAGTGTATATATAGCAAAAAGCAAGAATCGCAGGCTGAATGCTAGAATTACCAAAGACTAGTCATTTCCATTGCAGGTATGAACAGTCACTGTACAATGCATCTAACGTGATCTGAGGTGATAAAGAATCATTTCTAAGACACTTTGTTGCCTGTTTTATAGAGGCAGAGCTCACTGAAGGTGAATTTTTTTATCCTTCAGTCTTGGGGTCACTAACTACAGTATTCAAGGCTCCCTCTCCTGGCTGAAAGTCTAAAGCAGCTTTCTATCTTGCAGTAATTCTACCAAAACTGAAAAACACAGCCCTGTAGCTATGATAAACATGCCATTTTATTCACACAGTATGAACAGGAAAACATGACAATAAGCAATGCAAATGCAAGCAGCATTTATGCATCTGTGGGAAAAATCATCACCTTTAGCCAAAAGTACACTAAAGTATTTCAACACAAACAAATACTGACTACCTAGATACATGAGCCAAATAAGTACTCAGGACATACTTTCAGAGTATCCTGTAGGTCTGTAACAGATATTGCATCATCTTCATCATCACTACTCAATTGTTCTTGTGTGCAGTAATGAGTGCTATATGCAGAGTGGTCTTCTATTGCTTCCAGCCAACTCTGAAAAGGAAAAATCAGAATTAATAAACAAGAGCTGGAAAACGAGGTAGCATTAATTTTAAAGAAGAGAATTACAATCTGTCCATTTTTTGCTGTTTAGTCTATAATCATGCTATATGATTCAATATCTTCACTTATGTTATGAAGTCCTGATGTTAAAGATATGAAACACACTGCTAATAATGCATCCATAGCAAGCAGTATGCAAATTATTAATTACAGAAGTTATTATATTTTAATGCCTTTGATAAAGAGTCATTATTACCTCTCTAGTTTGAGAAGGAAGGTTATTTTTAGGAATCTTGAAACGATGAACAGTGTCATCAAAACATCTGACAGAAAAGAAGCAACTGTCTGTAGATTTTACCTAAAGCGATGTGGAGAAAACACAAAATTAGTATAATGAGTCAGAAAAAACCTGAAGAGTAAGCAAAGTAGAAAATTAGTCTTAACTCAGAAGTTTTTGCCTTAGTCTTGATACAAATAATTATAGTTTACAAATATCTTGGTCAGAAGTTTTTCAAAGTGTGCCATTACATCACAAACAAGAATATAGAGGTTCTTTATATCTAAATAATATGTTTGCATTTATTTGCGCCAGTTGATTCAGATAAAATCTCAGCAATGGTGCAAGATCACCAGGATCTTTGAGGAATTTGTACATAATGAAAAGCAAGAGTCACTTTTCATATAATATGAGTGTATATATAAGTGCAGTTTAACAGAACTTGTGGTGCCAAACTAGGACAGGTTAGTTATAAAAATACTGAAATGATTCTAAATGCATTTTCCTTAAACACTTCATCTTCCTGTGTATTATAAACAACACTTGGCCTGTTTTTCCTCTATTCACCCATTCCAAAATGGGTGAATTGGGTTCCCACAAGCATAATGGAATGTAGGGAAGTTTTCCAAAAGTCGCCTTCAGAATTGATCAGTTCAACTGAGATCAGCCTCAGTTACACAATCAGTCACAAGTAGCCAATAACAGCTAAGGAGGAACTGGAGCTTTGCTATTCTGTATCACATGCTCCAAACAGTTGCTTTGCACAACTGAGGAACCAAGGTTTCAGGATATCTTAAGTTTGCTTAAATCTTCAGGACTTTAGAAAAGTAATGAAGGAGCTCTATGGCCACTTTACATATAAGAATACTTTGCTCGACAAGAACAAGCGTTTCTTTCAACAGCACAAGCCTTTTCCCTATTTTATAACAAAGATCAGGTTACCGATCTAGCTGAAGTTTTCGTTATCCAGGTACGGAACACCATCACATAAAAACACAACTCAGTATTACAAAGCATTTCACTTCCTACCGTGCAGACAGCTTGTGTTAGATGCTTGCATCCCTGACGATGATCATTGTTCACTGCATCAGCTCTTTGAGAGAAGAAGAGATTTAATAAAGTGAGGATAAGAATTATTTCAATCGCTTTTCAGAAATTTAAACACAGAACTTACTGTCTCTGATACCAGGAAAGGACTCCATGTTCTAGAACTATCCAGTAGAGTTTCCACCCAAAGAATCGTGAGCTCTAAGAAAAGAATTTAAAGAAAAAGAAGAAAAAAAAGAAAAGGGTCAGGTAAGGTTAACAGAATACATTTAGTATTCTGTTAACAGGCAGCTCAGTGTGCAGCTGCAGTAAGAGCTGCATGTTGGGCTCTGGGTGGCAGGAGCTCAAGGCAAGAGGCCATAAACTGGTGATAAGCCTTTGGTTAGCAAAGGGCACAGTGACCTGTGGTGCCAGGAGCCAAAGACTCAGCAGCTCAGAAGGAAGACCCCAGACTTTCCTACTAGACTGAAGGGATATAAAAGCCATGGGGTTCCTTTTTTCTGGGTTCCTCCTCGGAGACAGCAGTTTGAGCTGCTATTTTGTTCTTGCACCATGACTAAATTATTTTAAAGGATGTACATGTCTGAGACTCTGTTAGGGAAAACCTAGGGCTGAGCTGGTAAGGAAACCTTGTCTGACTGTGTGAGTGTGGTAGGTTTAGGGAGTCAAGCAGGGCACCCATCGACTCACTGGAGCCACCCACTGGGCTTCGGTCCCAGCAATGAAAATCTCTGGTGGTGGAAGCGTGGCTGACAGAGCACCTCCTAAACTGTCAAACTGGGAAGTTTCCTTAACACATAAAACTGACAGTGATTATGAAAACGTTTTAGGATCTGTGTATCTTGGCGATCACAGTAACCTGAGAATACTGTACAATTACAGCGCTACTCTCCTTTTTGGAACCACCTAAAGACAAAAGTTTTGCTGAGTCTGCTATTCAGGATGAACTGAAATACTAAAATGCTGCATTTTTTAATATTACAGGAGGTGTTGATCACCACAAAATTCTATTTTATGAAATCAAATGAGAAACAAATGATATTGAGATATCCAGTGACAACATTTTATCTTTCATAAGCTTTGGTACATAGTTCTTGTTCCTTATATTACAATCATGACTGCATATGTAGGAAAACTTACACTGAAGAAAACTTTAAAAATTTCATTGAGGAACATAGAATTAAGCATTTCTATAGACTCTTTTTTTAAAAAGGGAAAATAGATTCACTTGAGCAACACAGCAAAACAAGCATTAAACTCTCTGACATCTTCCCACTATGTTTTAAAATTTTCAGAAGATGGTGAATTTGTGGCAAAATATTAGTCACAGATTCTTAAAGATATTATATTAGTCATAGATTATCAAAGTAATCTATTAAGGAGAGAAAAAACAAAAAACATTTTGCCCACCACACAGATAAGGAACAAAACCTTACCACAGTGAAGCTTTTCCACAAAATATACCAAGAAATAAAAAGAGATTTTAGGGACTGAGAATAAGATCAGGGTACCATGAAACTAGTGACTCCCCACCCAGCCAGTCTATCTGTACATACACTAGACTAAATTAAGTCATTTAGAAAATTTATTATTGAAAAATTCCCTCATTCAGCAATTATCATTAAAGTACAGAAAAAGGACATACTGACATACTTTGAGATCTTATAAGCTATTTTAGAAAAGGAAGTAAGACACACCTTCCATAGGAGACCTTCATATCGTCTCAGGGGTTTGTTGATAACCTGCACAGAAATTAAAGCTCATGTAGGAATAGCTTCCACTAGACAGCCTAGGCATTTTAAATTCATACAAAAGTTCCTACCTTTCCGGTTTTACCTGACAGTATCAGTTTCATTTCTGCACCTTGGGCTAGATCAAGGGGTGTCTGATCTGTTTAGCAACCAAGACAAAGCATGAGAATTTGATGCAAATAAACTTAGATGTACTTAACTTCAAAATAATCTGACACTGTTTACCCACTAAAGTTTGGTCCCACAAGCATCTACATTTACTTGGAACTGGGGAACATAAACTCCTCAGGGGCAGAAGACTATAAAGGTTTTGATCTTTAATGCACTGAACTGTCCATCAGAGTTCTACCAATTACAGACAGCCCTTTGCCCTTACTGGTGTAAGTTTGTTTTTAGCTTCCCAGCTATACAAAACAGTTTAGAACATTCACAAACACCAAGACAGAGGCATCTTTAACCAGAGGACAAGTACACAGTTTGCATAACATCTGCATAAAGTCTTCCTCTGTTTGGTTTCAATAGAAGACTTCTTCTGAGGAGCCAGATCTTCAATCTTATTTTTTTGTTATTTGTGTTCAGTGTTTAGCATCAAGAAAACAAAAGCCAGGCACATTTCACTGTTCAGACAGTAGGTAAAGTTTCTAGAAATGGTTATGTTTGAAAAATAAAAACATATTATATAAGTATTTTGCTACAGTTGTTCAGTCTTGTGCAATTTAGTCAGTTTTGAGCTTCCTTTATTAGTGATACAAAGCTTGTAAAGCATCATAAGATTTTTCCCTGAGCACTGCATGGTAACATAGCTTATAGAAGCAGCTGAATTTGTCTCCATTTGACGTTCAATGTACTTTTCCTTTGGTACTCACCATTTTTATTTCTTATTTTAGGGTCTGCTCCATTTTTTAGAAGTTTCAATGCACAATGCTTATGAGCACGGTACGCTGCACAATGCAATGGTGTGTTCCCCATCTGATCTGTACAGTTGATATCAGGTGGTTTGGGCTTATTCAACTGGAAAGAAAAAAAGTTCTGCTTACTTATCAGTTTTCCTCCCTTTCCAGATGCCATGATCTCTCTTATGAAAGTTAGAGGTTCCTAAATAGGATACTTCAGTGTAGATCTGGCAACAAAGAGGGCACGTAGCAAGTGTTAGACAAGGGCAAGGACTACAACAATCACACAAGATGTTTAGCTAAAGCAAGGGAACTTCACTTTTTTTGCTTGCTGTTCCCCTTCTACTGCACAGCATGGACACATTTATCCTGCTCAGTTGCACAGTGCCAGGGAAAGTTGCCCAGCATTGAAGTTCAGTCATTTATATTGCTAAAATGGCCCTGTATGATTCTACTGTCAAAAATCTACTGTTCTCCATAAAAGGCTCCCAGGCACAGTGTGAAATTAGCACAGGCCAGTGCTAAATCCAGAAAAAAATGGTGTGGCCACCCTGTTTCAGAGAGTAAAAACTTTTACTGAAGTGTGGCAGACCTTCACTGTGCCAGTGACACAGACAGCCTAGGTCATTTAGAGGCTCCTAGGATAGGCAGTCTGTCACACAGACTGCAGCTTTGCTGCATTCTGAAGTCTAACTATTAAGACTAGAGCAACTACTAACTGAGAAAAAAAAAATCATCCGGGTTTAACTTGCACACAAGATAAATGTTTTGAGAAATTGATCCCGTTAAAGAGAAGGGTCATTAAGCGTGACACTACTAACTACCAGAAAATACCACTACACTTCTACTCAAATTATGTGGCTGTTGGATGTGTACACGGGCGTTGGACTAGATCATCTTTAGAGTCCCTTCCAACCCAAATTATTTCATGCAATATCAGCCATACAGTTAGGCTCATGAGCCAAATGGGATTGCCTTAACAGAAAGGCTAAGTTACTGATATGCAGCCTTAGGAGACCAGAGTCACAAGTGCATGACAACACTTTTAGAGAAACTCAGTTGAAGCATTCTCATTAGCCCTTGAGAAATTACTCCATAATAACAGAATTCCCATGGCAACAATTTAAGTTAACATCAACAGCAACCACCTAGAACATGCTTCAGAAATAGTCCTGTAAAGGATAAACTGCTACAGATGTTATTTACAGATCAACTGATAAGAGAACAAAAGTCAAAAAGTGGGAGCTTGTGAAAGTATAGCCTCATTAATACTGTGGTCAAATACTTGCATTCCTGAGGATTCCTAAGTTTTAGCTATCTCCAACCAGTTGTTTTACATCTACCTTACCTCTGTCTCTTGACTTCTTCCCTCCATACCTCTTAAGCTGCATGCCTGTGCTTTCAACACCTTACACCATATTACGAAGCATTATTTGGAAGAAAGTTTGATGCATCAGCTCATTGAGATAAAAATCTCTCCAATCACCTCAGGAAATGCACAGTACATTTTTGAAAACTCAGAGGAAGAACACACTGGTTTTGCCTCAAGTAGACTAAAAAGCCTGGGTTAGTTGCTGAAGATCTAGCTCCTGGTAGCAAAACAGATTGTGATCTAGCGAGAATCTTGACAAAAGAGAAGCACAAAAGGCACCACTTCCACTTGACTTCAAGAAACTTCAATAGAAAGCAGTTATAAAGTTAAGCTTATGCAGGTAAAGGAGAAAAAAGGGTCTGAAGTCCAGTCAGAAGGTTTAGAGAAACTGCACCATTAAAGTATCTGTTCCAGACAACTGTGTTACAATATGCAGTACAGCCTTTTTTTGTAAAGATACTCAAGATAAAAGAGAATTAATAACAAAAGGGTATCTTTCAAGCAAGTGGCACTCTGTTCCAAAGGCAGTGAAGTAAATAACACATTCTGGTGTTAGGTCTCACAATAAAGTACATGTAAGTAGCTAAAGTTCCATAAGCATAACAGTCTGCTAATAAAAAAAAAACATACAGTAGGAGCAGAAAGGCCTGAACAATCAGTGGGCAAAGTATGAGCAATTCTCAAGATATAGGGCAGTTCTGAAGAGCTACACAAATTCTCTGCAGAGGTATTAACCTAGGGGTAGGAAAGTCAAAGAGGTTTACACCAGAGAGCTGGAAATGGAGAAAGTTCTTGGGACTTCTCAAGAGTCATCAGGAGTTTGAAAATTGTAATTCAATGGCCACAGGCCACAAGTCCAAGTACTCACACCAAAGGATTCCAAGGAACACCTCTTAAGACTTGACTTAAAAACTGTCTTGGGGTCAAAAACGTGTAAATATTTCGAAAACTTAGAGATCAATGTATCACATGTCACATATACAGCGCTCAAAGATACTACATATATGTCTAAAAAAAATTCCTTAGAAACTAAAACATTGGCAGGAACAGTTACATGCATAGTTACATGCCATATAGAGAAAGCAGAGTTCTTCGGTAACAGAGTTCTATGAGGAGTCACCTTTTTCTGATTGATTTTTCACATCAGCTTAAGGTAAGAAGACATGCAACAAGTGTTAAAATTACCAGAATCAAGAATAGATCTATTATGTCAGCTTATTAATTATAATTAATACAATTGTGCCAGTGTACTAATGGACTATTCTTCCACATCTTAGTTACTGTGTACAGCTCTGGTTCTCTCTCCATTTCGAAGAGATGTACAAAAAAGTACAAATAAGAATTACAAAAATGACCAAATATTTAGAAACAGTTTCCATGTAAGAAGGAGTTAGAAAGACGAGTTCTTCACATAAGAATAAATAAATTTAGAGGAAGGAAATAACAAATTTTGAAGCTCATTCTGGCTTCTAGGCAGGAAAGGAAAGAACGTCAAATTTCTCAATATACAAATTTCACATTTGTAAATTTTCCATTAGAAGTAAGTAGAAGTATTTAGACTGCTTTGATGCCTTAAATAAAAGGTATTACTAAAGGTGTCAACTAACTAGAAAATGTTACATACTGCATGTCTTACCTCCAGGGACACTCTTCAGGGCTCTGAAAAGCTTGAGTTCAAGCACTGGGACCCAACTTCAAAACTGGCTTCAAAACCCAACTGGATACAGTCCCGTGCAACCTACTCTAGTTCATTCTGCTCTGCAAACAGGAACTGGACTAGTTTATCTCCAGAGGAACCCTCCAGTCTCAATTCTTCTGTGATCTGCTCCTCCAATAGTCTTACCATGCCACTGTATTGGTCAGTTGGAATTTCTATGGGTGTGAATCGGCACACATATACAGTTTTCAATTTCTGCTCAGCATGAAATTGTGTTGTGCAGACAACTGTCCATTGAAAATTACAGACTTCAGCTGCAATGGATGCTAATGACAAAAAACTTACTTTCAAGATTTAAGACCATACCGTGATGAAAACCTACTCACCCATGACATTAAGGCATCCACAATAACATAATAAGCTCACGTCAGCAGACCTAGAACCATTACACTGCTATTTACACCTATCTGAAAAGAATTTAAAAACACAGAAGAAGCTGAAAACCATTGTTTTGCAATCTCTAACAGGGAGGCTGGAAAACCCTTCAGGGTTCAGCACCTTACATAACCTGGTGCACAGCACTGATATTCTGAAGTCAGGGCACTTTGCAATGCAAGGTACAATGTCATATTTTGTTACATTAGCATTATGGCTCGAACCACTTGACACAAAAGTATTACAAGCACTTGAATTCTTACCAAGGCAGTCAGTTTCCCCACTTCCCCCTCTCTTGCTGCTCCTAAGAGGAGTTCTTCCAGTTTCCTTTCTTGTGTCCTTTCCACTGCTATTTAAAAAAAAAAAAATTAAGGTCAGTCAATAAAGTAGCAAGTACACATGAAATAAAGCATTGAAAAACTATATCAAAACAGGCCTAGAGAAAAAAAAGACTTCCAGTGTTATTCATTTGGAACAGGTATAAATAGAATATTTATTCAGAAAACTCTGTGTCAGAGCAAAAATATGTTCAAAGCACGTAAAATTTGACAAAATGTGTGAGTTTATAGAAACATACATATTATAATTTTTTCAACACTTATAACCAACCCCATTCCCTGTGGGAGAGAAAACGGGGACTCTGTGACACCCTTATTAGATCTTCCCTGTGCTCTTTTCGGCTTCTCTTCTACTCTTCCTATCACACTACAAGAATTTTATTCTTCTCTAAAAATTCAGCAGATGAACAGCTGAAAGGACTGTTATCTGTGCATTTGCATGCAGAATTAGAAGTGAGATCACTTCACATGTACAGTCTATGTTAGCGGACACAGAGCTTCAGCTGTATTTATGATTGTCACATAATACTACCAGGAAGCAACACAGTTCTTAGAACTCTCCAAAACTATAAGCAATGAACTTAGGCACCATCTGCCTCACTTTTGATCCCTGTGAGGTAATGCAGGAAAATGAGGGGAAGAGGTTTTACTTTTCTTTTTCCCCTTTTTACTTAACATGTATGACTGCAATAGCAAGTCCTGAACTTGATTCGAAAATGAGGCACCTTTGCAAACTGTTCAGCATTTTTTTCCTTTAATGATTCAGTTGACATAAAGTCACTTAATATTCTTGACTTGAGCTTTTCCTCTTCCAGTGAGCCAAGACTTTGACTACCATATACTATTCAGAGCTGTAGCAAGGACTAACCCAGCAGGACTGAAATAGTTACTAGAATAATGCTATTGGCATTCATGACATTTAACTCTCCAAGTCACAAAAAAACCCCACCTGTCAGTACCGCAGATGAGAACCAAAAACTGACATTTTTCTTTCTAATGACAAAATTTAAAGAGAAAATTCAACTGAGATTCTGTAACTTGAAGTAGAAGGATCAGCTTTCAGAGTGTACATATGTTGAAAAAAACAAACAAAACAGGCCATGACCTATTAAAGTTACCTTCCAACATATTCCTTATGTCTTTATCATGAGTAACTTCTTTTGCAGTCTCTCCACTCCCATTAACAATGGAAGTATCAGCATTATGCTGCAAGAGTAACATCACCACCTCCTGAAAAACAATTTGAAAAACACTCCTTATCTGTCTCTGTAACAGTAAGGCCCCAATCGGGCTTTCCAGCTACTGACATCCTGTAAGATGAGCTGTGTAACTAACAGTTTCTCACCACTGCTGATTTTTTATGAAAACAGGGAGGGATGTTTTAGAGAGATTAAAGAGTGAGGCTGACTGCAATCTTCTCTCTCGCATCAGTCAGGCTGAAGGAACTAACAGGAGTTACAGCTGAACAGATTCACTCTGAAAAGCTGGCGTACCTGGTGCAAATGCTAAATTTGACAGATAAAAATCGTGCAATTGACTCTTTTCATAGCACAGTAAGTAGTCACTCCTTCAGAAGGCCTAAGAGGCTATCCATAGCGGTAGTACTAGTTTTGGAATGATGGTGGCACGTGGGGAACAAATCAAACTAGTCTCACATTACACAGGCCTATAAAAAGCTCTTTAGTTCTAGTTATCTGTGAAGAAACAGCACTTCCAGATCCCAAATGGGCCTGTGTGTCCTAACTAACAGGGTTTTTTTCCCCTCTAGAAGCCACTAAGATTAAAACAATGTGATTTCTCTCTGTGTGTTTGTTTTTTTTTTGGACAGAGTTATACAAGCTAGGCAATGTGCCTAGTCCTTCTGAACACACTGTACCAAAACAGACAATAAGTCATTTTTACACACTGTAAAAACATCTTCTAGAAGTGATCTTATTGCTAGCACTTTCTTAATAATTCTACAACTGAGGCTTAAAAAAGCCAACATACTTTACCTTGCGTCCTGTGAAAGCTGCCCGATGGAGTGGAGTGTCCCCCATGTCATTCAGCACATTCACATCTGCACCAGCCTAAACAGCAAGACCAAAAGACACCTGAATGTCCTTCCAACAAGAACTACATAGCTATTCCCTCTGACTGGGGGGGAAGGGGAGGACAGGAACCAACATAGGCCTCATGGCAAATCAGATCAGAATTGTAACACATCCTGGAAACAAAGATAAAGTGCATATGTAAGATTCATAACCCACATTCTGCAAACTGCTTCAAAAATGAAAAGCCTCCTGCATTTTTCCAGGTATCTTCTCACACATTTAAGAATATGGTATATGGGAAATAAGTACCCCACAGGGGGTGGGGATGTTGTTGGCTTGGTTTTATTTTCGTTTGGTCTGTTGTAGGTTTTTGGTTTATTTATTTGTTTAGCATTTTTGGCAGGGAGGTGTTAGGAAAAAAACACAACAAACAACTTAATGAAAGAACTATAGTGGTACTGTGTAACATACATACATTTGTTACAGATGTACAAAGTACCACCAGCCTCCTGGAGCTCCTGATATAACAACTTCTCTATGCAACTATTGCTGTTCTTTCACTTGAAGTGCAAACTTCCATGTGAGCATTGATAGTACCATTCGAAACTTAACCTTTCTTCTCCCTTTCCTCTTCTTCAGTCTTTGTCTTGAATCTCCCTTCCTTTTGTCACACTCTTTCTCTATCCCGCACCTTTTATCTGAAAGGAGGACTGTTTGTCACACTGCACAGGCACAGTTCCAGGAAACCAAGAAATACTATTCTTCTTTCACTGAGTATGCCTTCTACACCACCTTACCTAACCTCTCAAAGGGTCAGAAAGAGGGCAGGACATATTTAACTTCAGCACATATGTTTAGATTACATGACTTAGCCAGGTCACTGCTGCCTCCCTAAAGGTAACTGATGAACCTGACAGATTCTAGAGCTCTGTTTCTGGTATCTCCTTCACTTGCTCTTTGAGCACAAAATCTAGGCACAAATACACAGACACGTACATGCCTAGCTTTCAGAGTTGCACAGCCTCCCTTATTTCTCACCTTATTCTTTAAATAATATCCTTTCAAGAGCCCTAACAAAGAAAGCACAAAGTTACATATACTCTTGCAACTTTTGAAGTTGGATGCTTGAAAAATGCACTAAGTAATAAAACTTTACCTTTTGCTTTAAATAGCCCTCTTAAATTGAAAACAGCATTATTTACTGAGGAAGTATGGAGGCTAGAGAAGAATTTCTTAAAGAAATCTCAAATTTGTTTCTTCCTTTAGCATCTGGATTATGGCCAGCAGCCCTTATTCTGAATGAAATTCAAGTTTAGATTAGCTACCTTTGTACTCAAGGCTGTTTATCACACTCCTGCCATCTACAGAAAAATCTGTCCAATATGAATAGGGTCTAATACAATTAGGGTTGGTCAAAGCTACCAAGAGCAAAAAAAAAAAAAAAGTAAGTCATAAGCCACATATTCACTGCATTTGCAGCTGTTATGCACATATAAACAGGTCAGCTTTGATGGCAGAGGTTTGTTGTTTCAAAGTTTGTCACACAGTACATTATTTCAAAGATGTTAGAAAGCAATAATGAGTCAAACTATATTAGCCTGTTCCTGAAAGAAACACTTTGTGCAGAATTCTGGCCATACTTTTATGCACAACATAGAATTAGATAACACAGATTTTTGCATTTGAGACACTGTAGCTTTTCCTACAACTCAGAAAATGAAATTGCCTAAATTTATGTACTTTATGTACTGCACTAGCCTAGATCAAACCCTTAAAGTAACTGCATTACTAGTATCACATGCTGGCTTCCTATATACAGATATCCACTAAGCTTGAAAAAAGCTGAGCTTTCATGAGTGCATACCTATATACACTACTTGTCTTCAATTTCTATATGTAGACAGTTACACACACACTCCAAGAGAAAGCTAGCTAAGCATTGATAATTGTAAACACTGTTCAGAGTAACCAATCTGTGCTACTGAGAAGATTTCCAGTGTCACTATTTTGGATCCCTGTAAACTGTGCCATCCTCTACCTACCACAACTATCTCACTCCTTAGTTTTAATGACCAGTTACCTCAATGTTACATGTAGATAAACTGTACGAGTGGTTCTGCCTCCCTCCAAAGCCTCCATTCTTCAATCACAAAAACCTGAATAAACACTAACTCCTTCTAGAATAACAGAGAATTTTCTGCCTTAGATGCAGAGGAAAGTAGAAACATACCTTCAGCAAATCCTCTACCACAACAGCATGTCCAAAGTAGCAAGCAAGGTGAAGAGGTGTCCAACCCATATTAGATTTACTTCTGCCTAAAAGACAAAACAGGTAAATTAAGTTTTGCTCTCACAATACAATTCAAGGCTGGCATGGGTGACCATTCTTCACAGTAACAGAGGAGCAAGAAGGCTGGAAGCACCAATAGCACTCATGTTATTTGAAAAATCAGGATGCAGTTTGAAAATGCTAGAGTCAAATCTATAAAATCTTTCTGAGAGGAAAAAGTCATGTAGCCTGACTGAGAATAAAACTTTCGTTTGCATGTAATGCCTCATCCTTTAACACTAGCAAGAAGCTTCAGTAACCTTCATTCACTATGAAAACGGCACATGCAGGTACATATTTCTCCTGTTTATCAAAAAACTCTTTGGTTTACCCAATTTTATTTCCTTTACTCAAAGGAGAGGTAGGACAACTCATTTTTTAAACAAAGGATTAAAAACAAAACAGGTGGAATGATCTAATGTTGGGGTTCTTTGTTGTCTTGTGCTTGCATTCAATTTTAATAAAGACAGCCTTACTAAGTAACATGAGTTGAAATCTTTGTGCACAGTAGAACTCATTATCACCTACAGCTCTAAACTGCAGAATGACAAAGCACAGACAGGAAGCAGGTACATAAGTGACCATGCAAAGGAAAATACGATTTATGCTTTAAAGAGCATTTAAAACATGCCCTGGAGGACTGTCTGTAAGAATAAAATTCAATAACTGTTCTACAATCACTTCTTTAAAAGCAAGATATTAAAGCATTAGAGATTACTAAAGTTAACAATCCACATCACTTTCCAGCAGCAACACTCAACTGCATTAAACAAAGCTGATTTGTGCTTTTTACTAAGCAACAGACCCAGAGCATTCTGAGTGTCACCTAAAAGCAATCATTTTGTATTTGGAAGCAAAATGAAAATGAGGCATCAGAAATTGTTTTGAAATTACTGCTACCATTAAATTTTCCCCTGTCATGTAACCTCAAGTAGTGAGGCATGAAACATGCACAGCATAAGTTTGCCCTAAGGAAACAAGCCACTAGCATGAGGAAAAACAAACTCTTGGTCTTGAAAGTTCATCGTTCTTTATTATGCTTTCATAATAAAAATTAACATTAGAATGTGGTTCACAGCTGAAATACCTTCCCATTTCTTAGAACTGTTTCCAGCTAACATTTCCACCCTGTATTGGTAATTTCTTTCATTATTTGATTTTCTTTCTTCTCAACTCTTGTTTCCAACCCCAGATTTAGATCTTTCCCTCATCACAGTCAGGCCTACAGCAGAGCTCCTACTCTATGTGACTGATGGGCTAAGGTACCACAGAAGATAAACACGGTGTGGATCACTAACTCTGGGGCTATTTGTGCTGGATAACATACTAAATAGACATCATTCATCCCTCAGTCTAGTAGGGAATAAGGATCTTTCAAAGAACGCAGAAGAGGTCTGAGCTGCACTGTATTCACAAAATTAGCCCAAGATAGTCATTAGTTACAGCACTGACAAGACTGTGCTGCTGCCAAGGAATTTGGTCATGAAAAAAAAAAACAAAACAAAACAGAAACCCATCCAGATTTGTAGTTCTTACTGGATAAAGTGCCACAGGCCCTTGTTCTGCATCCACTCTGAATGTTTGCATTTCTGATGTTAGCTGGCCAGTTATTTCTCAAGCCCTTAAGGTGTTTGTTACTTCTCTTCAAGTGACCATAAGTGTTTGCACCTTTTTTTTTGTTATTTTAAACTAGAAAACCATTACACAGGGGAGAATGCAAGGATAGGAAAGTAGAAATATTATAATCTCAAAAAAATATAAAGTTCTCTACCCCTCCCACACAGCTCTTTGCTTTAATGCCAGTTAACTTTAAGTCTCAAGTGTTACCATTCGTTTAGAGAATGGAGACAAACAAGACAGTCACTTCCCAGCTCTGGCCTGCTAGGCCGCTGTGCAGTCATTCAAATGTGTATTTTGCCATAACACACTATTGACAATTGACCTTTATAGATTTCTTACTTTGCAAATTCCTAGATATTCTGTTTTCTTGTATTTAAGGAGAATGAGCTAACAATAGATGGCCTTAGAAAACACGATCATTTTAGGTGAAACCTGGGTTTAGTACTGTTTTAATGCAGATACCTTCTTTCCAAAATGGTGAACTGAGAAAACCAAAAGCAGTTCAGATCATTTGGCTGGATTCTCCTCAAGCAAGTCCTGATTATCTGCAAGCACTGACTGAGTAGAATACAGTCACAACAGAGCAAGTAGAAGAAGCCTGAATTTACTTTCTCTTCCTTCACTTTGGCTGAAATCGTAGTGTTTAGGATCACTGTTGTCAGACTTTACATTTATGAATCTATAGCACACACAGCCTCAGATATAGGCTCCCCCCTGGAAAGACAAGTACAAGGTGTCAAAGATAGGCTTTGACATGCAGGGACATTGACTTGTCAGACTTATATCTCCTAAGGCACACCCTGGAGGAAGTTTACACTACCTCCAGTACAGCCTCCCATCTGCTCCAGAAGCACTTTATTCCAGGCCAAGTGTCACTGCCACATCAGATTCAAGTACTGAAGGAACTGCCACAGCACTGAAGACATTCCCCATACCCTGACTTTCTAGAGACATCTGATTATGCAAGAAGGTAATGACAGAGGCACAAGAGGCTGCCAGGAGGAGAAGGAAGACTGAGGGTTGTAAACAGACAGTTACAGTCTAAAGCATGTATTTTAGTTAATCATCAAGTGGTTATGCAATTACTGTCTGGTAGTACCCAGCAGATCAGAACTTGTAGCAAGACATAGTGGTTATGCTAGCAAAGAGGCAAAATGGCAGGGACAGTTATACTGCAGAGGCTGTTTGGTCTGAATTTGTCTTCGACTATTTCCAAAGGAGTACTCTATGGGAGCAGAGTGAAACAAGTTAGTCTCTGAAAAGTGATTGTGGAAAAGCAGAGAGTTAACTCTGGAGTTAGAGAACAGCTCCCCCAGAGAACACTTCAATTACACTTCTATGTCCTCCAACATTTAGAAGAATCAGAACCTAGAGATTTCACTGCGGACCAATTCCATATTCAGAATTAATTTTTTTAACCTGAACTATCACAAGCATATTCCATCTAGCTTCCTAGAGCTCCCATTAGCAAGCAAAGACTAACTGGCTGGCATTTATTGCTAAACTAGAAGAACGACAGCTAAGCACCATCTTTCCCCTCATTACCTGAGTCTCTTCTATCCTGCAGACTTTCTGACCAGGGTCCTGTTTGTTTTACATAATATGGACTGCAGACTGTGCCATTTAATTATTATTTCTCAGCTTCAGATTATGTTTAAGAACACATGACAGACGCTCTGAAATCTCTTCTAAGCACAAGAAACTTCAGGAACTTTTTTATGGGTAATGTTTTATGAATTTTATGGAACTTTTATTCCAACTGTTTAGGCATTACACACAATGTCTTGAATATTTGCAAAGGCCATACTTGTGAGGGTGGAGGATTTCACCTTCATCAAGGTCTGTTTAGTTCCCCTTTAAATTATGAACTAGTTACCCAAAGATGAAGTAGCAAGAATTTGGATTTACAACTTGTTTTTCTGAAGTGAGTACACTAACCATTGGGAAAACACAAACACAGCTGAGCAGTCAAACAAAAGGATGAGTGATGATTAAGCTTGGTCAGATAACAGGCATCCCTGCTCTTTAGGGCAAGGTGTTCCCTCTGTCATGGCCAAGACGAAGCATAGTTGCTCTCTCCCCTCTCCCTCTGTATCACTGTCTTCTTAGTGCTGCTTAACAGTTATATGCTGAATAACAAGAATACTAGCCTGTGTAGAAAGAGTGGGATATACATCCACTTCTTTGAAGCAACCAGAAACACACTTGTGTAAATAAAGAAAAATATAAAGCTACTAAATTAACAAAGAAATAAAGCAGCCTGAAACTGCTAGCAACCTTGCAAATCCCATCCCAGTCTGAAGTTTTAATGCTCAGCAAGCAAGTTGCTTGGCCATAACTAAGTTAGCTACACACGAGCAAAACTTTAGTGTTTGTCAAAGATAGATGGAGAACAGTTTTAGTTTCTTTTCCCAAGTAACCTAGTATAATGCTAATAAAAGCATATATTTGTCCCAAACGTTCCTGCAAGTGGCAAGAAATGTAATGCTCCTACGGAGCAGAAATGAATGACCTGACCTAATCTCTGCAGCTCCAATGAAGGCTATTTACTTCCCTGAACCACCCCTTGGCACCATGGTCTGTTTTGTTTAGTATTACAAAGCTCCAAAGCTGGCATGAGCACCAACACAAGCAAAGAGAGGTACCATCTCTTCATCTTGTTGACACTTCTAATGTCTGTGAATTACTCTGAGGTTTTCTGTACCTTACTACTCTCCATACTCTGCTTCTATTATCTCTCCCCTATGCAAGTATGGCCTTGAGTCATGGGGTAAATGCAGCCATTTAAGTGGATTTTTATTACTCTGTTAAGCACTCCAAAGAAAGCAAGATTATACTTAATCACTACCAGTTTCACTAGGTGTGGCTTCAACAGTGAGATTACAAACATTTGAAGAAGGCTACTAACCTTTACAGTTGATATCAAAGCTTATTTCTCCTTTGTCCATGGTATCCAACAGCTGCTTAACTTCTTCAGCATTTCCATTTCTAGCATCGTGGAGAAGCTGCTGTTCTGCTTCAGTACTCATCTCTAATAAAAGATATGAAAGAACCAATTTTGCAATCTCTTATATGCTGCTGTAAATTACATCACTTTTCCCCTTATTTAACTCTGGTATGCAAAAGATAATTATTCTCCCTGTGGAACACATTTAATGCGCAAGCTGTTTTCAACAGTCCAGCGCTCAGGCTACTAAGAAGCATTAAAATTCCTCATACAAAGCAGTTAAATAACAAATTACCCAAGTTTTCTTGCTTCTCAGTTTTCTAGGTTCCAAGTGTGGCTTGGGAGTTGGAACTGCATGCCACAAACAAGGCATTTACTTTTCCCTCATAAGGCTTCCACCTTTACTCCTTACGGTTTTCAGAAGCAACAAGGAAATAAAAAAAATAATTATGCACAGCTATTAGCCCAAGTATTTCTTCAGAATTAACTGACACTTATTTTGGCTGCCAACCCTGGGGAACAGATTCTGGCTTTGCACAGAGGTCCCAGATACCTATCAGTGATTGGTACTATCACCTCTTGAGCTTGGATACCTGAGCCCCTCCAATCTCGACTTGGAGTCAGGTATTCAAACAACTTTGCAGATTTGACCTTTTCTTTAAGAAACACAATAGTACAATATAAGGAAGTTAACACATAACTGTAAAACATCACTAATTTTCATCTTACCATTGCTCTTGAACTCCAAAAAAAGAAAGTATTTACATCTTTCAAAGAAGGGAGAAACCAAAACCTTTTAGCATAACTATTTTACAGCTCTCTACGAGACAGAGAGCCTTAGACCTTTGGGCAAGTGATACTGCTACTTAACATGTCTCATGCAGAATACAGTTATTACATGCTGTCTTAACCAATCTTTTTCCCACACTGAAATCACAAACTGAGGTTGGTTTGCCTTTTTTTTTTCCATTCTATTACAACAGCTACCAACTGCATGAAGTTTAACAAGGGAAAGTGTTGGATTCTGCACTTGGGACAGGGCAACTCTGGTTGTGTGTATAGACTGGAGAATGACAGGCTGAAGAGAAGTGCCGTGGAAAGGGACCTGGGGGTCGATGGCAAGTTGAACATGAGTCAGCAGTGCCCTGGCAGCCAGGAGGGCCAATTGTGTCCTGGGAGTGCATCAGGCACAGCATCGCCAGTCGGCTGAGGGAGGTGATTGTCCCACTCTACTCTGCACTGGTGCAGGCTCACCTTGAGTAGTGTGTGCAGTTTTGGGCACCAAAATATAAGAAACATACAAAGCTATTAGAGAGTGTCCAAAGGAGGGTCATGAGGATGGTGAACAGTCTGGAGCCTTATGAGGAGCTGCGGAGGTCACTTGGTTTGTTCAGCCTGGAGAAGAGGAGACTGAGGGGAGACCTCCTTATGGTCCTCCATATCCTTACGACAGGAAACGGAAGAGCAAATACCGATCTCTTCACTCTCGTGAAGGACTCAAGGAAACAGCATGAAGTTGAGTCAGGGAAGGTTTAGGTTAGATATCAGGAAAAAGTTTTTCACCCAGAAGGTGGCTGGGCACTGGAACAGGCTCCTCAGGGAAGTAGTCACAGCATCAAGCCTGTCTGAGTTCAAGAAGCATTTGGACAACACTCTCAGGCACATGGTGTGATTCTTGGGGTGTCCTGCAAAGGGCTAGAAGTAAGACTTGATGATCCTCATGGGCCCCCTTCCAACTCAGTATATTCTACAATTCTATGACTCAACTAGACCCAGATGCAGCAATGCCCTGTTTAAACGCACTGCTTTTAAGAGTTGTCAAAAAACAATTTCAAAAACAGCTTCAAAAGACTGTGCTGCTATACACAATTTACTGCTGTTAAATACAATACAAAAATGAGAGGCTGTTGTCCAGATTTAGTGTCTCCATTTTAGCAGGTTCACCTGACATGCTAGGTTTACCAAGTCCTATAGAATCTAGATTTCTGACGTTGGTTAATGATTACCGGCCTCACATAGTTAGCTTTCCTATACTAGCAGAGGTTTTGATTGGTCCCACAAACTGTTCACACTCTGCTGTACTAGACAGACAGCTTGATTGCACCAGACACACTCACAGCTTAAATAGATGCAGGAAGCTCTTTGACTACTGTAAGAAGCGACTCAGCAAGAAAAGACACAGTGAGAACACTGGACAAGCAACAAAAAGCCTGCAACAGGGATAGATCCTGTAATACTCAAGTCTTAGGCAGAAACCTAGAACAGGACAGACTGCCAAAGCGCTAACAATACAGCAAAGAGAAGTTTCCCTATCTTGTGCTCAATCAGCAAAGGGAGAGAGAGAATCCATATTCCAAGAATTTGACAGAGAGACCAAACAAGCCCTTTCTAGCATATTTCAGAACACACTGGATCAGTCACCTGCAATTTACAATAGACACAGGATACAAATGCCTTCTCCAGAAGTGGTTAGAGAGCGCTCTTGTTTGGGCATGCTTTTCAGTTCTAGAAAACAAAACAAAACAGTACTAATTCTTCCAGTAATCCTTTGAGCCCTGAAGCTACCTTCTCCTTTAAACAGGAGTCTATCCACTCATGCAAGGCAACACTGCACAGTTTATTGTTACCGGGACAGCTATAATCTTCTTCAGTGAATCAGTTCTAACAGTGTCTAGAGAAAGATCAAAATCAAATATATTAATGTATTATCAGCCTGTAATACTATCTCTGAAGCTGAGTGACACAGTTCCAGTGGGACACAGAATGCAGCTCTGAGAATTGTACAGACAAAAGCCAAGAAGATAGAGCTCATCTTGCTGGCCTACAATCATTAAGGAAGAGGAAAAAAAAAAAAGCTCATCCTTCATTTTCACCTCCTCCCACACAGTATTTCTTTCAGATGAGAGAAACACACTCCTATCATTACCCTGTATCATTTGTCAACATCCCACATACTCAGCAGGTACAAACAGTAACGCACTTTCAACATATTAAGAACCTGCTGTTTCCATTTGATATTGATGAGATGGAAGAAAAGACTGCTTGGGAAGGGAACCAAGACTGATTCAAACACATAACCCTTGTATGCAGCAAGGCCTGTTATATACATGAGCAGAATCTTAAATAGTTTAAGATACATGGAAAGCTGAATCATTATGTAAAATTACTTGCACAGTTCTTCTCCTGCCAGATAGTCACAAGGTTAAAATCACTGATTTATTTGTACTCTCACAGCAAACATTAGCAAGAGAGTGACATGCATAGTAACATGGCTAAGAAAGGTCTGTCTGCTTCACTGGTTTACTCCCCAAAGACTTTGCTGTTTAGGCCAAGCCTCCAATTTCAAATACACTTTGTAAGCCTGAAGCATCCAGTGATGCAGAAGAATGACTGTCTGGCTATTAGTCATAGTTAGAAGGATCACTCACATGAAAAATGTTTCTACAATTGGGGCTGGAAAGTGAATCTGCATGCAGTTACCCATCAGAAAAGTGGTAAAGAGATAAATGAAGTTCTTAAATTAAGCTGGCAGCAAAAAGGCTCTTAACAGAACTTTATCATAATCTTGAAAATACTGTTTTAAGCAACAGTATTTCCTCTATAATGGAGATGAGCAACGACCAACAAAAGTTTGAGCGACAAGTTTAGAGTATGGAAATAAATCAGTACAGAGGCACTTGAATACTGTGCACTTACAACTGTACTTTGTACACCTACATTCCCCTGCAGACTGGAGTTTATTTGGTCCCATGACCCACCACCAACAGAGCTCCAAAATCCCCATCCACCAGTTTTGAGGCACTGAGCCAGATCATCAGGACTGAGGGAGAAACTGAATAGTTTAGTTTGGAGCTATTAGCCTTAAGATACTACTAGCAGGTTAATCTATATGAACTGTGCTGCCTCTATATAAAATCTCCTAGCCCCTTATGAGAGCGCACATTTCTTCAGTCAGTGATGTTGCCATATTACCTTATTCCAATTATCAGATGACAGGCAATTTAACCTATTTCTCAGCTCATCTTCATGCCTTGTGCCATTGAAAGGCTTGCATCGTAGTCTCCACAGTCACTGCTATACTATGACAAAACACCATAGAACATTATTTAGCATCTGCTCTACAGCTGAGATGTGACTGCAAGGCACTTCTACTGAACTCATTAGGACCACCAGAGCAGTACTTGACTGTTAATTGAACTTTATCCTTTAAGAAGATATAAAAAATAGCATTGAGATGCTCTGCTTTTATCTTCTTCTATGAGACCTATGCCAGAGTGATCTTCTCACGCTATTTCAGCATCTGTCTTCACAAAGGAGTTGTTTCCAACACAGAGTGCCCAGGTTACCGTTCTGCCTGCATGCCTGCTTAAGGGAGTTTTGCAGAATACTTCAACACAGAAGGCCACCAAACTGCCGACGTACAAACTACCAACTTTACCCAACTGCTAGGATACAGTCCAAGCAAAAGAAGGTGCTTTTCTCAAAATGGTCTACAAAGATCTAAAGTGCCATCCCTCACCATGGGGCAGCATTATTAGTAAGACCCACTTTCTTTTACTTTGATTTCCGTGTACACAGCCCAGAACAGCAACAATACTCACTAAGCAGAACATGGGTGGGTTTCACTCTCCTACGGCTAAAAAAAGCAGGAGAACCAGTACTGGCATCAGCTAACTTAATATTAAGGCTCTGAGGCAGTAGCCACTGGTTGCATAGGAAGTTTTCTACTCGTGACAGAAACAGTGAGGCTGGTAAAATGCACATTACTTAGTATTTCAAGAGATTCCCCTCTAGCAATGAAAATTAGATTCCTGTAGGGAAAGGATGATACTTGCTGAGGAAGATTTCTTACATGTCCCAGCACGCAAGCAATTATGATGTGATGCTTGTAAAGGAGGAGGACAAAATTCACCAAACCGCACAAACAGACAGAACCTGTCTACAAACCCACACAACACACTGTACTGACAGAAGTTGCTCCAAGAAGAAAGAGTAGCTGTACTAGAAGCATGCGTGATGTTATCTAAAAGTAGTTATAATCTTCACGTAAAGAGTTCTAGAACTTGAACATGCTTCCATGACAGTCTTCCTATGAAAGTACCACCTCTCTAAAGTCAACTATTGTTTGCTTAATAGCAATTAACGCAGCATCTATTCAATACCACTGCCAAGGCAACAGCTATTTAAACTAATCCTCATTCTTGGCTGTTTTCTACATACATTTTAGATCTGTCACATCGAAGACTTTCTTTCGGCCCAGGAACTCCGAATAAGCTTACCCACAGCTCGTGAGTGATCTCACCCAGATCAGCAGGCAGGAACAGCCCCAAGCAGTCAGGAACTTCAGCAGAACGCCCGGAGTTCCCTACGTCCACCTGGAATCGTGCAGCTGGTTTCGGTAGCGGTAATTAAAACACTTTTTACGGCGAGACAGGCTCACGCGTCGCAGCAGCTGCGCTCCTTACCTATGGGGAAAGGCGCGCTCAGACCTGGGAGCACCAGCCACCGCCACGGCTGTTCCAGGGAGGAGGAGAACGAGGAGGAGGAGCTGGAACGGGCACCCGCGCACAAGAAGGGGTGCGCACACCGCTTCCCAAGGGCCAGAGACCACCCCCGGTCCCTGCCTACCAAGGCCGCCTCTGCTTCGTGCCCCGAGCCGCGCCTTGCCTTGGGCCGCCCCCTCGCCCCGCACCGCGCACCCCCGAGCGGGGGAAGCAGCGACACCCCACCACACGCTCCCGGCGGCTGCGGCCACGGCGACACGGGACAGCCAAAGACGCCGCCACAGCAGCAACAAAGCCAACGCCGCCGCGGGAGGGCGGCGCATCCCCCGCCGGCCCCGCGTCCCCGCCGCGGAAGGAAACCCGCCCCGGGCGGACGGGCGGGCGGGCTGACCCACCGCCGGCCTCGCCGCCCCGCTCCGCGCAGCTCTCGCCGCCGCTGCCCCGCGCTGTGTTACGGGCACCGAGCCCGGTTACATGTGACCGGCAGCAGCGCCTCGGCAGCCGGGCCGCTCCCCCCGCGCCGCGCAGGGCGGGCGGCGCGGGCTCCCGGCGGGGCGGGGCGGGACAGGGCTCCGCCCTCCTGGCCGCGGCACCGCCCCCGGCACCGGACAGGCGGGCTTCCCACGGAGGCTGTCGCGGACGTTCGGAGGTCGCCGCAGCCCTCCCGAAAAGCCGGGCAGGGTGAGGCAAGACCCCGCCGAGGGCGCTGCCCCCGCCCGCCCTCCTGTGAGAGAAACGAGCCCGCGGCGGCCACTCTTTCCAGGCAGGGACAGTGATCTCCCTGCGACCCCGGGCCTGCCCCGCAGGTACTGTCCTGTGCCCGCTGCGGATTGGTTTCAGACTCTTTTCAGTGGTGCCCAGCGACAGGCTGAGGAGCAACGCCCTACACAAGAAATTCCACCTCAACATGAGGAAGAACTTCTTTACACAGTGAGTGGCAGAGCACTAGAAGAGGCTGCCCAGGGACGTCGTGGAGTCTCCCTCTCTGGAGACATTCAAAACCCACGTGGACACGGTCTTCTGTCACGTGCTCTGGGTGACCTGCCTTGGCAGGGGGGTTGGACTGGATGATCTCCAGAGATCCCTTCTAACCCTAACAATTCTGTGATTCTGTGACTGCCTGTCGCCGCTGGGGCCCAAGCTGCCAGGTGCGTGGCCTTGGCTCCCCTCTGACCGGGGAGCACCCCAGCACCCTCAGCAGGGGCAGAACAGGGTGTGTGTGGGGGGGGAGAGGCACTGACAGGTGTTCAGAGAGATAGGGAGAGTGCAAAAAAAGGCCTCAAAAGAGGACGGTAACAGTACGAGAATAGTAACAGTGCATCACCAGAGGGGAAAAAGGGTCTTCTTGGAACTTGTTTCAGTTGCTATACAACCGTGGTGCAAGTGAAAGGAAACTGAATATACGCACTGCTTCTAAGAACAGTGCAGCCAAAAGGAACCTAGAAGAGTGAGAGATTGGATGCTACCAGGGACAAAAAGTGAAGTGTTCCCTTTGTTCAAGGCCCTTTGGTCCACTACTCCCTCTCCTCTGTTTTGTCCTGCCCGTATTTATTCTCCACTATACCTTTCATCTGAATCTAAGAGCTGGTACCTTGTTTTTCTACCTTTAGCACATACTTTTTGAAAACTTGCACAGTGCCTTGGAAATCCTGCAGGAATTTATAAAGGGAGCAGGGAAGCTTTGCACTGTTGTGGCATGACCAAGTCTGTGTCATATGCAGAAGGAGCACTGAAAAGGCAGGACACGAGCCACAGGTGCCATGAGAAACTATGACAAAAGATTAGGATGAAACTTCCGTTCCAAAAGTGGGCAAGTTTGAACTGAGCAATTCTTGCAAAACTCTTCAGAGTTTGAGGCAAGTGATGAGGCAAGCTTTACTTTTCTGTATTGTCTATAGCTACATATATATTTTCAGTGTTTCAAGAATGACATACCAAAAAGAAGAAAAGGAACAGTTCCAAATCTGCAGAGATAACACAAATTTACTATGTTTGGACTCCTGCTGTTTTTTGTTACTTTAAATTAGTTTATCTTAGATAAGACATTTGCTTCCAGGGATGCTTCAGCAAGAAGTATATGACATATGAGAGGCTTCAGGGAAGGATCACATTGACTTTCTTTTCTTAGGAGCAGGTCTTCAAGTTGCTGTCCTTACTTTCAGAGCACCAGCTATGTCATCCCCACTACCTTTTCCTTTATTTCTTCCTCTTGCTTCTGACTTTGAGCCATCTTTCACAATGCCATAACTGCTTTAAGCAATGTCACAATAAACTCAAGCATCCTTCTCTTTTCCTATTTTGTATTATATTTTACATACATGAATACAATATAAAAATATGTATATTATTACCTCATATTTCTTATAAATTTTGTAATATAATGGAGGTATTGTCATCCCCCTACTCTATAACCCATTGCGATGCAGCACAAAATTTATAGTTCAGAGTTTTACCCTTCAGTCAGTCAGTGCAGGTTTTTTCTCTGAATCTGAGTAAGGAAGACCTGAAAACAAATCACTTAATAAATTTAATGTTTTAAAAAGACATAGTAAAGAGCAACAGAGATAGCAGGTAAATCTTGCATCCTTTTAGATGCCATGATATCTGCAGCATTAGACTGCAGCATTCCTGCAGCATTAGACTGACCCTGGATGGACTTCTCCCATGGCAGGCTACTTAGATTGCATCTGTGGACAGAAGTTCTTCTTTGGTCAAGCTATTTTAGTTTTCTTACAAGAAAACAGCTATTCATAAAGGATGTTCACAGGAGAGGTTCACTCCTTGCTATGCTTGTAGATAAAGGCAAGGCCACACAGATGGTGTAACTGCCTGCACTACACAGGAGCTGCCTTCAGGCTCCTCTGTGTCAAGGAGCTGGCAGAGTTTATCTGGCTTCTAAGGGTTTTGTGCACTGTGACACAGGCCTGAAGGCAGCATAGGACAGACTTGAGCCTGCTCAAGTTAACTGTACTGTGGATCCCTGTCTCCTGTATGTCCGGCTCTCTCCTGGTCAGGATCACTACACTTTCTCTGCCTCCATCATCTTCAAATAGTGTGTTTTGCCTCCTTGCACATCCCAGAGTAATAATGATCCAGTGCATTTTAGACTTTGAAGCGTGGAAATGAGAAAAAACGTGTTGCTGATATCAAAGTTTTTTGTTTTAAGCATCTCTTTTCTCTGTTTTCTTCATGTCTTTCATTTTTCAGATAACTTGCTGAAATTAGCGCTGCAGAAAGCATGAAACATGTCCCATCTTAGGGCTGAATGCGCTGGCAAACAGCCTTGCACAGAACTCACTGAACTGTTTTGTCAGTGATTTTCACAGTAGTTTTTACATCCTCTCAAATTCTATGATGGGGCAACCTGATGACAGAAGTCAAAGCTGTAAGGCCATAGTGCTTCCTGAAGAGAAACTTCTTTAGGGAGAGAGCTTTTGCTGGGTGGAATGCTTCATCAATTAGTTGAATTCATTGCTGCAGGCAACCAAACCCTTTGACTAGGAAGTATTTCAGCTGGAAATTTTGAAATAATACCACTCTTTATTGAAAAAAGTAACCACACTATTGTGACTGATGTCATTACTAGAAACTATGCAAGCCAAGATGCTAATCATTTCTCATTTTGCAAGATGCCATTTGCAGTGGAGAGAAGACAAGCAGTGCTTCTATATCCACCTTTCTGCCTCTGCACAGTTGACCTAGGTTGCTAATGGTTTATCCAGGGCTGAATTAAAGAAAAACTTTTGGAAAACATTTCAGACTTGGAAAGGGATAAGAATTTCTGGGTATTTACCCCGCATGAAACTTCACAATTTTAGTTCTGACACAGCAACTCCTTATTGCACTGACACTTTATTTTGTTCCTCTTCAGACTAGAGCATACTCGTCAACTTTGAGATACACAACTGTACAAGGGAGTTGTGCTGGTTTAAGAGCTAACCAGCAGGGGAAATAAACTCAACTCAAAGGAGAGATTATAAGTCAGAATA
>NW_016690186.1:8136930-8155118 GCF_001604755.1 Lepidothrix coronata | reverse complement strand
TATGGGCAGAGGGTGCGAATAGTCTATTGACAACAGTTTCTGGGAAATGGCATGGAAGGCTATAGAATACACAGTTTTGGGTTACACCCATACCATGATGAACTGGTCTCAGTTGTCCTAACTAGGACAGGAGTGCACACAGAGAAATGATAAGTGGAAGTAATAAAGGATACATGACAGGTTGTATGTTTGTTTTCATGCAGTAACATGTTTAATGACTGAGTATTCACTGGCTGACCAACAGTCCTTGGACAGAAGCTAAAAATTTTTTTCCTTAGCAGCTTTCAGGCAGCCCTGGTGCAATTTTAAGGAAGTTGCTCCTCAACTCCATCTGGAAAGTAGTGCAGTAAGCACACGTCCTTGTCACATTTCCATACTGATTTTATTTACTAAGCTGGCAAAAGACAGGCACAGGAGAGTTAACTAATGTGCTGACACTCTCAGACATGATTCTTGTGGATGTCCCTGGATTACCAAGAGCAACTGCCAGCGAGTGATCAAAACAAATGTTCATGTTGTTCTGAACTCCCTGCAAAAGGAATTC
This sequence comes from Lepidothrix coronata, assembly GCF_001604755.1. NCBI lineage: Eukaryota > Metazoa > Chordata > Aves > Passeriformes > Pipridae > Lepidothrix > Lepidothrix coronata. Next base: position 8,154,574 of record NW_016690186.1, on the reverse strand, counting down.
TTGCAGATGCAAGTCTGTTGCTGAAGTTTCTTTCATACTTTTTGGGAAATAACCATATAATGTAGTTAATTTATAGATGGTGTGAGCTGGCTTACCTTCTGAAATGAAAAATGCTTTTTGCTGATAAAAGCAGCACTGAAACAAGCTCGAGCAGTTTCTGGAGGTATTTTCAAGCAGAAAAAAAATCCTAAACAGAGAAGAGTTCCTTTTAATATGCCCCTTCTTATCTGAGTGCAGGTATGGCAGGAGAAAATGTGAGAATTCACTCAGGAGGCTCCTAAAACCTGCTAGCAGTTACTACTTCACAGAAAAGCTTTTGGATTTTTGTAGCTCTACAGAAGGCAACTGACTGTATACACTGCTATAGCCAGCACAAAAAATGGATTGTATCTAAATGAGAAGAAATATTTATAACTAAGGTGCTAAGTCACCTATACATATATTTCTCCTTAGTCTTACCAGACATGTAGTTTTAGACCAAGAATTAGGCTTGGTTAATGCACTTTCTTGTTCCTGTGATTGAATCAGTTGCATATGGTTTTAGTTCCAAAATGATAAATCAGTTGTGTACAGAGAGCTTATAGTTAGGAAACTTACAGCTAATTTATGTCACTTTAGACCACGATCTAGAGAAACACATCATTGTGAAACTGAAATCAGCTGAACTACTCTGTGCTTAAAGGTATATATGCTCATTATTTGAGATTTCTATTACAGAATGAGATTTCTATTAAATGTAGAGTAGAATTGAAGCATTAGAGAAAATGTAGTGTTTTGTTGGTAAGTTACTATAGGAAAAGGCTACAGTACTGGCAGAATCTTAGTATAAGCAAATCCTGCCCAAAACAAGAATACAGAACTGAGGGCATTAATTACTAGTACATGACGTGACATTGTTCTTATTTGTTCTTAATCTTCCTCTTTTTTATTATAAAAGAGAAGTTGCAAATGCATCATGTTGCTTGAGCTATTGTATACAAAATATAGCAAGGTTATTGATATTTTACTCAAACTTTAATTCTTCTGTATATTTAAGTTCTGTATTTTTCACTTATTTGTGATTCAATCCTGGTCGAATAAATATTATTTGTATCTGGTTTAAGCTTTTTGTGCTCTAGGATTAAAATCTAGATCCAGAAAAGCACCAGTAATTACCCAGTGTATTTTCTTGCCCTGAGAAAACAGAACGAAGAATTTGGATTCAAGGTGGGAATTTAGACCACTTCCTGACCTCAGGGACTCCTTTTGCTTAATTGATTTGATTTGAGATTTAAATGTTTTTGTTTGCTATCTATAGTTTACAAAGACAGAACCGATGGACCGAAGGTTAGATTTAGTAACCATTTTAAATATTGAACTTAATGCATTGCTGTGAAGAGTATAAGTTTGGGAGATGTCTCACCATAAAAAACATTGATGTTCAGTTATGTACTAAAAGAAGACCCCAAATATTTCAGTAAACTCCACTATGTCATTTTTTTAGTTTGAAAGCTGTGAATATGTATTTCATACCAGTTTTAATAGAATGTTTATTTCAGATGGACAAATAAATTAATTAGCTGTTAAATACTCCTGTGCACCATATCAATTCAGTTCCTCTGTTATTAATTTAGTATATATAAGCATGCTGGAGATTCATTAGCCAAATTTACACTCCTTTCTATTTATTAAGACTTATCACAAATACAAATAACAGTGAAAGGAAATTATAGAGTCCTCAGAAATCTATCAGAGATGTCTACAGTTCATACGGACTTTGTGATTTATTCTTTTTATCTTCTTATCTGGTACATTTTCTTCCTGGCCCAGTACTAGATTGCTGAAGTTTTTCATATAAATGCTTTTTTATGGATTATAGACAACAGCCATAAAAAATGTCAATAACATTTCTGAATTATTTAATAACAAATCATGTGTATAGTAATGCAAACTCACTTGTTCAGCTAAGTCAAAACTAGCAACTTATAAAGCACAAGCACTATACAGAGATTGCTGTCAGAAAGTTTAAAAATGTCATAGCTCTTTCTTTAAATTTATAAAGCAATTTAATATTAGGATGAACAGATGGAGCACTATCTTTTCTAGGTCCTTGTAAATTGAAGCTTTCTGTTCTGTTTTGGTCAGAAGACAACTGTTTGAACAATAAAGTTGCTCTCTCTCTCTGCCTCGCTCTCTTTTAGAATTACGTAGGATATGTGACTTTGCCTGATAAAATGTGCATTTTTGTCATGTTCTGAGACTGGATATATTCTTTTTATTATTGTTTCAAAGATAATTAAACCAACTCTGTCTGTGACACTGGAGACAAACAAGGTCTTGGATTAATTTTAACTCTGAAATAATTTCTGCAGAACTGCTGTGCAACCAGTTGTTCTCCATCTCCATCCAGAATATATGTAGTTGATACTACGGAGCTAGGTTTGTCCCTACTCAGTTGCATCCTGGGTTTCGGTGGTGTGTTGTTTTTTGGTTGGTTGGTTGGTTGGTTTTTTGGTTGTTTTTATTTTTTTTGTTTGGTTTTTTTTTGCCTTTTGTTGTTTTGGTTTTTTTTTTTTTTTGGTTTTTTTTTGTTGTTGTTGTTGTTGTTGTTGTGTTGGGGTTTTTTTAGGTGTTTTTGTTTGGTTTTTTGTTTTGTTTTGGGTGAGGTTTTTTTGATGGGTTGTTTGTTTTGATTTTGTCTTTATAAGGCCTGCCCTGATTGTCACAATCCTTCTGAACTCTAATCCTGTTCTCCAGGAATTCTCCAAGCTTTTGAGAAAGGGGAAAACAAAGATTAACTTGAACTCTTCATGACTGTGTCAGCATAAAATCACAGTGGAAGAAAACATGAACTACAAAATCACAAATAAAGGTGACCCGCCTGCTTAGCACACAAGCCAAAAGGTATCTTTACTGATCAGTGCTCTCTCTAAAGAGATGTCTTAAACTTGTCAGTGTTAAATAAAATAAATTAATTTCCGGAGCTGTAACGAAAACTGCTTGGAACACCTATGATCCTTCAAAATAATTTTTAGAAGAAGTTACGTAGTTTTGTCAACCGCTCATTCCGAGTCTCATAAATGCAAGGTGAAAACGGCTGCCTCAGTAAAATCGCCACTGAAACATAACTGCTTACACAGTTTATTTTCAAAACGGGGCGTAAGGAACAAGGCGAAAGTGTAGCAGAGAAGCAGAACGCGGGTTCTGTGGCACTCCGTGACAGCACACGACCGCGTACCCGCGCCCTCAGTACCCCGGCGGAAGGGCGGGCGGGCGGGCGGCGTCACGGTCACAGCTGCGCACACGGCCCGGCGCCGGGCGGCTCCCTCCCCCTTTCCCTCCTACTCGTCTCCCTTCCCTTGGGGTCCCGATGGCGGCCAGTGACACGGGAAGGGCCCAGCAGCAGGTGAGCCGCGGTGGGGGCGAGGGGGCTGCTGGGAGAGCCGTGGTTTGGGGGATTCTGGTGAGCCCCGGGCCCCGTGAGCGGCTCCGCGCCCGCGGTGCCGCGTTCGCACCAAGGACCCATTCCGGGTGTTTGGGTTCTGTGTGGAAGGAGACTCTCCGGGTTTTTAATGGGAATTTGCCGAGTACTCGCTCTTCCTCAGGAAGAGCTTAGTGCCGAGCCCTCGGGGGTCTTTCCCCTGCAGGGCTCCGACCCAGCCGGGAGCTGCACGGATAGGGAGCTGCGGGAATGTGTTGTCGCTGCTCCGTGTCACTTTGCTCACCTTGTCACTGCTGAAACTGATTATCCATTGAAGTGCAAAAGCTGGTGTGTGCCTGGGAGAACTGAGCAGAAGTTAGCTAGAGAATCACAGAATCAGCTGGGTTGTAAAAGACCTCTGAGATCATCGTCCAACCTGTGACCCAACACCACCTTGTCAACTAGACCATGGCATTGAGTGCCATGTCCAGTCTTTTCTTAAACACCTCCAGCCAGGGATGGTGATGCCACCACCTCCCTGGGCAGTCCATTCCAGTGTCTAATCACCCTTTTTGTGAAGAAACTCTTGCTGATGTCCAACCTAAACCTCCCCAGGCGCAACTGTGAATCGGGACTGAATCCCCAATACTTACAGCATTCCAGTAAAGTGAATCTTGTCACATCTGTCAGTAAGCTGTAGAAAAGCAAGATTTAAAAAATACTGTGACTGCAACACAAAGTTGTGGGGTTTGTGGGGGAGTTATTTATTTTTGCATAATGGTTTCGGTTTTTTTCTTCTAGATTGATGAAATTGAAGCCCTTTCATCCATCTATGGTGAAGATTGGTGTGTTGTTGATGAAGATGAAAAAATCTACTGCATTAAGATTAGTGATTGTCTGGATCAACCAAAATGGACCCTCTGTTTACAGGTATAGTGGTACAGAGTTTAGCACAAAATTTGCAGTTGGACTGAGACAGGTGAAAATGTGTGCTGCATGAAACCATTCTAAATACGGTTCGTTATTTACTAAGGTGGATTAAGAAGCTTAAATTGGAATCTGTGATAAGACTTCTCAGTGATTGTTTTTCTGTAACACATCGATGTGCTTGTGATATGTTCAGTAGTTACATACCCTAATTCCACACCTGGCAAAAACATTTCAGTGTGCTTCTCCAAAGACTAATTTCTGAAAAATGTTTAACATTGACTTCGTGTAGCGCACCTCAGCGAATCTGCTGCATTTGCTTCACAAAACAAAATTTGGATCAACTTAATTGAGTAACTCGTTACTTTATGTCTTCAGCACGGAAAGCAATAAGTTTCTTAGTGCAAGAAACACTGACATGTCTACTTATGGAAATGTGGTGCCACTTATTTAAGTCCAGTAACCATGTGTGCAGCTTCTTTCAAATTTTTTCCATACTTTATTTTGCATCCTTAAAAATGGCACCATGAAATATAATTGAATGTGTTACCGTTATCGGAATTCTAAATACAGATATTCAGATGTTCTTGTAATTCTATATCAACACACCCAACTGTTTGCTTCATTTGTAACACTAGTTGTAGTTCTAGTGCTCGACATCAGAGTCCTTCAGTAAAGCTCAGCTAGCTGATAGAAGTAGTCCAATGAATAGTTTTCCTGTATTTCTTTCAGGTGATTTTGCCACCAGGATATCCGACTGAAGAGCCACCCATTTATCAACTCAAGTAGGTGAAATTTTCTTGCAAACATTTGTATTGTCTGAATTACCACTGTTGATTGTTTACCATGTAAGTGGAAGTTTAGTTAAGACGACTCTTCAAATTAAAGTATACAGGGGATGAGGGATGTTTCCAGCAAGCATATTCTTTTCTTTCTCCCAAGTTAACATTACAGAGCTCCCTATGAAAGTTTTCTCTCTTCCCTCAACTCTAATTCTTGCAGCATCATTTTGTGGTTAGACAGCAGTGAGATTGTGGAGTTAAGGTGGCAGCTGCCTGTTGTGTTAGACAGTGATGTGTCATTGGGTGTACCCCTCTTGTCTGGATCCTTGTTTCAGATTGTAAGGAATGCTTTTCAGAGGATGGAGCTGTGGCATGTGCCATCTTCCTTTTTTTTTTCCTTCCCTTCCTTTCCTTCCTTTCCTTCCTTTCCTTACCTTTGTCTTCTGGCAGGTAAACAAGATGGGAATGGAATGTGTCAGGCCAGGTCCCCAATTTGGATGATAGAAGGACCTGCAAGGCATGGCACACACATATCTACTGAGTTTTGTTCAGGAGTATTGACAAGGCAATACAAGGTAGTGGTAATAAACTTCAGGCAAAGTTTGAAGTTTAACATGAGACCAGGAGGACAATGGTACAAAACTGAAAGGTCATTCTAGATATAGTAGATACTATGGTGATGAAGGACTTGGAAGGGTCAACTAATAATACTTGGGGTGACACTGGAGTGACAATGGTCTTCCATGAACAATGAGTCCAGCTTTTTTAACTAAGGTAAGAAAAGGCAGCCCAGGTTAGGTATCTTGAAGGAAAACTGAGTGATTGTGCTATTCCCAAAATGTTTACAGCTGAAATCTTGATGTGTTATATTTTCAAGGTGTTTATCACTTTTATTTTAGAATGTTGGAAGCAGCATATGGCAAAATTTTTATTGTATTTCTTTTCATTTTAGTGCCCCTTGGCTTCGAGGACAAGATTATACGGAACTAGCAAATAGCTTGGAAGAAATATATCTGTAAGTTCGAGACTGTGGAATATAGTAAAAGGATACACTGTATTTTGAGTTCCATGCCCTGCTCAGCGTATGCTTTTGAAGTACCTGTATTAACTAGTAGTTATGAAGTGATTGCTGCAATAGACAGAGCAAGTTTCTTTTATCAAGCTAACAGTTAAAGGTGCAGTGTATTTAGTAATCATTTTGCAATAACAAATTGTGTTAAACTCTGAGAAATTTCTTTTATGTTGTTTAGACCTGATTTTCTATAAGGATAGAAGCTTTCATTTTAAAACCTAATAGAATAGATGCCCTTTGGAATCTATGAGATTGTTTATTGCTATCAAGTATGAGATTTCTGCATCTATTCCTGCATTTGAATGTTAAAGCACAGGATGTGAAAACGTTTGTTTGTGTCTTAGAGCACATTTTTTCTTAAAAGCTAAGGGATAATTAGGTTTTAAAACAAACACATGCAGAATCTGTTAACTGGAATCTGGATCATCATGGACTGTTTATTATCACAGTGTGCAGCTTACAACAAGGCACAATGAATGCATGAGAATAAACAGAGCATTTAGAAATACTCAAATTATGTATTTTTAAATTGCTGTGAAATTGGGGTAATAAATGTTGGGGTTTTTTATGGTTTATTTATTTCTTTCAGATCCCAAATATAATGTAAAATAAATTAAATGAAAATGCATCATAAGGAAGCACAGTCATGCCCCAGATAGTGAAATCTGAACATCTTGCCTAAGAAATGTTTTTTAATGCCATAAGGAAGGGAGCACTTAGCTTGCATAATGGGTTTTTATCTAATTACTCAGTTACTTTGATTAACTGTGTTTCTTAGCTAATTAAGCAACAGATAATTTAAGCAAGTAAAATTGAAGTGTTAAAAATGCACAAGGATTTTAGGCAAAAATTCTATGGGATCATATTCACCACAGTTTTTCAGTGGAGGAAAAAGGACAGAGATTGTCCTTAACGCTGTCCAGATTCAAAGGATTTGATGAAGTCTGTACCACAGGTAGAGCTGCTGTAGGTGGTTCTTTAAATGTCCTGAGCATCTGGCACAAGTTGGCATGTGAGGACTGTGAGCATGGCTGGGAAAGAGTTTTTTTTCTTTTTTTTTGTTCCCCACCTCTGCAGTCTTGTAGGCTGTTAGAGTGTGCTAGTTCAGTCCCTTGTGGTTCCCTTCTGTCTACATCAGCTGCTATTCAGAGTCCCTGCTGGTCTCTCACTTTTGTTTGTTCAGCAGGAAGTGAATGTTTGTACTTTAGGGCATATATGTCATTTTAGACTGTTTAAAAACCTGGAGTAGTCACTGACGTTCACAGTATTTGTGAAAGCCTTTTATTTATTCAATGTCCGAGTGGTTGTTGGATAAACAGATACTCTGCATCATTTGCATTGTGTGTTTTACCAGGTCTTTAGTCCCTAGTGATCTAAGTTGTAGAGTTCTGCAATCTAAACCAGTATGAACTATACTATCGATCACTGTGTCTTCTTAAGGACGTGTAAAGAGTGGGTAATTATAGATCACAAGTTTGTTTTGGGAGACAAAAAGTATAGCAAATAACTGTGTTTAACCAGATATTCTTCTGGTAAGATTTTTATTCAACAGGAAGCTTTGTTTCGTGACTTAGACACAAGTGACAAAAAAAATAGCAGCATAGAAAGGTAACTTTTCAGAGTAAGTGTAATTTACAACTTCAGAAACTGAAATTGGGTAGTAGCTGGAGAAATTGCTATTTACTTTACAAAACTGAAAAATTTTATTTGTTGTCTAATCTTTCTCATTCCATCACTAAAAAAAAAATAAAAATCTAGGTCTTCAGGTTTTAAGGCAGTGCTTCTTTATGATAAGCAGTGTGAGATCAAGGTGTTGAATTATTCTGGAGTCTGTCCAGATTTTGAAGGCAGAGCTACAAGTTTATAAATTCCTTATTTTTGCTTGAATATTTTTTCTTAAAATATGTATGTTTATTTGAATTTGATTGTTTCCAGCAGTAGTGCTGTATACATTAAGCTGAGTGAGAGTTTAAAGATGTTATATTTTGTCATTTACATGGTGCCCAGGTGGTGGCAGTAAGAATAAAATTAATGAGAAACCTTGAGTTACATATGGCCCTAAATCTTTAGTTTTGGTTCGGAGACAAACGTGCATCGTTCATAAACGTACTAAACTAAAATTGTGAAGACAGCTTTGCAGGACACCATTTGAAATGTATTTTGAGTTGTTTGCTGTACATAAAGGAAGCATTTCTTAATTCCAAATATGCATATATAGAACATGTTCATTCCATCCTCCCCCAGTGCCTTAATACACATCTGTATCCCCTGACTGAAGACTCCTAGACCTAGATCTTTACCTCTCTGTCCTGTAGGTCTGCTTGTTACCCAAAATGTGGTATATCAATCCAGTGTTCCATTGTGTCTGCTGCCACTGACCTCCTCTCACAGTCCACTGAGGTCAACCTCAGCCGTACTGATGAAGAGAGAGTCCCCTAGAGCTGCAGAGCAGCTGAAGGAGCTCACCACTGGCAGTACAGTGCTTTTTGTAGAGAAAACTGATCCAGGGCAAGCTCTAAGTCTGGACATTGTAGCTTAGTATTCTTTTGAAAATACTGACTTACTCTTCCCACAGTTGCTTTCCCTTTGCTTAGTGGTCAGGAAGTTTCTGTCCGTTTCCTGTTTCCCTCCATCATTTGTGCTTTTCATGTTAATAAATAAGTAAAGCAAGCCACAAAGAGTTTGTAACAACGCCGATACCGCAGATACCGTGTTTCGCCCAGTGAAGTACTGAAACAGAACTTTCCACAAGCCTGCCTAAGCTGTTTATCTCACTAGCTTATTATGTGTTCTATTTCTGTGTGTCTGAAATCTGTGTGTTATTTGGTGTGCTTTCCAAATGAAATCTGCAAAAATGATTCTTCATTTTCTGTGGGTTTTTACTTCCAGACAGAACCTTGGTGAAAGTATACTGTATTTATGGGTGGAGAAGATACGAGAAGTTCTGATAGAAAAGGCACAATCGTCAGAGCCAGGTACTTCAGAAAACACCGGAGTTTTGAGTTTATTTTGTGTTGCACTGCAAAGTAAATTTCAGTCCAAGTTAAAGTTTATGTCCAATTTTGTATTGGATCTACATATCAGAAAACAGTCTCAAGTGTCGTGGCTTACTGTTTTATGGTGATAGCTTCCCTTTTTAAAAAGCAGTAGAGAAAAGGATGTGGCCTTTGAACTAGAACACAGTCCTCAGTTCTCTCAGGAATAAAATTACTTGCATGAAAGGACAGTGCTGCACACAGTACATTATGCATTGTCCTCTGTTTTGCAAAGGAATTATTCATATCAGTAATTAATTTCTGGTATTGAGTGCACTGTTGGAGGATTGGAATTCAAGAGAAGATAAACTTCACTGGAATATGCAGACAGATGACCAAATATTTCTTCTTAATTGTATTTTACTGTATTGGGATGAGAAGTACACGATCACTGGAATTGCAGTGATTTTTCTGTTGTTACTCTTACCCTGTTTGTGTAAATTCACAGTTCTTTCAAAAAATGGTGGAGGGGTTTTTGTGCATTAAAATGCTAAACTGCTATGAAATGTGTGAGTGACGTGTGCATGCTCATGTGGCAGAAGGTAAGAGAAGTACTTTTCTGTGTCATGGATGTTAGCTTAGTCCTGTGAGGAATTAAAGACTGAAGAGGAAAATAAATTCTATTCTCAGTGTTGCTTCATAGTAAGGTCTGGTTTTAGTCTTTCAGTAAACTGAGCATTTTGTTGCTGCATCATGGACATTTAAGAAGTTAGTTTTCATTGAGGTGACTGAAGGAGTGGATACTGAGAAGTGAAAATTTTACTGACAGTGTTGGAAGTTTGGGTATTTTGACTGCAACTTTATAGCTTCTACTTATTATATCTAATGATTTTCTAGACCTTTTGAACATGCTTTATCACCCCTCTGCTTTTTTATGGAAAATACCTGTTATAAAAACTGCATTATCACCACATCATAGGCCCTCAGTAGGAATCAGACTGTGATGTATTAACTTGTCTCTAAATCTAATGCCAGAAGTCTAGATTTCAAAGAGTTTGAAACTTTGTTTTGCTTTTCTTGCAAAAAAATGTGTAATAATTTCTACTACTTATATTGTAATAGAACCGGATATTAAGAAAACCAGTGAAGAAGTTGATGAAGATGATGGAGAAGATTTTCTCCTAGACTATGAGCCCATTCAGGAAGATCCAATTAAAATGTTAAATTACATGACATCTGAAAGTCAGGAAGGTAAAAAGTATGCTCATGTTAATTCTGTTGAAATAATCTAGGAGAGGCTTGAAGATTCTGCTATTCTACTCAGCTTTAGAGAAAAATTAGTAACAATAAAATCGTAATAAAGTTTGATAACAGTCATTAAATAACCCAACATATTTTTACTTGTTCTGTTTGTCATGTCGTGTACGTCATTTTAACAAATCCCTTTCTAAAACTCGAGACATTTTTTATTTACATAGCTGTATACATTGGTTTTGTACTCCTGAAAGAAAACAAACACTTCCTTGTTTGTGATCAATAGATGAAGAACTGCCACCCATACATCACGGAAACCCAATCACAGATCGAAGGAGTACTTTCCAGGCACATCTGGCTCCTGTGGTGACAACCAGACAAGTTAGTAGAAATCAGTTCTTCTCCTTTTGCCTGTATTTTGAGCTTGACAAAATGTTACTGGAAGACTTTGAATTTGCCAGGTATGTTTGTCTGTCTGTCTGTCTGTCTGTCTCTGCATCTTTGTGTGCTAACATTGAGTAGTCACCAGTTTCTTGCTTTCAGCTGAATATCTCTAAATAACAGCTCTGCAGTGCTTCCTGCTATTCTTTACCATTATGTTCATTAGATGTAAGAGAATAAGAACATTGTAATTTGACTTCTAGGTGATGGCAAGTTTATCGTAAAATATTTGGAAGCTCCCGAGTCTATCATGTGTTAATTGGAAGATTAATTAACATGAATTTATAAATGTTTTCCATCCCTCAGAAAGCAATTCTATTCAAAAACACACTTGGATAATGCATAAGTAAATCTTTATTGAGACCTATTTGAGAGGGGTTTTGAGTTACTTTGTACATCACTTTGCATCTATTGTCATCAGCCTCCTTTGATCATCCCTGTTCAGTGGGGAAGCTACTCATCTTTTCTTAATATGAATTGAGAGTTAAACCTTGAGAAGATTTTTCTCTTCCTTTTTATCCAATTTTAGTTTTATTTTAAGGATTTTTGGTAAGGGATATTTCAAATGCTTTTTGGAAATTCCAGGTAAGCTAAGTCTACTACATGGTCAGTGACTGTGCAAGAACGGTGACAGGGTATTGAGTTATATTTCTCTATACAAAAGGTGTAGCTTTTTAATCTGTCTGTGGTGGTTTTTTGTTGTTTTTAATTCTCTCGTTAATTTGCCCAGTATGGATATAAGATTGGGTCTTTAAATCCCTGTATCTTCCTGGAGCACTTCGACCTTTCAAGTTCACATACGCTGTACATTCATTTAGATTTTTGTGCTACAGCTGTATCTGCTTTAAGTGATTATTTTATATGTAATATATGTGTGAACTCAAAGAGTTGCTTTAGAAAGGGAGGAAATTAGAATAAGTGGGTTAGTGTAATTTTTTCAATTTAAAATACTGTTGCTCTTTTATAATGATTTATGAGTAAAATTGTTCCTACACATGAGGAAGTCTGTACCCACGGACAGCGGTTTGTGAAAGGATAGATCTGTGTCAAGCAGTAGGACTCTCTTAAAGCAGATTAGTGAGTTGCCTTTTGCATACAAAGATGTTCTTAATTGACATTCTTCTTTCATGACTTTTTTTTTTTTTTTTAAAGACAACAAATACTCAATAAACCCAGGAATTTCCAGTCAAGGCTTATTGGTATATAGTTAGTATAAAGATAGAGCAATTCCCCAAAGTGTCAAATCCATCTTGTTTCACAAGGGTCTTGCTTTGTGAGGTGATTGGTCTTCAGATTGCAGGGAAGCTTTACTGTGGTATGGACTAATTTTTCTGAAAGAAAGACAAAATTTATGAGGAATGGAGTAACCGCTACAGCTGTAGTGAAAGCTGGCTTCTTTATCAACTTTATCTGCAGAATCTGTGTGATGCAGTGATACTCATCAATATTTTGAGACAGTGTGCAGAGTACAGTGTGAACTCCTTCATTGAATGGGACTAAGAATTGATTTATTGTTTAAACATCTTCTGTCTTTTATGAGCGTGTGCCTCACTGACACATTCTGATGTAGAGAATCACATCCCTTATTTCCGTAAAGCAGGAATAGTAGAGGGGAACAGGAGGAAAAGAAATGCTCAGGAGCTACATCAGGGAAAAGGATAAATTGTTGCTTAGGCTTAAGATGTCTGTCTTCGAGGTTCATTGCTAATACAGACACATAAGGAATCTTTAAAGTATATTTTTAGGAACCTGGAAGCTGGCAAATAAGTAATGTCAAAGGTGATGATCATTTCATATGATTTGTACCCTAAGTCTGTGAATTGTCCACGTTTATGAGAGTGTATTAGTATAAGTTGTCTTTCTTAAATATTTAAAATAAGGAGAAGACAGGTGTCTGAAAAAATGTTCTTTACTATTAATAGCAGTTTTTTCATTGAGGTATCTTTTATTTGAGGTGATTTTTGTCAGTTGAATTTCTTCAAGAAAAATTGGAAATAGCACAGTACAGCTAAGACATTAAATATGGCTGTTGATTACACCTCAGAGACATTTTTCCTTGCAGTGAAAGGCAATTTACTTGCTAGGCGTGTTTTCCCAAACTTCCTCAGCTTCAGTAATGTTTTGCATTATGTACTAAAACGATGCCTTAATCATAAGCTCTCCTTTTTTGCTAGACCATTGGAAAGGCTTGAACAATTGCTAGCTTGTTTAATTAGAAGCGTAAGATGGACTTATATTGATTAATGTTTTGAATTTGGTACTTCTTAAGAGCAGAAAAATGGACATGATGGGAATATTTCCTGGGAAATACTGACACTTTCAGACCCCTAATAGAACCTTTTCTTTTTTTGTTGTTCTTTCTGTGAAATGGAAACTCTGAAAAAAAACCACATTTGGGGAAAAACTCAAAGTGAAATATAGTAAGGTTTTCTAAACATCACATTTTTTGTGAAATAAGTAAAAGCAGTGTGTAGTGGTATATTCGAGTTGTGTTCTATTCCAGCTTAATCTTATAGTTGGAAAAATAATTCAGATTAATTACTTATACATAATACTGATTAAAAATATTTTCTGGAATTTACTGTCTTTCCTGTTTAGTAAATCAGTACGACACTTCTATATCTTCATCAATAACATGAATGTATACAATGTACAAATTCAAGGAGCGTCTGTTTTCAGCATCCCAGAAAAATGATTAGAAACAAACATGAGGGTACTGAGAAGCAGCCTCTTGAGTTAATACACTGAATATATAATTCATTTTATGTCAAAACGTAAAATTGTTTCGTATATGTACTAAGAAGGAGATGTTTGCTTTGCAGTGATATTGAGATGTGTATATGAAATCCCTGTTACTAAAGGAAGGGTTTTTCCGTTTCTTTAAAGGTAAAAAGAGTTCTTGAAAAATTATATGAGAACAAGAAGATTGCAAGTGCTACTCACAACATATATGCATACCGGTGAGATGCAAATAGTGATTTTTTCTTTTTTTTTTTTTTTTTAAGCGTTCTTTGACGAATGGGTGCAGGGCATGAGAAAGAAATTCGTTCCTATTAAATCCTTAAAGGAATAGGTTTCTTACTTGAATGGTATTGCAGGGTTTACTTGGAGGTCAAGAAAGTAGAACATACGGTAAGAAATAAGATAGTAAAGCAGCATTAGAAATAGAAGAAAAAAGTGGATTTGAACATGCATTGGTATACTTTGTATATTATATGTGAGCATGGAAATGCTGCATCATCCTGAACTAAATGTATTTTTACTCGGGTGAAGTAACTTTTTTTTCCCCCCAACCTTATATTTAGAAATAGGTGAAAATGTTCAGTTGAAATAAGACTCGAAACAGAAAGCCTGATGCAGACATCTGGCATATGAAGTTTCAGCTGAAATACAAGAAACTTCAGGGAAAATGAGAAACAGGTAAAAATTAATTTGGCAGTTGCCTCTGGCAACTCTTGTAAACACAGCTTATGTGAAATCAATCGGTCTCAGTCCAGATAGCAATGCAGGTTTTCTGAGGAATGTAAGTGACAGTAAAAGGGAGCCCTTTCCTTACTGGAGGAACCAGTCATCTGAAAAAGCAGTATAGATGCTGATCCATTCATGCCAATCCTGGTGTGATCCTAATGAAACATGAAATGAGAGCAAGTGAAAGTTTATTTTACCAAAAAGTAAAAGTAAGGAAAGGGTTTCTGTAAAGAGGGGGTTTCTGTTGTTGCAGATGGTGATCTGGCTTCTTTCACTCGTAGTATCCACATACACTTCAAAAAAGCAACAGACACATACTTACTGCTTCCTATTTGTCATCTAGTACAGGAAGCCTCTTTCTCATTGTGTCACCTGTGTATTAGTAAGTTCAGAAGTTATAAAATCAATTGGTAACAAGCAGTAGACCTCTGTGTATTACTTCTGGAAAATTAGACCTGTGCAGCTGTCCTTTGTATGAAGCGATATATCTAAAAGTTTCCTGGAGTGCCCCCTGAGAAAGAAGATGACATGGAGAATCTGAAGATGAATTTCAGGAATAGTTGCATGTTGCTGCTGAAAGACAGACCTAACTAATTATTCGTGATGTTTTTGTCCAAGTTCTTAACACTTATGGGTTTGTACCATAATTTGAACCTGTGTCTGATATAGTTGGCTTCAGCTAGGTGTAATTATTAGGCTAAAAACCGAAGGATTTTCCTTTGTAGGGACTTTATGCTGGTAATGACTCTGGAGTTGACCTGAAGCAGCTAAAGTCTGTGTAAAAGCTTCTCAAAACTTGTTCTACTGTACAGATAAATATTTGTGGTTTACCTTAAGCCTCATCCTGTTTTCATGTAAATGTTGTTAGTAGAGAATTATAATTGATACATATATGTATGAAAGATCTCTGAGACTTTATTAATCATGTAAAGATGTTAGTTGATTGACTTTTTTTTAATCTATTTTGTTTGGGTTTTTTTCCAAGAATATACTGTGAAGATAAGCAGACTTTCTTACAGGATTGTGAAGATGATGGAGAGACAGCAGCAGGTGGACGTCTTCTTCATCTCATGCAGGTTCTAGAAATTAATCTTTGACTTCTAGAAATCTTGAACAGATTTTAAAAATCACTACAGTGTAAATAAGCTTGTAGAAAAGTATTTTAATTCTTGCTCTGCTGCAGTCAAACAGATGTTTGTTTTCTTAAAGATGAAGGGAAAAACACAGACTGGAGTATTTTTTCAAGTCTCAGATTATAGAACGAGTGGTGTTTCATAGGTGGTAGTAATAGTTTGAATGGGCTGAGAGATAATTAAGTTTTGATTCCTATGCATACCATGTGTTGTAAGGTATATAGAAAATGAAGACTGGAAGAAGCTGATGCTGTTTCCTCGAGTATGCATAATAGAAAGACATGTATATGAACTTGCACAGTAGAACTTCAAGAACAAAAGGTAGTGGGAGTGAAGCAGTTAAGTTGTTTTGATAATTCAGTCTGTTTTGTTATGCTGTTTCTGGTTCTGTGTCCTTAACTCTCATACTTGTTTATATTTTAGTTTTCATCTTTTGAAATAATATTCCCTCACCAAAGGTGCTACTAAATGTGACTTGAGACTGATAAATTTTGGTTCATGATGCCAGCCCTAGTAGAACTATAAATAAAATATCATAAACTACAGAGGTTGTCTGGGTACATCTTAATGATGTGCCTCAAGACACTTAGCAGTATGAGCAGATAAAATATTGGTTTTGATTTTTATTTTTTGACTGATGTCACCTTCACAACAGTTTTGTTTTGCCATGCTTTTCTTGCTTGAATATTTTGTTGCTTAGTGGGTTATGCTCTTATTCCTGGAGACTTTTTTTCCCCCCAAAATTTTTTTTTTCTGAAAAAAATACGATTGATGGAAGTATTTTGACATTTTTAATTTAGAACTTTTTCAACCTTCTAAGTAACTCAAACCAGACTTGGGAAGGAAAACTTTGGTTGCACGATATATGCAGGTATATGTGCTAAGAGTGAAAACATTGTTATGAAAATAATGTAAAGAAAGAATTTGGCAGTTACTGTACCTCAGTTTGTTCTGATCTTATCAGCTTGTTCTCAGCTTGGTTATATATACTTTTGAAAGCTGTCAGATTTAGTGTCTAAGCACATAATATTCCATAAAAATGCAGTTTAGAAAGTGACGTGAAGCATCTCCTTTCAAATGTGAATATATCTAAATTATATGGATGATCTCTCTCCATCTGTAGTCCTAGTTACTGGAATATTTTAGTTTTGGAAGAATACTAAGGTAGGGATCAGAAAAGAGCAGTTTTCAGCCATAGAAAAAGATTAGAATAGTTTATGGGCTGATTTCTAGATGTTCATAGATCTCGTAGTTTTTTTGTTATGAGCTCTTATGATGTATGATATGGGTATGAAGATTAGGTGATTTAAAACATTTATTTTTTCTGTACTTGTAGCTCTTTTTTTTTTGCAATAGAAATCTAATCCTATTTCAGATAAACCTAGCACTTAAGACAGCTCTTTTTGATTACAAAAAACTGTATTTTAGATTAGTACCATCCTGTTTACTGTGAACAGTTGCTATAAATAGACTTTATGGCTGATACCTAAAGGAAGAGTAGAAAATGCCTGTCACAGCACATGCCACAATCCTTTTTTCTTTTTTTTCCGTTATCCTTTTCATTTTAAAATTCTAAGAATATTTCTGTTTTCACAAACAATGATAGACTCTTGTAATAGTATTGTTCAAATTAGTGAAATATCTATTTTTTTCTCCTTAATGAAGACGATTAATGGTTGTTAACATGCACATACTAACAGTACTAGCTACATTTTGGTATCCATATGAATAATGCCTGTGCCCTGACTGTTATGAGCCTCATCCATCAACACTTCCAAAAATGTGGATAGACAGTTTGCTTAATAATAGGGGTTCTCTGGAAATAATAATTGGTCATATCAAACAATAAGAAATGTAACTCAGTAATTTTCCCTTTAACACCTGAAGCTTTTGGCACGTGGATGAGCAATGATAGTGCATGAGATAGCTTTGTGCCCTTTCTGAGGGATACGTGGACTCATTTTACTTTTGCATTTAACTTTGGATAGTAGCTTGGAGAGGGAAGCTTAAGCACAACTGCTGGCTTGTCATTCTTTGTTACTCTCTGATAACCTATGTGGGCCACAGACCTGACTGTAAGGCCTTCATAAAAATGCAAGATAGTAAACTTTTTCTATGTTTAAAATTGGCGCCAACAGTAAAACTAGTTCGATTAAAAAAGAACAACTTTTGTTTCTTTCTGTTATTCACAG
>NW_016690186.1:8124759-8136434 GCF_001604755.1 Lepidothrix coronata | reverse complement strand
ATTCACAGATTTTGAATGTCCACAATGTGTTAGTTGTGGTGTCCCGCTGGTATGGAGGTATTCTCTTAGGACCAGATCGTTTCAAACATATAAACAATTGTGCAAGAAATGTACTTGTGGAATATGACTATGTGCCTTCAGTGGTAAGTTTCTGCCCCTTAGAAGGGTGTTTTCATGTGAACTTGTGTGAATTTTCCCTGTTAGGTGAAGCCAGAAGAAAAGTAATGCAACTTGTATCATCCTTGGGTTGCTTTGATGCACTAACAGGATCAGTGCAGAGAACTTCCAAGGAAGCTAGTGACCTGTTTTGTAAGCGTGAGGTGTGCAGCAGAAGGGTAGAAGCAGTTGAGAACATTGATCAAAACACAAATTTGAGAGCTGGGGGAGGATGATAAAGGGAAATGCCTCTTTCTGTGTTCAGAAAACTGGAAGCTGCCAGTTCTAATGCTTGCCTGTGCCACCAGTTCTAGTCTGCAGGCAGACTGAGCCTGAGAATCTCTGTAACGAGTAGGCATTTTCAAAATGGAAAGCTTTGTTAGTCTCAAAGAAGTTTTCAGAATTATAGATGATAGACACCATTAAAAAAACATCCAGACTAGAAGAATTCAAGTGAAGTAACATTACTGGTACAGAAAAAATTATGGTAAAATGTTTCAAGGGAGCTTAAATAACTCAGGAGACAAAGTTCCAAATGACTTTGAATGGCATTTTACTTGTTAAAGGACTCAGGTCATTTAATAATCTCACATTCTTGTTTCTCAACATTTTTTCATCCTCAGAATCAACACTTCTTCATCCTCAGAAGACCATATTACATATATCTATGTGCATTATAGTATGTAATTGCTAACGACAGAGAGTTTTAGATAGTAGGAAATAATTACTAATGGATAGTTGAAAAAGTATGCAGCTGTCAGGGGGTTTTTTGTATATGAAAGTATTTCAGGTAGCTATGGCTGAAGGCTGAGCATTCTTTGGCATTTCTCCCCCTCCACTTTTCAGTTATTTACTTTTTCCATTTTAAATGTGCTTGTATATACTTGGTGATTCATGTTCTTGACAGTTTATCAGTGTTTTCTTTGAAAACATTGCACGTAAAATAAAAGGAAGTGAATGATTTTTAAGTATTTACTCTCCTGAGAAGGTTTAGTACCAAAAAAATACCTACTTTTTCTATTTTTAACAACTTAAAGCAGACTGGGTTTTTTTTACTGCGTATTAACAAACATATTTGGTTACCCGTGTCCATCAGAAAAATAACAGATGGAATTTAGGGTAATGATTATTCTAGTGCCATGGATGTGGCTCTTGGAGAAAGTATTCTTTCAGCTAACTTCAGAATATCAGAGTTCAAACGACCTGTTTGAGTCCATTTCCCGTGTGTGAGCAATAGAAAGGAATAGATTAAAATGTCTTTTGTTCTTGTCAGATGTAGTGTCAGATTCCTTCACCATTTTGGGGAGTGCTTGCAATGAATGCCTACCAGAGAAAAGTCTTGTTTTTCAGAATTGGCAGTCAGAGTAAACTGTACATTACAGTGTTGATCCAGCAAGATTGACCAAATTTTGTTTTTCCCGCTGTAGGTTTATTTCACTTAGGGAAGCAAAGCAGTTTTAATGTCCTGGTGTATCTTGTGATGAGGCCACATCCACACTAAGAGGAGTTCTGCAGTATAGTGCTATAGAATTATTTCTATACTGGTAACTTCTTCCCTGAGTGGAAATGGCTGAGATTATTTTTATATTATATTCTGTTGGCGTAGCTACGTCTATAATTTTATCATTGCTGAAGGCAGAAATTTCTAAATAGCAAGACTGAATGGATAAATATTATACAACTCAAAATTTTCATAAATCCCAGTGAACTATGAACACTGTTCATAATAAAAATAATTCTCAATGGTTACCTTGAGAGAATAGTTGTGTTTACAAGAATATTGTTTAAATTTTGAAATGTTTGTTTTTCATTTCAGGAAGAATCATCTAGACAAGCAGGAAAGAGCAAAAAGATAAGGAAGGACAACAAGAAGAGAACAGAACACTAATTTATTTTTTAAAAACTTTAAAATATTACTTTGCACATATTTATACAAAGAAAACCTGAACCTTATTGCCTTATCTGGTACAACAGATACGTTGTATTCAGAAGAGAATTCAGTAAAGATATAGATATATTTTCATCTTGTTTTGTGATTTTTTTTTTCTGCTGTTCTGAAGTAGAGCTTAGACACAACTGCTCTGTTTCTTATACATTTCAGCTCCTTTTTAAGAGGACATTACAGCATCTGGAACCATTACCCCATCCCACCCCCTCCCAACAAACAGCAGCAGACTAATTACTAATGTAGATTTCTCATCTTCTCCATTCTTGGATTCAAATTCAAATGTCTTGTCTTGTATTAGTAATTGAATTCTCTAGTTTTCTGTATTAAGGCTGAGACTAGAGTCGTTTGTACACCAGGTTACTTTCTAAGTTTCAGATTTTCTTCTGAATGCATGTGGCCGAGTGCTGTATGGCCTTGGAGAGCCTGGTCCTGCCTGTGCAGTTCTCAGTCAGATGCTAGATAGGGCCTGCTTGGTGACATAAGAAAGGCTAAACATGGGCAATAAACTAAGAAATGTGATGAAATTACTAAAAATTTCTTTGAGGATTGTTCTGAGACAATCAGGACTCTGGGAGCCTGTTGAAAAGCTGAGAATTAAGTGTTGCATAATTAAAGGAACCAATGGTTTCAACAAAGTACATGGGGATTTTGAAATAGGACTGTTACATCTAGTAATAAAGATATAAACATTTTGAAGACTTGTGTTGGTGTAGAGTGGGGAAAAAAAAGCAAGTGTTATTGATATGATCACAAAGACTTGAATTTTCTAGTCTTTTATTAATGGCTTTCAGGCTTTAATGCATTTTAAAAAAAGTAAAACAAAACAAACTCACCAGGATGTTTTGTCAGTTAATTGTCATATTTCTATTTAGATGAGATGAAATTTTTTTTGATATCTTGATATCTTCCACTTGGAGAGGGTAGATTTTAATGTTCTGTTGGGTTTTTTGTTTTTGTTTTCTCAAGTTATTTCCTAAACTTTCCGACCTCTTAGTCAGAGGTACTTCCTTAGGTTAGGTGCACCTTATGTATTTTGCTCATATGTCAGGTCCATGACTAATGACTTTTCTCCAGTGGCACTTACATAGTTTAAAGGTGTAATTGTAAGACTATCTTACTCGACCACCAGTTTGGTATATAACTTTTTGCTGATAGCTTCTTACACTGGATTGTTCATTATAGTTCTCCAGCACAGGTACCCCAGAAAACCTTTCTCTCAAAGCAGACTTCATCTAATCAAAGTAACTCTTTCAGAGTTTGATAGAGCAACTGAGATTAGCAATTCCAGTAACTTAAAAAATGCCACCAAAATACATGATTAAAACCCAAAACAAACATGCTGATTCCTGCATTGATTTATTAAAACAGTTTTGCGAAGTTACACTAACTTGTCTGCGTAGCAAAGGTTTTTTGAGTTCAACCTTAGCATTTGTACTTGTGATACTAAAAATGTCTTTCCTCTCAGGAAAGGAGATCCACACTGTGTGCGTCTTTTACTTTTTTGGTCATACAAGTATTTCTTGTTCATAGTTTGTCTTATAGATAGACTCTTTTAAAGTAAAAATTTTGACATTCACTTCAAGTACTTTATTGACTTACGTATTGCAGAGTTTCTATTGCTTTTCTGAGAGTTTTGAGATTGTAGTAATTGTATTTATGTTTGCAAGCATTTCATAAGTTTAAACTTCCTTTATTCTAAGAGGAAGATCCAGCAAGGGAAGGAGGTTACAAAAATGGCTGGCAACAACTCTTAACTTTATAAATTCTGTTTGAAAATTAAAAATAATGTTAAACCAAAGCAGCAGGTTTGACCATTTTTGTTATCAAATATTATGAATTTGTTTAAGACATAGTCCCTACTTGTGGAAGAGTAACAAATTTCATTATCTGTCAAAAAGAAGAAAAGGAGTATGGAATTAATTTATACCTAAAGTACAGTTGCCTGTCATAAAAATATGTCAATGAAGTATCAAACACTAGCAGGAAAAGGTGGATTGTGGCTTTTATTTTGTCTTTTTGGCCACTCTGTTGTCTAATCTCTTTATGTTACTGTTTTTGCTTTGCTATTCTGGAAGTGAATTGGGAGTATGGATGAAAACAGACTAGCCATTACAGTACCACAGTCTCCGACAAGGTAGTATCAGAATGATTTATTTTTCTTTGTGTCTCAAACTTCAGTGACCAGACCAAGACTTTGTATCTGCTCTCTGATTGGGCTATTTTGTTAGCCAAGTACCTTCTGAAGAACTGGTAGGTGATTTCTCTTTCAAACAGAGACTGTAGGTAGAAGAGCCTTAATTAATTCAAGACAGTTGAGCAGTGGAAGCAGAACTGTTATTCTTACAAGCTTACAAGTGGTTCTGAGACTTAACAGTTCTTATAAATGTCCTACATGTATCTGGAGATCTTCCATGCTGAAATATGAAAAGGTGACGTTTTTAAAATCTACTACCCTTAACTTTTAAAAGTGAAGATAATTGTTTTAGTGCAGCATAGCAATTCTGGACTGTTTGTAATTTCTTGATATTGTAGGTAATTCAGAGTGGTGCTTTTACTGTTTTATATGTGTTCTTTTTTAATGTGGGGGAAAGAAGAGAAAAAGAACATTTACTGTGGATCCTTTTCGTGTGTTCACCTGTGGTATGCATTTATTGCCTAACCCGTCTATTTGAATAAAAAAATGAAAATCAGCTGTTTATTAGCTACTTTAGATATTTTTCTGTGTAGACCTGTGTTCTATACTGATTTAATCATAGTTATAGCCACACAATAATTCTTCTAAAAGCTCATTTAGTGGATCCACTGTTAAGCATATTTGTAGATTACTTGCTACACACAGGCTTTCCAAGCATGGTGTGGAAGAACTGGATATTTAAGATTTCAAGAAACCAAGTTAAATCTAAGTTAACTCCAAGAAGAAATGTTGAGGGATGGAGATGGAAAAGAATTAGGTAGCTATATACACCTAGAAAGCACCCCAAGATTTAAGCCATTTGGCAAGGTCAGTTGGTTCTCATGAAAAACAGTGAAGCTGCTGAGTTTACTCTTGAGGCTTCAGTATGGCTAGCAGAAGAAAGGCTAGTGGTATTACTTAGTAGTCATGCCATAGTGTGTTTTCTGCATTACCTGGAAATGAAATAAAGCTTAAAGAAATAATGGACTTGCGTGCTGGGAAGATATTTGTATGGATAATAAAGTTCTGCATTTTTTGTACTGCAGCCGTCCAAACATTTAGTAAAAGCACTTGGCAAATGCTAATGAATTTGTTCCCACAACAGAAGCAAAGACATGACAGCCAGCATTTTTCAAATTTAAGTGTCTAAAATTAGACACCAAAGTGTTTTTAGAACCCGTAATAAAAGTGATTGAATTTTTACAACTGTGGAATACTCACAGCTCTCTGCAAGTAGCTTCATTACTCATACAAACTATAAGCATTTGTGGAAGACACACGATTTTTCCCACCAGTGTGGGGAAAAAAAGCCTCATCCTGTTAATTGCCAAGCTCTCATGCATGTTCAGGGCATTGATATTTAGTTCCTCGGTTCTGGTGTGGCAGCAGCTGATGTTGTGTCACTGGGGTTGATGCTCAGAGTTTTGAAAGTGATTCAGTGGAAGTTTTGCGAGTGATCTCTGAGGGTTGGACCATTACTGGTTAACCGGTAAGTAATTCTATATATGGTTATTTACATCGTATTAGTTTTCAGCCCTACAGTCCACAAAAAGAACAACAATGAAGTCAAGCATGTCTTTGGTCAACAAAAAGATACAACAGAGAGGAACCACAGACTTGCTGAATTGCAATGACACCAGATAAGCAAGGATGAAATTAGAAAATAGCTTAAATTCTCATTAAGATATGTACATAGGATTGAGAAAAAAATTCAGAAAAAATTGTCCATAATGCTAGCAAGCAAAACACTTCTGGGAGGGAGGGAGGAAGGGAGGGAGGAAAGCAAGAGAGAACCTCAAATCAGCCATCCTGACCTCCACAGATAAGAATCAGGTTGCTTAAAGAAGAACTTGCATTTTAAAATACGAGCTTGAAAAAACCCCATCTTTCTTAACAAGTTACTCTTCCAGAATTATATGGTTTAAAATATCTTAAGAAAATTAGATTCATCTAGCATCAAAAGCTTTTACTTTTTTCCTGTCCTGAGACAGTTTTGGTTTTGATGTTTATTGGATTTTTGACCCATCTTGTTTTAACTCCTTGTGAATCCCAACCTTTTGGATAACTCTGCCAAATACAGCTTTCTTCCCAGGCTGAACTGACCGGGATACACAACATGCACAACAGCACTGCCGGAACTCTGCATGTGGCTGCAGCGTGTAATGAGACTCGGCCCACCCAGTCACCGAGCTCTGAGTTTTCCCTGGGCGTGTTGGTGCTGCTGGCTTTCCTCATGGTGTTGCTATGTCTGGTCACCATCCTTGGAAACATCCTGGTGATCCTTGCTTTCATCCTGGACAGAAACCTCAGGCATCGGAGTAACTACTTCTTTCTCAATCTTGCTGTTTCTGACTTTGCAGTGGGTAAGTCACAGTGGCGGAGGCCTGTGCTAATTGTGTCCTGGGAATCTTAGGAGAAGCACTGGGTTTTATTTTCTGTGTGGTTTCTTCTAAGATAACTATTTCCCAGATGTTTGTAGGGGAAGGGAAAGAATTGGTGGAAGTTGCATGGTGTATTTTAGCCTATGATTTTTCAGAAAAAAATGGATGCTTTGTCAGGTAAACAGGTAATGTTTAATGTTACTGCTTCAGGATAAAATACTACTGTGTGTGAATTTTACAGAATAACAAATAATGGAAGTTGTTTATGAAGAGTTTTGATGGAAGTTTAGATAGTCCAATTACAGCATGTATTGCCTGGCAGATATTCCATACCTGGTCGATATCTTCTGTTTCAGTCTGGTGTCACTCAATACAGATAATCACCTGACGTTTGTGATTATTAAATAGTGATGAATAGTATTTTTAAACATTTTGCTATACATGCTCTATCTAGAGCAATACCTTAGGAATATGTGTTTGTATAGGTAAATAAGAATAACAAACAGTTACTAAGAAGTTTGATTTTACATGTATATATTTGTAAATAGGGACACATTTAATTTTGAACGTGTACTGAGACTAAGTACAATTAAGACACAAATGTGATATGTAGTTGAAGATTGATGTATTACAATATTCTGTGAAGTGCTGAGTTTCTTTGCTAAAAGTCTTATTAGATTATTGGGTGTGTAGAAGGATGGTTTTGAACAGTTGTGGCTATTTTATGAAATCCATATTCTGACTTGTCATATCACAAAAAAATATTTTTAAACTGTTTTTATTCTACTATTTTTTAGCCACACATTTAAAAAGAATGCTGAAAGAAAAGAAAAAACTCCACTTAAAATTTATTGCTAGTATCAGAAGTTCTGTTAGGGGCACAGATTCTAATAGTCCTGTCCTTGTGATGTCCAGATCTCATATGCTTCCCCCATATGCCTGATTTCTTCTTCCAGGTTACATCTGCTTTGTTGTGCCACAGAGCTCTTGTTGCCTGCTGTCCAGTTGCATTATACAGGAAAAAAACACCACAGTCAGCAGAAAAAATAAACCAAACTCTCAGTGGATAAAGTGGTGTTCTGTCATCTGGTTCACAATGTAGCACCACAGTGTACAAATACTAGCATCTAGCTGGGAAGTATGAAGTAAATAATGTACTCTGTCAAAGAAGGAAGTAGAGCTTACTTGGCATTACCTAATTTCCATAAGTTTTTTTTTCTGATATTATGTTTACCAGAATGTCTAGTTTTTAATTCTAAATTTGGTTAAAAGCTCTGCTTACATTAGAGTCAAACTTGTTTGTATTTCCATAGCTACATAATTTAGACTTGAGGTATACCTAAATTATTCTTACTTTCTGCATGATCCTAATTGCTGAAAGCTTGCAGTCATTTGCTTATTCTTTGAACATATCTAATCTATCTGATTTTGACATTCAGCAACTTTTGCTTTACCTCTGTGCTTCTGGACCTATAGCTGGATTTGAATAGAAATCTCTTGATTCTTAGTAGAGAGAGAATAACAGGAATTCTGTTATTTTTATGGAAATGGAGACTCTCAAGATACTCTTCAATACCTGTTACAGGAGTACACACTATTATGTAGTAAATCTAAAGTTGAAATCATAGCTTTTCTCCCCCCATGAATGGTAAAATCTATGATATGGCATTTTGCTTAGAAGAGCAAGCATTAGTTGCTCTATAGATGCAGTGATTCCATTCCATTGCAGCGTTCATGCTGTTCACTGCATTTCTGCATCCTAGCAAACTCCACCACTAGCTCTTCAGCCTCCCAAGGCTGCATTGTGTCTCTGTGTAGGGTGATCACCTCGAAATTCATTAAAATAAGGTAATAGTGTCACTTTCACAACATTTGTATTTAACAGCCTAAATTTAGATAGCCATGGGTACGGGTGGGCCACTCATATATGGTCCCATGTCTTGGTGTGTTCCCATAGATAATGCCCTATCAGCTCACCACTGAAAAGTGGTTATGATCAGGAATTATGATGAAAAGAAATGTTATGCTGGGTGTGTTTAATTAACTGTGCAGTTTTTGTCAGCCTTCTGATTGTACAGTTTTAAAAATTAGTCTGAAACTCAGATTTCTATAAAAAGTTACTTCTGTAACACTTTTGGACACCATATCATGCTTCTAAGAGGATAGAAGCATGGCAGTTGGATAATTTATTGTAGAAAGCAGTTAGTGAATTATACTGGGGGAAAAGGTGTTTTTGTTTGTTTTAATTTCAGCAATTAATACAGAATAGTGTTTACTTCAGCAGGTAAAAAAGTCAGCTGCTCCTTCCTTTAGCAGGTGATATTAACAGAAGTAATAATGATACACAATAAACACAATACACCTTTCAGAGAGGTATTAATTGTAAGAATGTTACTAGTGCCTAGTTTGTAGTAAAGTTTTCATTGGTTGCATGATCATACAAAGCCTTCCATGTGGCAATTCCAGTCAGTATTGATTTACTTTTCTCAGATACCACAGAAATGTTCCTATGCTTTGACAAGCACTCCCTACAGTGCTGACTGACATGTGTGCTTGTTTTATTTTCATAGGTGTGTTCTGTATGCCTTTGTACATCCCTTATGCCCTGACAGGGACGTGGCACTTGGGACAAGGCCTGTGCAAGGTCTGGCTTGTTATGGACTATCTCGTGTGCACAGCTTCAGTGTTTAGCATCGTCCTTATCAGCTACGACCGTTTCCTGTCAGTTACAAAAGCTGTAAGAATAACATTTCTAATTATAGCTTTATATATATAGGAATTTCTATGAAACTCAAGAGTATTCACTATTAATACTAGAAGCTAAATAGTCCTTCATTATTGTAGCATTTTTTTCTGAAAAATGATGATTCTTCAGTGTTGCATTGGCACTTAGAGATAGGACATTGCCTTGTCTATAATTTTGATGTTACCCTCCTGCCATCTGCATTAGAATTTATTTAATAACACTACAGAGAAGGTGGGAAGGCCAAGGTAGGAAAGGGACAGCAGGCATGTGGAAAACTTGGGCTTTGGCTGTTAGAAGAGGTGTGATGAAAACTGGATTGAGTCAAGGATATGCTTAGGCTTTATAAGAAGAGGTATGGAGGGAGATGTGGGATGGACTGGGTGAAGATCAGGTGAAGATCTGAATTACCCCAGGGGGTGATTGGCATGCGCTGCCAACAAGCAGTTGAGTGGAAACTAAACCCTTGAAGCAGAAAGAAGAATGAATCACAATATGTGGAGAGGTAAGAGGTGTTTCTTGAGTGTTGTCATTCTTCTGCTACGGAAGATATCGAGGGTATTCAGTAATAAATATTATCATTCACCATTTCTAAGCTCTATTTGGTGTTTGGTCATAGAATCTTAGAATGGTTTGGATTGGAGGGGACCTTAAAGATAATCTATTCCAATGCTCCTGCCCTGGGCAGGTGCACCTCCCACTAGACCAGGTTGCTCAAAGCCCTATCTGGCCTGGCCTTGAACACTTCCAGGGATGGGGCATCCACAATTTCTCTGGGCAACCTGTTCCAGTGCCTCACCACCCTGACAGCAAAGAATTTCTTCCTAATATCTAACATAAAGCTACCCTCTTTCAGTTCTTTCTTGTTCTGTCACTACTTGCCCTTGTACAAAGTCCTTCTTCATCTTTCTTTTTTTTTTGTTTTAAAGTTGAACAGTAAAGTATGAAAATACCTATATTTAAGATATTAATGAAGTTGCAGAGCTCAAAATGTGAAAAATGTAAATTAAAAGGGCCTCTGCAACCCAACTGAGATCCATGTTCTTATGCAGCTAGTGATGGTCTTTGTTTACATGATCACGTTCTGGTTTTCTCCTTTAGGTAATTAGAATGGAGTGAGTCCAGGAGTGTGTAACATAGGGCTGTTATCCAAAGAAAAGATACTATGCTTCTTCATAGACTTGGGATCCACTTCTGACTATGCTGCAAACCTGGCTCATGGCCAGTTGCCAGTCATTTTAGACTTAACAGTTCGTGAAGTTGTGCTGAGCTTCCTATTTTCTGCCTCTAAATTGAGATGCTTGTGGTCTTGCAAATTCATTACTGCAGAACTGGAGCTGCACACTGAGCCAATATGCTGCTTTGAGATGTAGAGGAGTCTGAATCTTCAGGCTACAGTAAAATAAAATATCTAAAATAATGTGTATAACAGCACACTACTGCTCTGTTACTTGCTGGTGAAATAGGGACAATACCCCTTGTGTCATATGAGGCTGTGAAGATACTGTACATTAATATTTGTGTAGCATGCAAGTGCTACACTAATGAATGGCATAGGAAGTGATGAGGAAGATAATAGTTCTGAGGAAAGCCTGAGATGTCAAATGTTGAACAGAATGGAGGAAATAAAATTGTCCAGCTTTTCATTAACTAATCTTCTTGTGCTCTGAAAGGTGCAGGGGACTGAGACATGGAAGTATGTATTGCACATACTGGCTGGGCTACTACAGGGTGGTTTTAACTCCTGTATTTCCTAACTTCGAATGTCATGATTTTAATTCTTGATACGCTGTCTAGGTAAACATAAAAGCATCAAGATTTTCAGTAATGCAATGAGCTTTTAACAGGTAAAGCAAATGTTAAAATAGAATATTTAAATAAACCATATGTGTGGGATAGATTTTTCTGCTATGGCAGGAGGAAGCAGTATTAAAAATGATGTTATGTAGTATTTGCAGTCTCACATGGCAACCTATCTAATATAGGAAGTTTCTACTTTTGCTGTGCAGGAAGGAATTCCCACAACTGCTTTCACTCTCTGCTCAGCCTGGGCTAATGAATCCTAAACTGATTCCTTACTAATTCCTTTACTAAGCGGTGGCAACAACCTATGTCCTTTCACACCTTGAAGTCAAATTGTACTTTAGCCATCATAATTTCTGCTCCTCTCCAATCCCAAGTGTTAAAATAAGTCACAGAGCTACAGTGCATGAAGAACAAGACTAAGAGTTTTTTCAGGACTGTACATAGTGAAGATGTTCTAGGTGTCTGGGG
>NW_016690186.1:8105631-8124749 GCF_001604755.1 Lepidothrix coronata | reverse complement strand
TAGCCTTTCTCCTCTATTGCCCAGCAATTCTCTTTTGGGAGCACGTGGCTGGACACAGCGCAGTAGCGGCAGATCAGTGCTACGCCGAGTTCTTTGACAACTGGTACTTCCTCCTGTGTGCATCCACCCTGGAGTTCTTTGTGCCACTGCTCCTGGTGATCTACTTCAATATGCACATCTTCCACAGCATCCAGAGGCGCCAGCGGCAAGGCGGTGTGCAGGACTGTGATCCTCCAAGGAGCAGCAGCCTGTCCTGGAGATTTTGCCCTTTGCCAAGGTCGGGGGCATCTTCTCCTTCCTCGGACGCAGAGGACAGTGTTTCATCGCTAACAAGGTCTTGGAGACCAGCAGTGATGGCTAACTGTCCATCTAGAACAGAAACCAGTCCTACAGCTCTCAAAAGGAACTTTTCTGTTTCTTTCCATTCAAGGACTGGGTCAAAACTGCAGCGGGACAAAAAAATCGCAAAGTCACTTGCCATAATCGTCTGTGTGTTTGCCACTTGCTGGGCCCCATACTCTTTATTAATGATTATTCGTGGGGCCTGCCAAGGAAAGTGCATCCATAACTCCTTGTATGAAGCAGCCTTTTGGCTTTTATGGATCAATTCCTCTTTGAACCCATTTCTTTACCCTCTCTGTCATATGAGGTTTCGAATGGCTTTCATAAAAATATTGTGTCCCAAAAAGTTTGCAACATTGAGATCAGGTAACACACCTTCTCTTTAGAGAGTTAAAATAAATGTGTTAACAATTAGGTTCCTCTATTATTTAGTGGTATTTTTTTATATGTATCTTCAGCATAAACAGAGAAAAAAACCATTTGTTTACTGCAGCAGAATTATGTATTTGCCCTGATATTGCTAATTTTTAGAATCTTGTTTTTGGTTTTGCTAGAATGGCACCAGATTAATCACCATCTAGTGCATCGAAAAGAATAAAAAATTTTGCCGGATGTCCTCTTGGCTTGTGGGTTTGAGGTACTTTTTTTTTTTCCACTTTTTTTTCCCCTTTGTTTAATGTATAGTGCTGGCACTGTGAAAGAACTCTTTACAGATATCTCTGTAGAAGTTCACTGGAGGGAAATACCAGCTTTTGTACATGTTGAAGTAAAATTTATGTCCTATTTGTGAACCTAAAGCTCTCAGAGAAGAAACAGTTCTGCTGCATTTTTGAAAGGTTATATAAATACTCACAGAAGCAGTATAATTTCATTTTATAAACTATTATGAATACAAGATAGTGCTCTGTAGTTATTAGAATTCCCACAGTGAGCAATATGCAAGAGAATGGACTGCCTAATCTACCATATCTGTCCTTTTCTAATTTTAATATAGTTCATGCCTGGTGTTGCAGGACACAGTACATGTAAGTTAGTCATTCTGAATGATTTTCAGAGAATGAAATTTTGCATGGAAATGGAATTTTGAGATTGGTTATCAAAATTGTTGCAGCCATAAATGGTTGTTAGTCTTTTCACCCATACTGTCTTTTGTCCTGACACTCTCTTTGGTCATGCTTAAATGATATTTAGTGCCAGATCTGTGCAGTATTTGATGGCCTGAAAGATAGGCCAGGCTTGGGTGCATGATCACATTCCTGTTGAATTAGCAGAGCAAGCAATGCTAAGTTCATGCTGGATTTATCATTTTGGCTGTCTGTGCGAGAATAGACAATAGCCTCTCCAGTGTGAAGCTTTGCAAGTGCGAAGGTATTCCATCAAAATGTCTGGAACAAATTTGATCCGACAGAGTGATTTTTATACTAGACCAGTCTTTGTGCCCTATTACTGTGACATTATATGGATTTTCTCTGCCACAGAACAACTATCAAACTGGATTTTTTTATCAGTGAGTGAGGGCTGTATTCAATGCTTGAGGATGGGATTTACAGAGGTCTGAAAGCTGACACAGAGGTGTCTTAAGCAGCTGTTAACAAATAAAGCAGTTGAATGTGCAGTGCTGAAGGGAGTGGGTAGATGTGTTGGAGAAGGCAATGGAGCTTGATTACAACCCATTCCATGTGCCAAACCTTCTTACCTTGTGTTGAGTGTTGCAACTCACCTAGAAGGCTTTCATGGATGGGTAAGTGAGAGTCACTAGTTAAATTTTTT
Organism: Lepidothrix coronata; assembly: GCF_001604755.1. Lineage (NCBI taxonomy): Eukaryota > Metazoa > Chordata > Aves > Passeriformes > Pipridae > Lepidothrix > Lepidothrix coronata. The sequence goes on along the minus strand of NW_016690186.1, from coordinate 8,122,637 downwards.
TCTCTCCTTTTATGTAATTTTCTTCCTCTTTGTGTGTGTATATGCATAGATATAAATGTATAAAATATGGGAAGAGAAATCTGATGCACAGAACAATGAAGAGCAGTAATCCATTTAAATAGTTCTTAAATTAATTTGAAAATGGCTGTAGAAGTATTGCAACAGCACAGTACTCCTTTGCAAGCACAATTCAAATGCATATAAGCAGCTTAATCATAGCACAAAAGTTGATGGCTTTGAAGAGCTAAAATGTCATTCTATTCAGAGGTCTGGAACTGAAGACTTCTCTTGATAGTTTTCACACTGGTGGATGATTATCTTTCAACATTCATCCTCTTTATGCTTTCTTACTTCACATGGATAGTGTTCTGGATTGTGAGCCTGATTTCTAACAGAGATACAGCTTCAGGAGGAGGTCATTGATTCAGCACAGCTGTTTTTACTGTCACGAGGTAAGGTGCTGGCATAGATTTTGTGCAGTTTTTCACAGAATCACAGAATCTTTTCTGTGAGGCTTAAAAAATCCAAACACACACACAGAGTTAAAACATTTATAGAATAGCTGGTGCACTAAGCATCTGTTAAACAGATAAACTGAAGGTAGGCCCAAAATGGGAAAGTATTTGAGTTGCCTGGTTTTCTATCCCTATGCTTTTAATATAAATATTCTGATTGCATTTTGTAATTAAAGAATGTGTTGCTTGTTTTGGAAAAATTACCTACAAAATTATTGACTAGGTAAACTGAATCCACATTGTGCAGTGCTGGGAAACTAGTTTGTCAGGGAGTTTGCCAGGGAGAACAATTTGAAACAACATAAAGTAGGGAAGCTACTGGAGATCAATGTTCTTTAGTTTCTGTATTACACACAGTGTTCAAACTGTTTTGTCCTACCATTCCTGTATACTAGAAGAATTTGTTATATTTTTCTAATTGTTGAAGATTTTGCTTAGTGCTCACAGGGTAGGTCAAGCACTTGGTGGCTTTGCTCACATCATTAAAGCTGTCTTAGTCAAGGTGGCATTGTGAGTCTTCTCCCTATTGGACGTTTTCCAGAGTTATGGTAAGATACTTACTCAGCATCTGTTCTTATAACCTGACTCAAATGGGCTTTGTTTGCCAAAGGGTTTTCTAAGCCAAGTCTCTATCCAGTCACCCATTTCACATCCTTGAATTTTCTTCTGTCTTTCCAGATGTCCAATAAACCTTGTAAATACATAGTTACAGTCGGTATATGACTTTGTGAGGTTCAACTCAAAATACACCAGTGTTTTTCTAAGTTAACCCTCTCAGGTTTTAAAAAACATCCAACAAATAAAACATACATGTTGGAAGAAATTGTGTTATCTTTTAGTTGGTTGTTTTTTTCTTGAACAGGTATTGAATCTGAAGGATTCTCCTAATGTCTATGTCCTTTATGTTCCAAAGGAAGGACCACATAGATTTCTCCCTCAGCCCCATGAAGGACTATGATTAAAACTTCAACATTTGATTTATTCTCTAATTTAAAAAGCAGATGACTACTCTCCCCTTGTCCACTAATCTAGTAATTTTGTCAAAGAAGACCACCAAGTTGTTCAGGCATGATTTACACTTGGTAAGTCCATGCTGACTGTTTCCAGTCATCTTTTTATCTCCCAGGTTCTCAGAAACACCTTCCAAGAGGACTCGCTCCATTATTTTCCTAGGGAATAAAGAGAATCTGACCTTTTGTCCTTGTGGCAGCATTTGAAGATGGTTGCAACATTTGTCTTTCTTCAGTTTTTGGGAATCTCCATCTCCAAGACCATTCAAAGGGGATAGAAAGCAGCCTTGCAAGAGTGGTAGCTGGTTCTCTTGTCAGCCTTGAGTGTAGCCCATTGGGTCCAGAGAGGAGCATAAGGGTGGAAATCCCGAGTTAAGAGTGAAATCAGCAGCCCAGCTGAAGTGCATGTACACCAATGCACACAGCATAGGTAACAAACAAGAGGAGCTGGAAGCAATCGTGAAGCAGGAAAGCTATGATATAGTTGCCATCATGGAAATGTGGTGGGATGACTTGCATGACTGGAGTGCTGCCATGGATGGCTACAAGCTCTTCAGAAGGGACAGATAAGGTAGGAGAGGTGGAGAGGTGGCTCTATATGTTAGAGAGTCTCTTGACTCTGTGTAACTTGAAGTCAGTAACAATAAGGTTGAGTGCCTGTGGATCACATCAGGGGGAAGGCCAACAAGGCTGACATCCTGGTGGGAGTCTGTTACAGACCACCCAATCAGGATGATGAGGGTGATGAATTATTCTACAAGCAGCTGGCGGATGTCTCAAAATCGCCAGCCTTGTTCTCATGGGTAACTTTAACCAGCTGGATGTCTGCTGGGAACTCCAGACAGCGGAGAAGAGGCAGTCTAGGAGATTCCTAGAGTGTACAGAGGATAATGTCCTGCTCCAGCTGGTAAATGAGCCTACCATGGATGGGGCCCCACTAGACCTGCTGTTCACAAACAGAGAGGGGCTGGTGGGAGATGTGGTGGTTGGAGGCCATCTGGGGCACAGTGACCATGAAATTATAATAGAGTTTTCAATACTCAGGGATGCAAGGAGGGCCATCAATAAAACCTCTACGCTGAACTTCCACAGGGCAGATTTCGGCCTATTCAGAAGACTAGTTCAGAGAGTATCTTGGGAAACAGCCCTGGAAAACAAAGGGGTCCAGGAGGGATGGACATGCTTTAATAAGGAAGTCTTGAAAGCACAGGAGCAGGCTGTCTCAGTGTGCCAAAAGGCGAGCCGGCAGGGAAGACGACCAGTCTGGCTGAACAGGGAGATTTTGAAGGAAATTAGGGTAAAAAAGAGAGCCTACCGATTATGGAAAAAAGGGCTGGCTACTTGGGAAGAGTTTAGGAATATAGTTAGGTCATGTAGAAAGAAAATTAGAGAGATGAAGGCACAACTTGAACTTAATTTCACCACTTCTGTGAAGGATAACAAAAAGTCCTTCTACAGATACATCAATAGCAAAAGGAGGGGCAAGGAAAACCTCCATTCTTTATTGGACATGGGCAGGAATATAGTTATCAAAGATGAGGAAAAGGCTGAGGTGTTTAACACCTTCTTTACCTCCATTTTCAACAGTAAGACAGGTTGTCCTGAGGACAGCTGGCTTCTGGAGCTTGTAGAAAGAGATAAGAATCTGAATAGCCCCCCTGTAATCCAGGAGGAAACAGTTAGCAACCTGCTGAGCCACTTGGATCCCTACAAGTCTATGGGACCAGATGGGATCCACCCAAGGGTGATGAGGAAGCTGGCAGAAGAGCTCACCAAGCCGCTCTCCATCATCTACCAACAGTCCTGGCTCACTGGGAAGGTCCTAGATGATTGGAAGTTGGCAAATGTCACACCCATCCACAAAAAGGACTGGAAGGAGGATCCGGGAAACTACAGGCTCGTCAGCCTGATCTCAGTGCCTGGGCAAGGTTATGGAGCAGATCATCCTAAGTGCAATTACACAGCACCTACAGGATGGACAAGGGATCAGACCCAGCCAGCACAGGTTTAAGAAGGGCAGGTCCTGTCTGACCAACCTGATCTCCTTTTATGATCAGGTGACCCACCTGGTGGATGAGGGGAAGGCTGTGGATGTGGTCTATCTGGACTTCAGCAAAGCCTTTGACACCATCTCCCACAGCATACTCCTGAAAAAGCTGGCAGCCCACGGCTTGGACAGGGGCACTCTGTGCTGGGTTAGGAACCGACTGGGGGGCCGGGCCCAGAGAGTGGTGGTGAATGGTGCTGCATCAGTTGGCAGCCAGTCCCTAGTGGTGTCCCCCAGGGATCAGTGTTGGGCCCAGTTCTGTTTAATACCTTTATTGATGATTTAGATGAGGGGATTGAGTCCACCATCAGCAAATTTGTAGATGACACTAAGCTGGGGGGGAGTGTTGATCAGCTGGAAGGCAGGAGGTCTCTCTGCAGAGGGACCTGGATAGGCTGGAGAGTTGAGCTGATTCCAAGGGGATGAGATTCAACAAGGCCAAGTGCTGGGTCCTGCACTTTGTTCACAACAAACCCCCTGCAGAACTCCAGGCTGGGCACAGAGTGGCTGGAGAGCAGCCAGACAGAGAAGGACCTGGGAGTTTGGACTGACAGGAAGCTGAACACGAGCCAGCAGTGTGCCCAGGTGGCCAAGAAGGCCAATGGCATCCTGGCCTGGATCAGGAACAGTGTGGCCAACAGGACCAGGGAAGTGATTCTCTCCCTGTACTCAGCGCTGGTGAGGCCACACCTGGAGTACTGTGTCCAGTTCTGGGCCCCTCAGTTCAGGAAGGATATTGAAGTGCTGGAGCAGGTCCAGAGAAGAGCAACAAGGCTGGTGAAGGGACTTGAGCACAAGTCCTATGAGGAGAGGCTGAGGGAACTGGGATTGTTCAGTCTGGAGAAGAGTAGGCTCAGGGGAGACCTCCTCACTCTCTACAACTCCCTGAAAGGAGGTTGCAGCCAGGTGGGGTTGGTCTCTTCTCCCAGGCAGTTATCAGTGAGACAAGGCGGTATGGTCTTAAGATGTGCCAGGGGAGGTTTAGGTTAGATATCAGGAAAAAATTCTTTACAGAAAGGGTAATCAGGCATTGGAATGGGCTGCCCAGGGAAGTGGTGGATTCTCCGTCCCCAGAGGTTTTTAAGATGCAACTGGATGTGGCACTTAGTGCCATGGTTTAGTAACTACGGTGGTAGTGGATCAAGGGTTGAACTTGATGATCTTGGAGGTCCCTTCCAACCCAGCTGATTCTATGATTCTATGATTCTATGACTCTTATAGGTCAAGTCCCCCTAAGTAATTGTGCCTTATTCTCACCTGCTCTTGACAGGTCTCCTCCTTAAACTTGTTCACTTAGCATGGAGAAAAGGGAGATCTAGTTAGTGAAGAATGAAGCAAAGATTACACTGGGTACCTCAACCTTCTCTGCACCTGCTATTATGAGATCACTGGCCCCATTCAGCAAAGCACCTGCATTTTTCTTATTCAGTGTTTTACTGTTAATGGGGTGGCTGAAGTTCTTTATGTTGTCCTTGATGTCCTTTACAAGCATCAATTCTAGATAAGCTTTTGTTTTCCTAACATCATTCTTATATGGCCAGGCAACATTCTAAAATATCTCCTTTGTAGCTTGTCCCTCCTTCACACTCCTCCACACTGCCTTTTTGCATTGCCCTGGTTAGCCACTGTCCTGATACATCTGCTTGTTTTCTTGAGAATGGGGATGGGCCTTTCTTGTGCATGAAGGTTGCTGTCCTTAGAGGCCTGCAACTTCCCTGACCTCCTTTGCTTTCAGATCTGCCTCTTATGGGATCCCACCTACCAGTTTCCTAAACCAAAGTCTGCTCACCTGGAGTCCATGGTCTGTACTGCTACTCTCCTTCCTTACCCCCTTTAGGATCTTGAATTCCACTACCTCATCATCACTACAGCCAAATCTGGCACTGATAACACATCGTGAACCAGCTTCTCTTTGCCAGCCGATCCAGATCTGTGTCACCCCTGTTAGCCCATGCAGTGCTTGTATCTGTAAGTTCTCCCTGACACCCTCCAGGAACCTTCTTCGCTGCTTGTACCTGCTGTGTTGCACTTCCAGCAGATGCCATGAACTCTAGAGTCCTACACAAGAAACAGGTCCTGTGATCCAGAAGCTTCCTTGATTTGCTTAAAGAAGACTTCGTCACCTCCCTGCCTTGATCAGAGTGCTGTGCAACATGGTCCCATTACAATGTAACCCATGTCAAGTGTGCTTTGTGACTGCACAGGAAGCTCTAGTTCCTCTGGTACTGTCACGGGTGGGAGTGGAAGGCTTAGACAAGGTTATTAAAGAAGCCCTGCCATTGGGTTACAAGGTGCAGAAAGGACTCGCTTTCTAAACTCCTTCTCAGAGAGGAATTTAGGTGCAGCTGAATCCTATCTTAGCCTTGAATTGTGTTAATGGTTTAAATTTAAGGAATTATAGAGGTGTGATTAAATCACTTTGTCTTGCAGGTTTTAATAATGGCAAATCAGCTATATTTGTTTTAAATGAATTATTTATTGTGACAAATGAACAGACGGGTGAACAGACGAATGATCTGAATCAGAATTATTTACTATATGGTATAAAGGCTAAGAACCTACTCACAGAGTATAATATAGCATACAGTAGTATAGTGCACTGTATCAAAGCGATTATATTAAAGCAATTATATCAAAGCTAGCAAAAGAAACAATCATTAAGTAGAGATTGATATAACTTACCATATGAGATAGTGGGCAGATCTCTCTCTTTCTCTTAACCTCTGGGGAGTATGCATGAAGAGGTGTCCCTGCTTCATAGGAGAAGCTCCACACTTCAAGGAAGTACGTGGAAGAATCTGCTATATGAAAGTTGGGCGGGGCTTTTATAGTTATAAAGTGGTGGACTGGTAGTCACAGATTTACAGGCCAGCAACTAGCTTATCTGTCAAATCCTGCTTCAAAAAGCAGGATGTGCGTTTGAAGTTTGGTGAACCAGGCTGGTTTTAGCATAATTCAACACCAAAACACAACTTGGTGCCAGCTGTAGCTCACCACAGATAACTTGCATGATAGCTTGCATTGTATGCATTCTCCAATCGGATTCTAGGCCTTATCCAGGTAGGCCATCCTGCCACAAGTGCATTTCCCAGGCTGCAGTTGTGCACACCCCTCCCCTAAGGCAGGTGTCTCTTTGCTACATTTTATCATTCCTGAGGTCTCTTGTGTTCCTGTTGCCCTACACCTTTTGCTTTAATTACTCTTTATACTATAATTCCCTTTCTTCAGCAAGACAGGATCAGAGCACTGTACTTCTCCTCCCCACCTTCTCTTTCCTTGTTACTTGTCCTACACCTCCTCAAGCACCCAGCATTATGGCCTCAGTTAGAAATGCTGGTCGCAGGGTGTGCCATGCTGCTACAGAGCCATTGAGCTGCAGGCAGCAGTCACAGCCATGGCCCAACAACTGCTGTGCACCCCTACCAAAATAAGTGGAATTGTGATGAGGAATGGATATGTTTTCTCACACCTGCAGAGGGCTAAGGGTTTGGTGCTCTTTGGAGTGGAAGCTTACCAGGAATTACTTGGAAGTAGAGGATTAGATTTAGAAGTGGGCCACATTTCTAAAGACCTGTAAAGTCCAGATACTTGGTTTGCCCTGCCCAGGGCTAGGTTTGCTTCTGATCAGGAAGAGCTGAAAGGGTATTGGTGATGCTTCTGTTGTGTATAACTGCATTTTAACTGCTCTGTAACCAGCAGCATTAACATCTCTCTGTTCTTAACTGTAAAATTTAATAAGAGGTGTAGCAGCAAGTGTAAAAGTGCCTACATTTTACTGTAACAGAAATAGAATTGTAATAACTTAAATCCCATTGACCAGGGTGGAAGTGAAAATGAGATCTGGTTTTAGCTTCTGCAGAATTCAATGTATAAAACTGCTTACACAATGCTAATATGCAAACTGCTTGACTGTGAAAAGACTAGCTTTTTTGACCTCAGTAGATAAGGATCTGTATTCAGGAAAGAAACAGATAATCTACTTCAAAGTGTGCACTTACTGCTGCTTATGAGGTGTCTTTTTTCAGACCAATAGGTGCATTTGGATCGAGAAATGTTAGAGACTCCAGGTCTTGAAGTCTTGTGTTCCATCATTTTGATATTGTGAATTTTTTTGAATGTGTCAGTATTCAGCCCAGCCTGTTAATAGACTTGTCTTTTGGATAACTCTGCCAGATACAGCTTTCTTCCCAGGCTGAACTGACCGGGATACACAACATGCACAACAGCACTGCCGGAACTCTGCATGTGGCTGCAGCGTGTAATGAGACTCGGCCCACCCAGTCACCGAGCTCTGAGTTTTCCCTGGGCGTGTTGGTGCTGCTGGCTTTCCTCATGGTGTTGCTATGTCTGGTCACCATCCTTGGAAACATCCTGGTGATCCTTGCTTTCATCCTGGACAGAAACCTCAGGCATCGGAGTAACTATTTCTTTCTCAATCTTGCTGTTTCTGACTTTGCAGTGGGTAAGTCACAGTGGTGGAGGCCTGTGCTAATTGTGTCCTGGGAAGCTTAGGAGAAGCACTGGGTTTTATTTTCTGTGTGGTTTCTTCTAAGATAACTATTTCCCAAATGTTTGTAGGGGAAGGGAAAGGAATGTATTTTAGCAGGCAACTATGCCTCAAAATGTGTTATAACGAGAAATGCATCCCTTTTCATAGAAATACTTTTAATGTTTCTTCAGGAAAAAGAACCAAGTATTAAATGTAAATACTAACTGAAGGAAAAATGTTTTTTTGCTACAGTTTGTGATTTGCCCTTGCCCCTCCTGTAAGACTGTTCATCACACACTTCAGAATATCCTTATTTTTGACAGTGTTGTTTTCTTATACAGCTATGTGTGATACATCCAGGTAAATGAATTATTTCTCTACATAGTACTAATGACTTTTGAATGTATTGCACTACAACAAAATAGTTTACCACCGGGACTTTTTACTGGCTTCAACTTAGCACAGGCTATTGATCCAGTGGGTTGTTTGATATCAGTAATACCTTGATGGCATCTCCCATCTGTATTCCTTATTGGTCCCCTCTTCCCATAGTGACATTGCAGAACTCCAGAAGAATTGGTCACTGGAGGTGCCGTGGATTCAGTCCTGACTGGTGGTGCCAAGTGAGGAGGTGGGGGTGTGAATGTCTTGTGCAGTACTCCTCCATGGTTCAGGCCAGGGAAACAGCCCACACAGCAGAGAAAGCCTGACAAAACCATGGACCTGTGGCAGATGTGCCAGCAAACATCTTGACTTGAGGCTAGCAAAGAGGTATTTCTGCATACAGGTACTTTGTCTTCAGGACAGTCACAGAGACCAGTATTCACTGAATCACGAAAAAGGAAATAGCCCTCATCGACCCACTGCACATCTGGCAATACAGTCTTCCCTAAATGCTGTTCCTTTGTCAGTGCTCTGTAGTGAAGTGTATTAGTCTAGACTTTAAGGTTTTCCTTTATTTCTGCCATTTATAACTGGTGGTGCCTTATTCTGGGACTCGGCCTATTATGCAGAAAACAAATGATGCATCTGCTGAGGCCTTTGTTTTCCTGCCCAGGCAGCTGGAGCTGCTATTTCATAGCTCAGGTCTTCTGCAAAAGTCTGTTTTTCCTCATATCTCATAGTGTAGTCAAGAGATGCAAACATCTTCCTTCTGCATCAGTTCTTCTTTGTGGCTGGTGCCTCATGTAGTCTTAAATCAGCCAAGAGGAAATGATTGGTATCAGTATTACACTAGCCTATATAGACAATATAAATCTAAGATTTTGTGTCTGATATTGGTCAGGAAATACTTTATTTTCTGAAGCTGCTGGTTTATTTTATTTTTTTAATTTTAAATTTTTTTTTCTTTGTTTCATTTTGTCATTTTTGTTTGTTTGTTTATTGTTTTGTTTTTGTTTTTTAATTTATTAAAAGTTTGGAATCTTTCCAGGGATGTGGCTCATGTCTTTTGCATCCACTAATTAGTAAAAGTGAGAATAGTTTGATATATAAATGCTTAAAACCTGGTTCTTGCCTCTATATTTATATCTATAGCCAAAACCAGTAATTTCTTTTTGACATGAAAGCAAACATTGATCCCATAGAAGTTGATGAGAACAGTAGCTGTCATCAGCAACTATGGAAAATGAGTATTTTGTACAGAAGTGTTGCTGCTTGTATCTAGGGTGTGTGTTAAACAAGCCATCATTATCGAAAGAGCTGTACATGTTTTCCTGTTGATAGCAATCTGTCAGCTCATTGCCCAGAGGTTTATAGTCAGTAGGCCACATAGCCTGGTAAAGTTCAGTAGCTTCTAAGGTCTTGATGGACATACCAAGAAAAGAATAGACTGGAGAGTTTAAAATGAATCTTGAAGCTGCATATAATTTTCTATTTGTCTCTGGTAGATTAGCATTTCTAGGAATGTAGTATCAGATGTTGCACCACACTTTTGAAAGAATATTAGAGGTACAATGAAGAAGTTGCTGGCTTAAAAATGAAAGACAAACATGATTTTCTTAATTAAGTACTTCTGTTGAAGGCCTTTTGGACAAAAAAACCCCAAATTTAACAGAAAAAAAATTGGTTTTGGAGTTATTCTCAGGTGGAGAACAAGGACATGATTAAAACACTCCTTAAAAATGGGAGTTTCATTCTTCTGCTGTGTCTGTTCTATCTCTGGTAGAAGACGTTTCCAAACACCACACAGACTGTCCAATATATTGTCTTTAGCTTGCAAATGCTAACCAATCTTACAATAAAAACTGCCATTGGCAACAGCTGTAGATATGCCCGGGGGAAAGCTCTAAAAGACAAAAGACTAGAGGAAATACAGCTATGAGGTTACATGTCAGAATGCAGCCACAGCGCATATATGCTGCAGCACTAATTATGTACCTTTAGAGAGTGTAAATTGGTTAGACTGCAGTTTTCTTCTTCAGTAGATCCTTCTTCGCTGATTTGCTTTGAGCTTGTTTCCAACAATCAGCATACATAAATCACACTAAGATCTAATACACAGAAAGTCACCACCAGATTTCATGAGAATTTATGAATTTCTGTATATAAATCATCTATCCACCCTAATAGATTTGTTAATTTCTTTTACCCAAATTCCATAATAATGTGTCTCCCTGCTTCCAGGAGTACCGTTTGCAGTCCATATGAACTGCATGGTGTCTTTGTGGTTGCTTTCCACAGGTGTGTTCTGCATACCTCTCTACATCCCGTACAGCCTGACAGGAAAATGGCACTTGGGAAGAGGCATCTGCAAGCTCTGGCTAGTTATGGATTATCTCCTGTGCACAGCTTCAGTATTTAACATTGTTCTTATCAGCTATGACCGTTTCCTGTCAGTTACTCGAGCCGTAAGTACCCTGTTTACAGCTTCTCTGATTTTTTTGTTGGAGGATTATATTCATCAACCTTTGCTATGTTTGTGAGTATAAGCCCAAAATTTAATTGAGATAATAGCTCTCAAAAATATACTGACACGTGGAGACTATTAGATATTTGCACCTAGATTGGATGAATATTCCTCACTGAGCATGCTCTAGCACAGAGCTAGTCAGCCAGGACTTTTCTCACAATTTCTGCTTCACGTTGTGCTGCTGCTTGAGGAAAAGCAGGCTAAGGGGTAAAAAGGGTAAGGCACGAGACTAGTAAAAAAGAGGCAAAGAAAGATGAAATTCAGAGTAAACTGGATTTGGGTTTGGATGTAAAATCAGGAATGGGAGGAAAAGGCAGTGAAGCTAAGGCAGTGAAATAAAGGACATCAGGGAGGATGTCTAGACCTGAGATGTGGCCACAAATGATCCTGGAGAAGACTGGGAGCAAGAGCAAACAGGCAGAGAATGGGACAAGGGGTAGAATGCAATGATGGCCTGTAGAAATGTGGCAATAAAGTCCTCTTGGAGCAGAATCCCAAACTTCAGATGCACTCCGTCTCTCCTTTCTTCATAGCATCCTACACACGTTGTGTGTGCTTTATGTCTCAGGTAATGTTAAAAATGGATGCCGGCATTTCTCACCAGCTATGCTGTTAGCTCAGGTGGCAGGGAATGTCAGGGAGAACTAAAGGTTCCAGCTCTTTTGTGATGTATGAGACTGTCAACATAACATCATACAATAGCATTTCAGTCTTATTTTTGTCAATTGTAATTAATTCCACTTATTATAATTGCCTTTATATTAAATTTTATTATTTTAAGGAAAAAGTCTGGGAAATCAAACACCAAAACATCTGGTATGTAAGAAATGTTACACTGGAAAGCCAAAGGCTCAGCATTTACAAAATGCAAAATTCAGAGCACCTGCATGAATATGACATTAACTTGAGCTTGTGTTTTCAACTGGATATCTAAGCTCCCAGAATATCTGGGATATCTAAGCTCTGTCATCCTGGGAAAGGGGTGGAACAGGATGTGAACTGCAATATACCTCTCTGTCTACAGCACATAGTGGAAAATAGGTACTGGCCCTGGAGTGGTCAGAGAAGGAAGAAAAGGGGTGATTTTGTAGTTTCATCAGCTAAGGGCTGCATTGCAGAGCTGGAATCTATTCCTTCATTCTCATGAAGTGTCCAATAAGCAATTTTCTTAAAAATGGGTGTTAAATTTATGTGCCACATTTTTTGTTGACTTCTGTGATGCATACAGCATTATTTGTTTGCAAAATACTGCAAAAAGCACTGCAATTGCCAGTGAATGGGAGTTATGCTCTGAACAACTATAAGATACTAATAACTCTGGAACTTCAGATCACAAGGTGTCTCAAACAAGGCATACCAAATTACTAGGTACTGATGGATGATCATGTTTCATACCCTGGACCATGATCCTTGTACAGCTACACTAACCTGTAGAGAGACAACCCTATGCTATGTCAACATCAATGAATTAAACATGCTTGGGTGAGCTTCAGCTGATCAGCAGAGCCACAGCTCTAAATTACCAAGCACTCTGATGACTTCTTCTGCTACTTCCCTTGGTTCCAAAATGTATCTCAAAAATCTGACCTTTTTCTTTCTTTTTCCCTTGCAGGTATCTTACAGAGCCCAGCAGGGAATAACCTCCAACCCTGCCATCAAGATGGTGGCCATATGGGTCTTAGCCTTTCTCCTCTATTGCCCAGCAATTCTCTTTTGGGAGCATGTGGCCGGACACAGCGCAGTAGCAGCAGATCAGTGCTATGCTGAGTTCTTTGACAACTGGTACTTCCTCCTGTGTGCATCCACCCTGGAGTTCTTTGTGCCACTGCTCCTGGTGATCTACTTCAATATGCACATCTTCCACAGCATCCAGAGGCGCCAGCGGCAAGGCGGTGTGCAGGACTGTGAGCCTCCAAGGAGCAGCAGCCTGTCCTGGAGATTTTGCCCTTTGCCAAGGTCGGGGGCATCTTCTCCTTCCTCGGAAGCAGAGGACAGTGTTTCTTCTTCCATGAGACCAAAGAAAGAGTCTTTGGTAACCGACTGCTCATCTCCATCAAGAGGGAATTCTGTTACTCCAGAAAATGAATTTTCTGTTTCCCTCTGTTCAAAGACTAGGTCAAAACTGCAGCAGGACAAGAAAATTGCGAAGTCACTTGCCATAATTGTCTGTGTGTTTGCCGTTTGCTGGGCCCCATACTCTTTATTAATGATTATTCGTGGGGCCTGCCAGGGAACTTGTGTCCATAATGCCCTGTATGAAGCAACTTTTTGGCTTTTATGGATCAATTCCTCTCTGAATCCATTTCTCTACCCTCTATGTCATGTTAAATTTAGAATGGCTTTTCTGAAAATATTGTGTCCCAAAAAGTTTGCCACACTGAGATCAGGATCTTTTTAGAAGGAAAAAAGAAAAAGAAGAGCTGGATGAGGAATGTAAATTGCCACAGTTTGAAATTAGATTTAGTCTTTTCCAAGAGACTAGTCTAGTTGGAAAGTCTAAATAAGCCTTCTGTGAAATGTGAAATGTCCTCCTTCAGACAAACACGCATGCCCAAGGTTTATGGACTTTTCCCAGCTATTTCAACTGGCCACTTCAAGGCTATTGCCTTTATCTGACTTTGCCTAGTAGTCTATCCATGTTATCTTAATTCTGGTTGCTGAAGATACTATCTTCAGTTGCACTACAACTTATATTTGTGTTTATGTTTGATATTAGTTAAAAATACAATGAAATTGGGTATTTGCTGTAGTATTCTAAAGTTACTACCTTCTCTGTTCTATTTCTTTTGAACAATTTGTATTGCATTCAGAATCTAATTTTTCCCTACATCAAGCATTCAGTTAAGTTATGAGTTTTATTGCCAGACACCTAACAGGATTATTTAGTTTCACTCAAGGGTTTTGGCCATTTTTCAAAAACTCGAGTGTATGTGTTCCCTGTAGAAGAGCATTACTCTGTGTATATGCTCAGATGCAGCAGTAGAGAATTTAGGTGTGTAAAGCATTTATGTGAATGTCCAGCTATTCTTCAAGAAACAAGCCTTCCATGGCTGTAGTTTTGAGAGATCATAGGAAAGCATAGTATTTGTTTTTACTCCTTGAGGGTTAAAATCCACTGCTGCTGGCTGAGGGAAGGTGTGGTGGTGCATCCCAACTTCCCCATGGGCAACACTGTGATCTGAGAAATGTTCATTAGGCCTCAGCTGAAGATGGGATACAACAGATGAAAATAACATAATGCGAAGAATGCATGAAAGAAATATATAATTAAAAAAAAAAAAAAAGACCAAAAGGGAAGAATCTTAATTCTGCTATTTTTAAAATTTTTAAAATACTAGGAAACACTGATGGATGGTCAGCCTTTTGGGAATAAACTTGTGCAAGATTCAGGTGTGAAGTACTGAGGAAGAAGAGTCATCCTTACACCTGCAGGTGAAAACATGAATGTGAGTTCAGTGTCAGGAGAATGATAGCCAGGGACACAGCCCTTATTTGCCTGTGTAATCACTAATTAATTAAAAAAACAGCATTATGACAGATTCAATAAGATGATGTTGGTATCATCTCCAAACAGACCGTGTGATTACTCAGCCCAGCCTGGTCTTGTTCCACTGTCACACTCAGCTGTTGAGGTGAAAAGTTACATCCTTCTAAAGACTTTGGCCTATTATAATTTCCTTTGATTATTTTTTCCTTCCTGTTACATTTCTGTTTGACCTAACAGAGGCTAAAATGCAAACTTATGAAGCCTCTGGTGTAACTGAGTTTACAAAAGCATATTGGTTTTTCTATCTCCTCTCCAGCATTCTTTGAATAGACTTATTTCTTGTTATTTTGACTAAATGTCATCTTTTTAGTCAATGCCTAAACAGCACTAGCCATTTTAGGATCTTGGCCAATGAGCTGGGCTTGTAATTACTGCTAAAAGTGAGCAGATATATATATCCAAAGCAGATCAGAATATAAAACACAAGTGTCAATACACCCATCTGTTTTCCTTAAGTGCAGTGTGTACCAGCCTTTTACCCTGCAAAGCTTTTGTCATTCTTTTAAAATGCAGCTTTTAAAGTCAGTAATGATGAATGTGTGCAAACAGATCCTTTTGTGCCAGCTTTTAGAACAAATGGCTCCTTAATGTTTATGAGACATGCTTTTGATAGTGTTAGCAATAGGGATTCAAATATCTCATTCTGAGGATTCAAATATCTAGTTCTGGTTAGGTTTTTAAAATGATATCTTTTGAAATTTAGCCATTGCCATGTGTAGATAAGGACACATACTCTTATATTTATGATATTATATTTTTTTTGTTCTTCCTTGCTCATGTCTTATAGTCTGGACTCAATGATCTGAGAGGTCTTTTCTAACCTAGTTGATTCTGTGATTCTGTCTTTGCTTGCTTCTCATACCAGCCTGCTCTCTGGCTGTACCAGCTCCTTGGTACAGGCCAGAAAACCAGCTGGATGCTGGTATTATCAACAGGGACTTATTTATAAGCTGCCTGAGGCCTTGTGAAGTCAGTGACAATGCCCTGTGCAAAGGCAAGGAAAAGCAAGTTGAATTTAGTTGATAAAAGCCTAGGTCATCTGAGGGCAGTGAAACAACTAACGCTCCCTCCATTTGGGCTGACTTGATGTGTTAAAAGTTGTCAGAATCAATACTCTAACAGGACAGCGCTTCTTGGTGCAAACTTAGTTTTAGGGGCATGGACAGACATTTCAGGAATATCTCTGGCTCATTTCTGGCACCCTTTGCAACTGTACCGGGAAATAAATTTTAAATATAATTGTCTTGTCTCTGTCAGTTTTCGTGAGCTATTGTTAGTAGCGTAGGGGAGTAAGAAAGAAGCTAGTGGGCAAGAAAAGTTGAGTGGTTTAGATGAGGGGCTAGATTAGTCTTTTTATTCTTCTGATGTAGAAGTTATTAGCAGCAGAGAAAGGCATGGGATCATAGAGTCACAGAATCATAGCATCGATACTATGGTTTTGGTGGGAAGGGACCTTAAAGATTATCTAGTCCCAACCTCCGTGCCCTGGGTAGGGAGACCTCCCACTAGACTAGGTTGCTCAAAGCCCCATCCAGCTGGGCCTTGAACAATTCCAGGGATGGGGCATCCACAACATCTCTGGGCAACCTGTGCCAGTGCCTCACCAGCCTCATAGTAATGAATTTCTTCCTAATTTTTCAAGATAAACCTACCCTCTTTCAGTTTAAAGCCATTCCCCCTTGTCCTATCACTATCTGCCCTTGTAAAAAGTTCTTCTCCAGCTCTCTGGCAGGCCTCCTTTAGGTTTAAGTTCTCCCTGGAGCCTTTGCTTCTGCAGGCTGAACAACCTCAACTCTCTCTGCCTGCCCTTGCTAGGGGAGGTTCTCCAGCCCTTGGATCATCTTTATATCCCTCTTCTGGACTTGTTCCAGCAGGTCAATGTCCTTTTAATGCTGGGGATCCCAGAGCTGGACACAGTAGTCCAGGTGGGGTCTCACAAGATCTCTGTACATTGTACCCCTTATCCTTCAGCCAAGCTGCAGAAATATTGGGAACTGTCAGGGGGAAGTTTTAGACCAAGAAGATTCTTATGGACTGTGAATCCCTGTGGAAGTCACACAGGTAACCTGCATTACTGACCTAAGTGCCGATGACATGAAATTTTTCCTATACTGGTCTGAACTCATAGTCAGTGCAGGTCCTGCAGGCCATGGCATGGGATCTGTGCTAATGAAAGACATTGGTAAGGGTGCTGGTTAGAGGGAAAATCTGATACTGCTGTCAGATGCAAATTTCACTTCTGCCTTGGATTGAGAGAACCATTTGGAATTTTTCACATTTGCATTATTTCATGAGAGTGACCAGACAACTTCCTGCCTTTATATATAAATATATGTATATATGTATATATATAAATAAATAAATATATATATATAAGGTGGTGTTTCAAAATACCAGAAATACCTGAAAATTGCTATGAAAATGTGTGAAGAAAAAGTTTTAATAAACAAAATTCAGATGTGCATCTAAGACCAAAAGCTAGAGTTG
>NW_016690186.1:8038177-8105361 GCF_001604755.1 Lepidothrix coronata | reverse complement strand
GAGTTGAATAAAAGAGAGTGCCATGCTTTTTAGGAGGAATTTGTCTAGATCTTGGAAAGTTGTAAGTTTTTTTTTTCAGTTTCATTACTGAACAACAGCTTAGTCCTTCATAAAAAATATTCTTTGGGCTCTAACCAAAATTCTGATGCAGGACCTGTTGCTGACCAAATCTTAGTCAAGAACAGTTAAGTCTTATTGCTATTTGTGTGAGTGCCTTGTGGGCACCCAGTATGACTTAAATGCCATGACTGTCCTCCCCTGGAGCTCCACCCCGACATCCTGGCCTTGGGCCCAGGAACATGGTTAGACTATGGTGGTCCTGGACTGAGCTACCTGAGTGCCTGTAGGCTGCTTTGAGCTCCATCTTTTGCATTTTTTTGAGGTTTTGATTGGACTTCTGAGTTTGGCCTCAGAAGAAGACTGTTTCCATTCTTACATCACTGGTAATCACTAGGAATTGCCCTCCCAAGACTTTTCCTCTCTAGTATTTTTTCAGGATCTGACTACTATACTTCAAGCTGGATCAAACTTTCCTGCCTTTAAATGTTTTTGCAGTGCTCTGATCTTCACTTGTGTGCATACTTGTTGTCTCGTTTTCTCTCCTTGCTAAACAACTCTGCCCCAAATTTTAATCTTAAGTATGTGGATTTTTTTTGGTAAAAATTCTCCCTTATCACTCTGTGTTTAAAGAAGACAGACCTATTGGTTGCAATAAGACAATATAACCAGCAGTGACTGTTCACTGATATGCTCTCTCTTGATCTGTGGAAACCTTTAAAAATCAGCTGCTCTTTTTCTCTGTTTTCTGTAGGACAAGGTACAATATTTGTGTTTGTTCTCTTCACTCTGGTGTTTCTTGGTCACTCTACCTAGGCCATTTTATTTCTCACTCCTAGGGATGAGAGCAGTCACACTGCAGTGTAGGTGCCTTGTAAAGCAGCAGGCCAGCTTTCCCCAACCACCTGCATTGCCAACAAAATCAGAGCTATTTAGGAGAGGTCTGACTTAACGCCTTGAGGCTACAGTTGAGAGAGGCTGTTCATCCCCTGGTAGACTTGTGAAGGTGTAGTGGGTTGACCTTGGCCAGATGCCAGGTACCCACTAAAGCCGCTCTCTCGCTCTCCCTCTGCAACTGGACAAGGGAGAGAGAGAAAAAACAGCTAAGAATTCATGAGTAGAGATAAGAGCTGGGAGAGGTCAGTGACTGATTACCTTCACGGGCAAAACAAGACTCAAAGTGGGGATAGTACTTATATTTGTTACTAACAGGACAAGGACCAAAGAGTGAGAAATAAAACAGTCTTAAAAATTACTTCCCCCCACCCTTCCTTCCTTCCATGTTCTCCCTCCTCCCCCCAGCGGTGCAGGGGGATGGGGAATGGGGGTTATGGTCAGTTGTTGTTTCTGCCACTGCTCAGGGAGAGGAGTCCTTCCCCTGCTCCCGTGGGGTCCCTCCCACAGGAGACAGTCCTTGATACCTCTCCAGTGTGAGTCCATCCCTCGGGCAGCAGTTCTTCCCAACTTGCTGTCCCGTGGGTCACTCCTCCATGGGGTGCAGTCCTTCATGAATGAGCTGTACCGATGTGGGTCCCCCACTGGGGCCACAAGTCCTACCCGGGAAAAACCTGCTCCAGTGTGGACTTGCCTCTTCATGGGCCGCAGGTCTCCGGCAGGACCCTGCTCCATCCTGGGCCTCCCAAGGGATCACAGCCTCCTTCATGCATCCACCTGCTCCAGCGTGGGCTCCTCCATGGGCTGCAGGTGGGTCTCTGCACCCTGATGGTCCTCCATGGGCTGCAGGGGCACAGCTGCTCCACCATGGTCTGCACCACGGGCTGCAGGGGCCTCAGCTCCAGTGCCTGGAGCACCTCCTGCCCCTCCTTGTGCACTGACCTTGGTGTCTGCATTGTTGTTCCCATGTTCTCACTCTGCTCTTCCCTGGCTGGAATTTCTTTTGCGCAACAATCTTTTCTTAAATATGTTATCACAGAGGTGTTACTATTGCTCCTAATTGGCTTGGCCTTGGCCAGCGGCAGGAAGTCCGTCCCGGACCCAGCTGGCATTGGCTCCACAGGACAGGGGAGGCTTCTAGCAGCTTCTAACAGAAGCCACCCTTGTAGTCCTCCCTGCTACCAAAACCCAACCACAGAAACCCACTACAGAAGGCAGGTGCTGCAAGTGCATCTGCTGGTTTTCCTTGCAATAGCTTCTCAGAGAAGCCTCCTTTTGGCATTTTTTTCCTCTCGCTGTTCAAACCAACAAGTTCCTGCAGATGTCACTAGTGCTACACGGTATTTCTAAACCTTGCAAATTTGTGGGTTTTTCAAGAGGTGCCATTTATATGTGCAATCCTGCACGGTCTGACACCAGCACCTTTCTGCTAAAACCGTCACCAGATCCGCTGTATTACATCTAATATTTACTCTGCTGCAAAAAAGATTAGGGGAAGGGTTTATTACATTGGCAAAGAAAGAAAGACTTTAGTCACACAGATAATCATAAATCAGTGCAGAACTTCTTCCTAAGTTGTCCTGCATAGAAATTGTCCTCTGCTCAGAATTTAAAGCAGAGCCTTATATCACCCATGGAAAAGGGGAGAGAGTAATAGCAAGCTAAGAGCAGGTCCTCAGCATTGGTTCGTTGGAAAAAAGTGCTTTGTTCTCATTAAGCTATTTAAGCTATTCTAATTGTGGGCTGCTGCTAAAGAAGTTGCCCATCTCTCCTACCCTTCCTGCTGCCCTTTGTCAGCAGCTTACTTTTGGGTTAGCTTCAATTATTCACATAGGCTCGCATATGCAGACTGCTGGTATGTCTGAATGTAACATGTTGAATGTCTGTACTTCTGTTTGGACCACACAGATCTTGAAAAGTAAAAACGAAAAACCCGAACCAAATGGGGGATGTGAGGGGGAGTAGTTAGTTGCCTACTAAAAAAACAAAAAAAAAACAAAAAAAAAACCAGTGAAGACACAAACCCCCTCTGGTTTTGGTGAAGACCTTGAGCTACATCTCAATGTCTCATCTCACATAGCTTCTTAGGTGCTAGAATGGATCTGAGAATCAGCTGAATCAACTGCTAGAGAGATCTAGCAGAGTTCTCTGGATGTATTTTTCATGAGAAAAAGAACCAGAGCAGAGCAACAGGTGCAATTCAGTGCTATGCCATATCCAGTTCTGGGCTAGAAAAGCTCTGAGAATTTAAATAGGGTATTTTCCCCCCTTCTAATCTGCTAGATCCTTTTAAAAAGTATGTTAGTAACATGGGTGTAGTTTATTAGATTGCTGGGGTTGAAAAAATGTGCTTTTTCCCCTCATTTTTGACATGTCAGCTTCCCAGAGAGAGAAAAGTGTGAGCTGAACTTTTGCACTGCTGATAATGTCACAGCTTTGTGGCCAGGTTGCAGAGAGGGGACTACCTCACCCACAGTGGAGCAACTCAAAGTCTCTCTATAGTGATTAATATTCCTGGAGTGTGTCTGTTTACTTCTTGGACCTGAAGCCATTGCCTCCTCTCCTTCATTCCCCTGATCATTTCAAAGCAAAAATCACCAGATAAGAGTTCGTGTGGGTGCTTTCTGGCGGACCTTGCTTTTAGGATCTTTTCATCTTGGATTTCTTGCTTCAGGCTGTTAGCCTTTGCCTTGTCCCCTTTGCCCTGCATAATTCCTGCCTCTCCGTGGCTCTTCCTTGTTTAGATTTATTAATTGTAAGGGAAGCTGCCACTGTGGCACTTAAAGGGCTCCTGGCTGAGCCTGAGGTGGGCAGCAGCCTGCAAAGAGAAGTGGCTACCTGGTGGCTCTTGCCATCAGCTGTGCTTTGCTGACAGTCAGGGAGCTTAGCCTCCAGTTTAGCTTTCCTAGGAGGGAAAAGGGGCTCCAGAGCTATGAGGTGAATTTGAAATTTGTGCCCTGCCCAAGAGAGAAGAGGGCAGAGGTGTGAGGTGGGCAACATGGCGTGAAAGGAAGCACCTTTCCAGAGCTGGTAACCTGAGCACAGGGACGTGTATGGCCCAGCCTGCAGGGTCTCCAATTCTAAATTATCTTTGCATGTAACAAGAAGTATCGAGGGCAGGTTTACCCAATTTATGATTTTCCTTGGGCTTGTATGTTCCAAGATGGGCAATATCCTCTGATTCCTTTTTTTTCCCTGTAAATGCTCCAATTTATAGACAAAACATATTTAGTCCTTCTTAATACCTCAAATTAAGCTACAAATGCTGTCCCAGGAGGTTTCCAGACTATAATCTGTTTACTTACTGATCAAGAGTGAATTCTGTTGAGGTGTTTGCTGGAAGGGTGAAGCAAAGAGACAAGGGCCAGTATGGAATACCTTTATCTGAGCACACACTTCGGCTGGGTTCTTAGGCATGCCATCATCCTTGCATTGTTGAGGTATATGAAGGTGCTGCAGTCCTTTTTCTCTGCTAAGTCATGAATTCCCCCTCCATTGTAATATTCAGTGTAGCTCCAGTCAAGAGGAGCTGCTAGTCTTTTAAAGCCTCTTTTCTTTCCTTTTTTTCCTTCTCTCATCTTTAACTGCTCTAAACACCTCTTCAGTGCTGGGGAAAAAAAAGTTCTCTTTGTATCTATGTATTTTTGCTAAGGGAACAGAAAGAATAAGCAAAACTCCCCTTTATTTGCAACAAAATATGTGATAGGAGGAAGTACAAGGCTACTTAACTCTGATTAGGGAAAGTAAAGTTTCTCTGGAAATGAGGGAAGAGAAAAGGAGGCTGAGGAGAGACCTTTTTGCTCTTACAGCTACCTGAAAGGGGTAGTGGTGAGGTTGGTGTTTGCCTCTTCTTCAAATAGAACAAGGGGAAATGACCTAAAGTTGTACTAGGGGAGGTTCAAGATGGATATCAGGAAAAATTTCTTCAATGAAAGAGTGATTAAGCATTGTAACAGGCTCCCCAGGGAAGTGGTGGAGTCACCATCCCTGACAGTGTTCAAGAAGCAAGTAGATGTGGCACTTTGTAATATGTTTTAGTGGGCATGGTGGTTTTTGGTGAAGGTTGGTCTTAGTGACCTTGGAGGTCTTTTCCAGCCCTTTATGGTTCTATAAGATTTGAAAAACAAAGCAAAAAACTAGCTCAAAGTTTGTTTACGTTTCATGATATTTGTGACTATTGTGCAATGAGTGACTAAAACTCAACTGAAGGACAACAAAATGATCAAGTGCAGTTATTCATCCTAACTTCAAATATTGTGGGATGCGTTCCTTAGTCATACAAGAAAAATTGGTATGGTATAATTTAACTATTCCTTTTTATGGTGGTCCTCAACCTCATAAATGACAAAGAGGGGTCCCCAAACTTAATGGATGTTTGCGATACAGAGAGTAAACAATCTATGAAGAGTGAACCTTCACATGAATGCAGACTGCCTCAGCAAAGTCAGCTGAGAACCACATTGCCGTGACATTTTTAAAATCTCACAACTTTTTAATAATATAAAGTTTATACTTTCATCTACATAAGTCTAGTAAATATTGATCAGATTAATGCTTGATACAGTGACACGGAGTTTAAGATCTTCTATTTTAAGGTCTTAGGTGAGCTAAGAGTTTAAGATGATTTAAGGATTTTAGATCAGTAGAAAATAATAAATTGTCTTTAAACCTTTAATGCAGCTTAGCTGCAGCTTTGTAGGCTGTCTCTCGGACATTTTAAAAAATTTTAGCCTTCTTTGTGCAGCAGAGTTTGTGTCAAATCCATCAGGTTTCAAAGCTGACAGGCTGGATGGAGCTTTGAGCAACCTTGTCTAGTTGTAGGTGCTCCTGTCCATGGCAGGGGGCTTGGAACTAAATGATCTTTAAGATCCCTTCCAACTCAAATCATTCTATGATAAATTATTTTTAAGATAATATTAATTGTCAGTGAATACAAGACATTTTTAATACAAATTTTGTAAAATATCATAGTGACGTGCTTATATTGGCAAGTAACCTTGTATTTAATTGGCGTTTTGCAAAATTAATAGTAATGCTAGTTTTGTGCTGCATTTCTTAGCATTTAATTTGATTTGAAAGTTAGTTCAGATCATGTGTTTTATGTAAAACTGTTGCGATTGTCTTTCAAAATCACTGAGTGGGAACTGAGGAAATAAAGACAACCTTTAATTGTCTGGCAGTTCCCTACTCTCTGGTTGCTTTGTTGGGCCATTCTTTCTCACATATTCACTGCTCAATCTGAGTTGTGATTTTCTTTCTGTCTCACAACTCTTATTGGAAACCTTTGCTGGAGCTGAAAACCTTTTGGAGCTCGTTTTCTTTCCAGCCTGAATTTACTCTCGACCACTTTGTATGTATAGGTTCTGTGCCAGTGGTTTTTTATTTTATCTAGTTCTCCTTTCCCTAAGCTGCTTCTCACAGGCACATCCCCAGTCAGCCATCCCTTGTTAGGCTGAACAGCCAGAAAATCTCACATCCATTTTCCTAACCTTCCCACTGACCTCTCTGTGCCTCTTCCAGCTGGAAGGTATCTCCCTGAAACATGGGTGACCAGGACTGTGTGCAGTTTTCCATATGGTATCACCTGGGCCTCATACAAAGACATGAATGCTTCCCTATTTTTACTGGAAATACCTCCCCTGCTGCCCTCGTAGTTACCTTTTCAAAAAAAGAAATTGAGTGAGTCTGGCAAGGTCTACCTTTAGTAAACCCATGTTGCATTTTATCCCATATTGCTTTTACCTCTGCATCATTAATTAGACTCCCCATAGAACGGTATTTTAAAGCCAAGCAAACTATTCAAGTGGCTCTAATAGACTTGCAAATATGGGTCAATTTTTTCACCTTCTTAATTACAGGTCATAACCTTATTTTTCCCCAGTCCTATGGCACTGTCCACAACCGGATGACTTTATCAAAGACATTTACTAATAGACTTGAAAAATCTTGAGGAAGAACTTTTCTAACTTAAGGTAGGATATTATCTTATCCTTCCTATTTGAGGACTCTGGTCACCTTTGTCTCAGGGAAGCTGAACATTTTCTTTGTATTTAATATTTAGTTTGGCTGACTTACCTGCACTTCTATTCTTTCAAATTAATGACATCTTATAAAAATTTTTCCATTTCATATAAGCTAAGCCAGTTTGTAATAACTTCTCAAAATATATTTTCTATAATCAGCTGTCTTGTATATTGCCCTGAATATGAAACAAATCAAGTCCAGACCGAATCTCATGTCTGTTGGATGAAGATGTCTGAGAATGAAGATACTTATTGGTCATCCCAGTTAATGATACTGTCAGACCATATTACCTCTAAAACCATTTGTTTGCTAACCTACATCTAGGCTGTCATAGCTTGTCATAATGACACTTCTGACAGCACTTAGCTCTTGAACAATCTCAGTGAGATTTTTGGGTATAACCAAAGATGGTGGTGGAACTCAGTGGCTGATCATTGGAAAATGCCTTTGTGCCCCAACAATGTTGTTTGGTTGTTGGGTTTTTCTGTCCTTAAGCTCTTCTTGTATATTAGTGTCATTGTTTTTGTATTATTATGGCTTTCTTCTCATATAACTGTTTCATAAAGTCCAGGGCATTTTTTAAATCTCAGGGTGAAATTCAGTGGTTGCAAGAACAAAAAGAAAAAACTTGAACTATATTCACCTCAGAAATAACATTGCATGCTTTAAAATATGCCTTTGCTGTGGATTTTGGAAAAATCAGTGAGGCTGAGTGTATTGTATAAACTACGTTAGAAGTGTTCTCAGTTGTCAAAGTGGGTGTCTTTTATTTATGGTTTTGATTAGCTACTATTCAGTTTGGGGACACAGGGAAAATTTGGGAAGAGTGGAAGCCCGTAATGAATGGCCAGGAGAACACATTTTTCTAAAACAAAAAAGCCACTAATCAGACTATTCTATAAGCAAATGTGCCCAATGGAGATAGTCCAGACAACTGCACCTGGACACCACCTGGATATAATTAAGGTCCCAGAATGGAAGATGTGTTAAAATAGATGCCAGGAAATTTAACACTGTCCTTTTTTTTTTTTTTTTCTTTTGCTGCAAAGGGATGGCATATTGCTCTCAGCTAGATAGAACAGTAGAATGGACCCATAGGACTCTGGATATCTCTGAAGAAAACCTTTTTTTTTTCAATTCTGCCAGTGTGTTATATTTATGCATTGGATTTTCATTGTTTCTTGACCCTACAAGGTACAACCACACATGAAAGGTATTTCTATGGCTTACATTGGCTCTGCAAGAAGGAATTTGAGTATCTCCCATTCTAATATCCACAGGCCATGCACAATCCCTGTGTGTTTTCTATTCTCCTTGGAAATGTTAACTCTTCTTAAAATAGCACTCACCATGTCATTTCTTTCTCTCGTCCATTACTGACCATGCTATTTATTTCTCAATGTGTTGTTCAGCACTAAACTTCAGAAGCACTCCTTTCATGTGCTGCTTTATTATGTCTAAGTGGAGAAAAATGCAAGAAAGTTTGCGGATATTTAAATTTGGTCTATTCAGAGACTGACTTGGTTGAAATTAAACATAATGTTTCTCCTGAAAAAAGTGAGGGGGAAAGATTAAGTTCAGCGATGCAGAATATAACAATCAGTTGGTTAAAATCTAACATAGTGCCTTCATTAAATGTTAAAAATCTCTGTTGAAACAGTATTAGCACAGCAGGGTTGTGAAGAGCCAGAGGTAAATAATGGCTCAGAGCAAATAGGCCTCAGCAGGAGAAAAGAGGTGTTTCACCTTATTGCGATCAGAAACTGTCCTCATATATGTTCTAAATTACCCCAATCTCATTATTATTATCATTACATATGACCTTGCTAGGTTTCTATTGTAAGACTAAATGGAAAAAAAAAAGGCAATGTGGGTAAAGACTTTCTACATGCTATTGTGTTTTATTAATTTTGTAGAGGAACTTGGGACAAGAGCCTGTCGCAATAGACAATGCAAAGGGTGACTTGGTCCTTGATAAATTTTCTCATATGGGAAGCTCCAAGGGAGGGACAAAGGGAGAGAGGCATGCAATCAGATACTGATATAACCTGCATAACTGGAGGCTAATAAACGAGCTGGACTGAGATTTGGCTGTGCTAGGTGCTTTATAATCACAGAATGATCTGGTCCTTCCCTAAGAAAGAGTTAACAGCCTTGACGCACAATAAAATGAAATGAAATTCGTACATGAAGAGCACCTCAGCTATCTGTGACTTCATCTCAGCTTTCAGAGATTCTGGATGAAGTGAGTCTTGAAAAGGGATCTAGGATAGTGGATCAGACCTATATTGTCTGTCTGTTGTTGGATTCAGTATTGTTCCTCATTAACAGAATATACGGTAATAATTGTGTGGTGATACATATATGAGAGCAATAGCACTGCTAAAACATCTGCCAGCATACAGGGCCTTCTGGATCCTCACTCTCCTTTGGGCTTGAATCTCTGTGACTCAAGGTTTCAGTGATTCATCTTTGCTGGAGTAGATGGGAACAGCTTGTGGACACAGTGAGTGACCAGTTTTTGTTGGGGAAAGCATGGTCCAGGGGGAGGGATTAGCACAGAAGAAGGTGTGACAAGGAGAGAGGAGCCAGCAGTAGGTTCATCTGCTTCTTGTGGCTCGAATGGGAAGCAAAGCAGACAGAGGAGCAGGGCCTTTGGGAAGAGGAGGGCAGGCAGAAGGAGTCTGCTGTTGGGAAGCTTGGCCCTGGTGCAGCAAAGGACTGTAAGGCAGGAGATGAATTTGAAATGGGGGTCAGTGTATGTAAAAGGGCAGACGGATAGAAAGGTGTCATAAATCTGTTTTGAATATACACAAGAAGTAATGTGTATCTTGGATTTTAACTCAGAGAAAAGCTTCTGTAATCTATGTAAATGATGATGATTTCACTCATACAGAGTTGTTTGTGTTTTAAAATAATTTTGAAGTGACTGTATCTTTAGATACAGACAATGACTATAGGACAGAAAAGAGAGCTGTGGTGTTCCTCATCATAGGGGATGAATGCTGATCATCTTCACACAGCAGATGTCTGTGTAAAAAAGGGAACCCACCTTCTTTCTTTGTGTGGAAGCATGGCTCTATTTCCAGCCAAACCTTCATGATACAAGTGAAGTTAGAATAAAAGAGTATCAAATCAACCAAATTAAAAGAACACAGGAAAAAAATAGGTCCTGAAATGTATATATTTGGGCAGAGTATGAATGTTTAAAAGATATTAATATACCGTCTAAAAGATGAGGAAAGGTTCTGCCATCTCCTATTATCTGGCTTAGTAGGCTGAGTAAGTGAATAATTCAGAGAGCAAAGTTTCTCCAATGAATGAGTCACTTAGACTCCAAACTATTAGCATGCAGCCAAGGCACATTGAAAACGCAGAATTCATCCATACTGGTTCTAGCTACAGCTCCACTCAGTGGGGAAATAAATCAGTTTTTCCTCAGTTAACACAAGATCTGACTAATCATCAATTCCATCCACAGTATCTGCAGCACAAATGGTATCACAGATGCTTGATTGTGAGTATAAATTAGCTTATTATGCCCATAGGGGGAGGCTGGATGATGATGGCTTAGTAGCTGAAGCCTGCTGGCCTCTAGAAAAGTGCAAATGTAATGTCAGATGACTTAGTCTGCCAGGTGAGCAAGAGAAGTTGTGCCTCTGCAAAATAAAAAGGTGAAAAATGAAGACATACTGTAGAGTAGTGTCTGTGGCCATAGACACAGTGCTACCTGACATCCATACTTACCAATATTTAGAGGCAAGGAAAAGTACCTTTGGAACTTAGACTGATAAGAAGGAGGGATAGTGAAGTATCTGGTCACCACTGTGTGGATCTTTCCTCTTACCTACTGGCTCTTCCTGGAGGAAAGGAAATGACAACTACTTGAAAGTTTTATGAGTTAAAAGGAGTTGTAGGAACTATCTCTGGAAATTCAGACCTCCCTCTGAAGGCAGTATCCATGACTGAAGATACTGGACATAGTTTAACAGGGTAGAAGTCAGCAGATTCATGGAGTTTTTCTGGCTGTAGAGACCTATGGAGAGGACAGAACTGCTGAAATATTATCTTGATGCCAGACCAAGTCGAATATGGACTTATTTAAGAATGGCAAGTTATTGCATACACAAGCAAAATATTTCAAGTTCCTCACTCAAACCTCAGTGGGGTATGAGTTTGTGAAGGACTTACAGTCTAAATAGACCAGGACAAGAGTGAGTAGGATCGTGACAGCAAAGACCAACAAGTGATGGACTTCACTGGCGTTGCAGTAGATTCCCGTAACAGCACCACTTCTGGTCCCCAGGGATAATAAACAGCATCAGCGCAGGACCAAACCGGGAAAGGGGACCAAAATCAGCACAGAACTATAACTAACCGCACCAGCCTGGCTGGGCCACTGTCTTCTTTCCTGTAAGTTTTATTCCCCTTATTGTACTTCCTTACAGCAGGTTTCCCTCCCTGTCTTTCTCGCCACCCACATTTTTTCTCCTTTACAAAGAAGAGTTTGATTCCTGTAAGTCTTCCAACACTCAACACCTCTCTTGGTGGCCTGTTGTTTGTGAGACAGCATCTGCGCAGTGTCAGGTGGGATCCTTTGTCAGCGATTGACAGGAGATGCTGCTGCTGGTAGCTATTACACACATGAAAAGAAAGACTATGCCGAAACGAGGTTGTTAGAGAGCCACGTGGCTCTTTCCTCATGTTGGGAGGACAAGTATACAGATTTCGCCTTCAATGCTGCCTGCCAGCATGGAGCTGTCAATTATTGCCTGTGCTTTGACACTCGAGCAGCAGCCTGGCCTCCCCCTTCTCGGTCATCCTTGCCTTCTGCCTTGCACAAAGCTGCCTCTCCAGGTTAATGAGGTGATGGTGTAATTTTGGCACCTACCTCTAGTGCTGACAGCCATACCCCAGCTCCAGGAGTCCTGGCACGTTACCACTGCTGTTTCTGACCCAGACCCCTTGCTGGAGCTGCTGCACACCTAGCAGCAGCCGGTTTCCCATGGGTTTTTTGTTAGGCTTGGGGAGGGGGAAGACGGCAGCAGTAGCCAACACTGTTAAACAAGCAACTTGGGTGAGAAGGTTTTTCTTACAGGATCTATCAGTCCACCTTTTACTGCAGCTGCTAAGTGAGGGGTGGAAAAGCAGAGTCTGTTCTCCTCCTCCGTGGCCTCCGCACATGGAACAGTTGTGGGTGCTCTGCAATGTGAGTAGCTCCCTGATGAGGACAGAGAGCATATCCCTCTGCCTGCCAGGGCAGAGAGCAGTGGTAACTATGAAAATGGCAGAGGTAAAATGGAATTTTATCATTATGAGATCAGTGGGGTGTATTATGGGAAAGGAGAGTTTTTCGTGTCCTGAGTGTGCACCCACAGACGTGCCTCTGGAACTGGCGCCTGTGCAGGCTGTTCTGTGCCAACAGTCACCTACTGGTGCCATCTCATCCAGGATAGGTCCAGCTCTGCTCAGGTGCCCATGCCATCCCCAAAATGTTCACTGCTAGTGAGGAAACGACTCCCAGGATTTCTAGAAAGAAAGTGATTCTGAGGAGGGCTAGAGCATGGCTGGGGCAAGGAGGATGTCCCAAGTGTTCCTGTGAGGTGCTCTAGTAGGAGGCCCCTAGGGTTTCTGTCCTCACTCAGACCTACCATGTGGCAGGTGGAGGTGGCCATACTAATGTCCTGTCAATATCGTCAACCAGCCTTAGGGATGGAAATTGTACAAGAAGAGGTTCCCCTTCTGTGGCTTGAGATTGCAGGGGATGACCTGTAACAACAAATGTTTACTTCTCAATTAGTTATTGATTTTTTCTTCCAATTCACTGGCAGTTCCAAATGTTCCTGGAGCAACTGAGAAAGCTAGAAATAAGGCTACTATTTACCTTAATTAATTATCTGGGTTTTTATCTCTTCAGGACCAAGAAGCCACTTTTCAACATCCATGTGTCATGGATTCCTCTCTCAGTATCCATGTAACTTATGTAAATGTTACAGCTATGATATCTACAGTGCAGCCATAATAGCTGCACTATTGCAGAATAATGACACTGGGAAGTGGCTTCTTGTACTTACTCCAGTCCTTCATCTTTAATGCACAAGCAATGACTCGGAGACATGGAGCCCTTCTCCCTCCTTTATGATGGCATTTTCCCACCTGCTGAGTATTTTTTACTATTATAGATATTATGAGAGAAAAGGTTGGTGTAGGAGTTGTGGCAAATTACCTTGAAGCACTTGTAATCAGTACTGTTGCCAGTAAATGCATATTCTCAGAAATACTGGGATGTTGCTATACAAGGGATCTTACAGGCAAGGGTGATGATGAAGGACTGCTTTGTAGGCAGGAGAGCTGAGCTGGCATGAGCACAGAGCCCACCAGCACAGTCACAGCTCAAGGGCAGTGGGCTAAGATTCAGAGGGAGGAGGGTCAGGAGGAAAGGCCACCAAGGATGAGCTAGGGCTGCCCCAGGCACCTCTAGTGAGTGGAGACTACTGCCTGTTAACTTGCCTGCCATCACTCCTTCACAGGAACTTTTTGCTAGTACAGCTAATCCTGCTCTAGGGATTTACCAGGAATAAAAAACAGGAGTAAAAATGTCACTGCTTAAACCAATGTGGCTCCACAGACAGAGGTTTCCAGTGCAGACTTAGCCTCAGGTCAGTTTTGTAAGGGTAGCTCTTGTCATCGTTTACAGTAAAGCTGGACTGTTGGGGGAAAAAAGTCAGAGAGGTTGCAGCATCACTGACCCTTTGATTTTGCCTGTTTCCCAGTACTCACTATTTTGGAGCCAAGGTTCCAGTGATGGGCAGATATCAGGAGAATAACAGCATTCGCTTTTTTTTTTTTTTTCCCAGTCCCTTGACCTGTGGCTGGAAAATTTACAGGCACAGTCGTGAAGTTTGAAATAAAGAGATGGAAAAACAACACCAAGCCAATTTCATTCATGTGGGGCTGCACCCCACGCCTTTTGTGGTTTTGGGAGGTTAGTGGCCAGAGGCATAGAGTTGACCTTCCCCTTCAGAAATACCCTCTCCCCCTCACAAAAGTTTCTGATTTCCCCTGACTGACCTGTGACTCCCCAGTTGCCTTCAGCAGCGAGCAGGGTTGCTGCTGGAAGGCGAGCCACGCATGTCCCTTAGGGCTGCACTCTCACCAGTCTGTGCAGTTCTCTGCGCATCGGTTTTTTCCATAAGGAAGGCAAAGCATCTGTAATGCTCCCGAGTCATGCCTGCAGCAGGAATCCCACGGTTCGGTCGGGTGGATGCAGCCACTGGATGTCACTGTTGTTCCGCGGAAACCTCCTGGAAGCCACGGGAGAAGGAGGGATGGTGGCAATGGGGTGGCGGAGTACGGATTTTCACATTCAGTGCGGGATCTGGTGCTTTGAGTGGCTCCGAGCAGCCCCGTCTCACTCAAAGGGTCCATATGAATGCTGGGGATGTGGGATATGGACGCTATAGGTGTCGGTGCCGACTGTCATTGTTTGCCATAGTCTGTTACTTACTGACGGTGGAAGGAAACTGTGATGAAATTAGGAGGATCCCCCAGCGGTAGCTTTAGGATGTCTTTGACATTTCCTATGCCTGCTCACTTCATGGACTCATAAAATCATGGAATGTTTTTTGGAAGGGATCTTAAAGTTCATGTATTTCCAACCCACCTGCAATGGGCAGGGACACCTTCCACTAGACCAGGTTGGTCCAAGCCCCATCCAATCTAGCCTTGAACACTTCCTGGAATGGAGCATCCACAGGTTCTCTGGGCAACCTGTTCCAGTGCCTCACCACCCTTATAGTAAAGACTTAATCTCTTCTCTGCATGCAAAGGTCTGAGGGCAGCAGGAGTCCAGCCAGGATGAGTAGGCTGCATCTCATGGACCTGAGGAGCATGGGGGCTGAGCTGCAGGATGCCAGGAAGGGGGCCAGGAAAAGCACATCATCCCCAGTCAGCACTCACTTCCTGGAGCAAGCAAGGTGTGTGGAAAGCAGCATGTGGCTGGTCTTGCCCAGATGCACAGCTGGGGTGCAACTGGGTTGCCCAGTCAGGGAGCTGGGAAGTGTCCCCAGGTGCTCCCAGTGCAGATAACAGTTGACAAACACCAGTGAACTCAGATCATCCAGAAAGGATGATTGCAGACAGTAAAATGTTAGGCAAACCTGAAAATACTTCTGCTTTGCATAGGAACAGATTAGGTCGCAGCAGGCTGTACGGCTGAGCAGAGAGACAATGGGAAAGTAAATCTTCTCTTTCCCTCTTCTCCAATACTTGTGTGAATGGAAGCTCCTTGCGGATGAGGATTGGTTCCTGGATCTGAGCGTCCAAAATAGAGCTGTTGTGCATTTGTGTTTTAGGGAAGGTTTTTTGCTCCCAGTTGCCAGCCTGGCTTTAGATTAGCTCTGTTGGGATGTCAAGATTTTCTTCTCATGTGAAATGTCCTACCTTTCTTAAGGTATAAAATGGGCATCTGTTGTTTTTCTACTAAATCTTCATTGTACAGTTGATGCAGAAAAGTCCAGAAGTGTTTCTAGCAAAAGAATTTAGTTAAATGCTAAGAAAATACATCTGTACAAATTAATTACTTAAATAAAACTTCAGGAAGGCATAGGCTTTCCCGGAAAAAAATGTTCTGGTAAACAAGGTAAAATGTTGCAAAGGAACATTGTTCCTTAGGAGATACTTATTTTTAACATTCCCTTTCACTGAAGTCTTTACCCAATAAGATACGTACATATGTGACTAAGTCATTTGGATCTAATTCCCTTGACTTTCTGCAAACAAAGGACAGTCCCATGAGTGACACTCTGAAGTGACCTTGATTGTACTTATAGCAGTATTAAAAGAAGTGAGGAAGATGCCATGGAAGAGTGAAGAAAAAAAACTTAGGATTGAAAATTTAAGCTGGCTACAAGAAAATGAATGAAAACATGCAGCACCTAGCAGATGACCTAAGATATTTGGTTAAGTGGTCATCTGTGCCCAGTGCAGCTATCCTCCTGTTAGTGTTAATCCCCCAGAAAAGCTTCTATGGCATAATGAGGCAGTCTTTGTGTTCATGTGCTCAGAATGGGATCCTGGCTGTGAGGTGCCCAAAAGCTCATGCTAGTGCTGCACTGCCCACAGTCTTGGAAGTAATTGGTACTAATGTTGCTACTTGGCCTGTGGGTAAGGTTTGACTCTTTTCTAGATGGCTGGGAGAAGAGAGCAGTGAGTCTTGACTGTGTGGATTTGCCCTATTGATGCTCTCTCTCACCTAGGAGCCTCTATCCCCAGAGAAACTTGCTTTGCCCCTTAATTTTTATAACCCAGGAGACTGCTTGAATCATGATGGCCCACTCTAATAGAAGGAAATACCCAGACTAGTGACTTCTTAAGCTTTTTTCTCCTTTGATCTTTTCTTCCTGGAGGCATTTATTTGATCTTGGAAGGACCTTAGGGCTACAGTCTGCCCTAGCAAAGATATGACAGAGAGCAGAGGAAAGAGATTTTGAGCCTTTTCTTCTGACTATTCCCCTACATAACACAGGCAAAATATTGACATGCTTCTCCCAGGAGCATAGAGGAAAGACATAGCAAATCAGAATGGAGATAAACTATCTTAAATTTCTAGGATAAAAACAATAGGAAAAGCTTATAGCTATGAGGAGTGGGATACTCTTCTAGAAAGTACTATATCGGTCTCAGGAGGCTTGAATCCAGGAGACCTGACAGCCAGTGTGAAATTATATAAAGGCCAACTGATTGCTTTGTTTCTCAGGTCTGTGAAATATCCTCTGCCCCTTCTCTGTTTAGCCCTAGTGGGACTGTGGCTTTTCTGGTTAATACAGCAATGGACTAAGGGGCTCTCACTTTCTGTTGGAGCCACTAGATGGGACCAGAGTAAAACAATGAAAATAATTTCAGCGTGTAGGCCAATAAAGACATGCTATCTTTGACCTTTAGATACTGGTTTCAAGATTCAATCCAAATGCAAGTTAGGCTTCCAGAGCTCCCTGCTAAAAATTAAACATCTTCTCTGCTTCTTCTTTTTCCTTCTTTAAAGTAAGCTTCATCTACATACCTGGCATTTGCATTGCCTTGTTATAAGGAACCAAATGTTATAAGGAACATGAAATATGGAGGGGCCATTTGGGCTGCTGAAATGCTTCCCTCCCCTCACCACACTAATTCCTGAAAGCTCTGAGAGGAGCATTAAATACAAGAGAGAGATCAGATGCAGACACAAATGGAGAAAAGCTGGGGAAAGCAAAATAAAGCACATCTTTATGTTTCCCTCCCCATCAGCTGTGGCTAGGGAAATAAAGCAAAACTAGGACTCCAAAATCCAACGACTGCAAGGAAGGCATGAGCAAAGCAGCGGTTTGCAGTCCTCCCCTGTTACTTTGCCCATCCCAGCACTCTATTCCTCACTGCCCACCTATCTCCCATAGGCAGTGAGGGTAAACCAGCTTGGGCAGGGGCCCTTTCCCCTGACTCCCTGTGGAGGGAAGTGCACTGGCAATACCGCAGGTATGACAGCATCTTCTAATCCACTTTGCTGACAATCAGTCAGAAACTGAAAGTAAACAACCTATCTACATGTATTTTAAATACGGTTTGGTGCCCAGCAGCCCGATTATTTTGAAAAAGAGGTTAAAGAAGACACTGTAAGGCAAGGACCTTACATACCAAGCTCCGGCCCTTGGTGCATTAATATGGCTGAGTGGAGATACTAACATAACCTTACCTGTAATGGCATGAACACACCACTGTAATAATTCATTTGGAATGATGACACCTGAGACCTAATTTAAAACTCCTAGATGAATACTGTTCTCACATTCAAACCCCAAGGCTGCTGCAAACATACCTAAGAAATCCTAAGAACTATAGTGAGCCTAATTGAATTGGACTTAAATGGACCATTGAGGTGGCCTCACAGAGCTCTGGGGAATTTATATTGTCTATACCGTATCAGAATCACAGCTTGAACTGAATAACGGGTTACATCCAATCATGTTACTGTAACTCATGCTTGAGGAGAGGGGGAAACCTTTTGCTATCAGCAAGGCTGTATGGAAAACAATTTCAAATCACTTTAAACCCGGTTGGCAACTACTTTGCCAATTACGGAGTCCTTTGGGAAAGGTGTGTGCTAGGGCTCGGGACTAAATGATTTATGTCAAGCGCCCCAGTCCCCGGAGGCACATACAGGAGGCTGGAGAGGAGGTGCTTGTGGCTAATTATTTCTCCTAAGAATACTTTAGCAAGGTAATTTGTGCTTGCAGATGAGTCACTCTGCAGACTGAATATAACACAGGGAAAGCAGAGACTTCAGTGCTACAAGTACACAGATAGATAAAAGGGAAACGAGCGGGACTTCTAGTCCTTAATCTCATATGCAAAACCTCAGCCCCCCGGCCCCCCTGCCTGCCCCCTTCTCCCAGAAGGGCCCCTCACCAGCAATGCTCAAGGGGGACCACAGAGGAAGGCCAAGCCTCATCCCCACACCTAATTACAGAAAGGAGCCCGGCATTTAAAAGGCTGATAAAAGTGTGCACTCTTGGTGACTCTCCGTGGTGCAAGTCTGCTGGCTTCTGGGCATGCAGAAGGGAAAAGCTTGGGCAAGCTGAAGCAAATAGCAGCCAAATGCCTTCCCAGTGTTCCCGCCTGTGCATCCCCTTGGCACACTGGCAATTTCTTTGCTCCTGTTGTCTAAAATCTCCTCACAGGTGCACTGTTGACACTGTGTTATAATTTATGAAGCTGCAGATGCCTGGAACATGTAATTCATTTTGCAGATGGCAAGTGTAAATTCTGCTGTTCCTCACATGGCACAGACTCGCCTGTTAATAAAAAGGCTAACCTCCCAAATCCTGGCTACTCCAAAAGGTGCAGCAAATCCTTTTTGGATGTGTCATTGCTATCGACTAAGGTATAAATAGCATTGATCTTGCACACGATTCAAGCCTGATTTCAAGATCCCCACTGCCCCAAAGCTTTGGGGTGTGAGCTTTGGGACTGACTCAAAGCAGGGTGAATTTTGGTCGGAAGTTTGGGATTGATTTGCAGATGAAGCATGTTAGATGGTTGTGCACATTCTGAACACTGCCTTCCAGATTTTCAGCTGATTTTAACCCTTATCCTATAGTTGACATTTATTCAAGTCCTTTCATTCACACTGGCTTTGGGATTTCAGGAGCAGTGGATTTGTGCAAAATGCAGAGCTGCTTTTCTGGATTGGGAACTAGTAGTGATGCAGACACACACACATTTTGAAAAATGCATTTGTGGCTATCTGCTGCTTTGCAGCAGCTGAGGACGAAAGCTGAAAGTCCCTGTGGAAATGCCACTCAAACCTTGTGAGCCCAGACAGGTGCACAGATGATCCCCAAGCCTCCAGCTGAGCCTGGGGCTCTGCAGAGCAGATGCACTGGCCACGCTGGTGCCTACAAGCATGTGGGTGGGTAGTGAGCCACCAGGGCTGCAACCTGCAGCTGCAGAACTCTGCATGGATCAGTCTGTAGTAATAACCTAAGAAAGATGTAAAGCACCTTTCTTTTTTTCCTGCGGTGTTATAGGCAATAATACAGCTGTCATAGATGGAGAGGGGCCAATGGATTTGCTAACCCATAGCAAAGAGATGAGTTGTGAAATATAGAGTGGCTCAATTGAGTGGCTTCAAAACAGCAATCTGACCAACTGTGGCTCCTGGGCAAGTCTAGTTTGTCCAAAAGATCTGTGGACTTCTGTTCCACGCTCATACGACAGCCTTCCATTGGGAATGTGAAGCAAAATCCATTCTTGTTGACCTGATTAAGGCTCAGCTGCAAGGCACAGCCACCACTGAGAGGCTCCTCTCCCAAGCACGAGCTGCAGGGGAAAGCCAGCAGAATGCTGGTTGGCTGGGCAGTGGACAGGCAGTGTTAGCAGGCATTGTAAACCCATGGCTGGCAATAAAAGGGTCTGTAGTTTATATAAGCTGTATAAGCTGAAGTAAGCAAGCTCCAGAAGAGCCTTCAGGTGAGGTTGGTTTAGTTTTTTTGCTTTTCTTCAGTCATATTTGAGCCTGAGTTCAAAACATTCACACTGTGCTGAAGGAGATCCTGACTCATGATACCTGTTAGAGAAGAGAGAAAGGGAGGCAGCTGAGAGGCAAAACACACAACCTTGTTTTTCCTGTCTCCCCTGTCTGTCATGGAGACACTCCAGAGTGTAGGCGTAAGACTTTACATTAGGTTAGTCTCATAAAGGAAGCAGGGCATGCACTGCTCATCCCTTGCAGATTTAAGCCACAGTGAGGGTTGTGTTGGAAACTGCAAAATGTCAGGGTGCTGTCCTCTGCCTGATTGCCCAGCCTCCTGGTTTATAGGGCACTAACCTGCCACGAAAACCTGCATGCAAGAGAGCAGCCAGAGCACATTGAGCAGGAGGCATGCATGAAACAGAACACTAGTTCAACAGAAAGTCTTTCACTTGCTCTTTTTCTTCTTTTTGATTCGCTTCCCTAGAGTCTTTTCAGGAGTGCTCAGTATCAGCCACACAAGTTCCTGCCACAACAGCTTAAGAGTGATTCTTTCTGTCCCAGCTGATGAGAAGAAACATTATTCTGCAACGGTCAAGATCTTCCAAGTCTTTTATCACCCAGAGTAGGATCACAGAAAAACTCCTCACAACTATTC
Source organism: Lepidothrix coronata (assembly GCF_001604755.1). Taxonomy (NCBI): domain Eukaryota; kingdom Metazoa; phylum Chordata; class Aves; order Passeriformes; family Pipridae; genus Lepidothrix; species Lepidothrix coronata. Next base: position 8,084,725 of record NW_016690186.1, on the reverse strand, counting down.
TTCTTTTAGTACAGAGAGTTTAAAACTATGTTATGCAGATCTTTTATGCATTTCTTTGTATTTTATTTTTTTATTCTTCCTAATCTCTTTTTAAGCTTCTTCCCCTTTGCACATCTGAGCTTTGCTGATCACAGAGGTCAAACAGATTGAAAACATGTGTGCAAGTAAAGTGGCTTCACCTTTGACCTCAAACTATTCCTTCTTGGGAACATTTAATTTGCTCTAACCAAATGTATTTTTATTTTAATGGAATGCTCTTTGCCTGAGGCAAACTGTGTGGAAGTCCATCAGATGTGTTTTCATTTTACCACTTTGTAGAAAAGTGTATTAATCCATTTTGCTTTACATCTGGGTTTTTTTTTTAACACAGCCCTGGGATTTTCCCCTCTATCTGCAGCACTACCCATGGCTCCTGTGCAAAAAACAAAACTGAACAATATGAAATTAAATGGACCAAAGAGCTGTGTTAAGAATGAAAGTCGATCCTGATTGCAAAGGGCAAATTCTTTTAGCATCCTGGGTCCATATATTTCTATTTCTGGTGGGTTATGTATTTTTCAAGGATGATGCTGTGTGCTACGACAGACTGCAGAGGATGTGAAAATTTGGCTTATAACACTATCCTGGATACTTCTGTTGAGGTGAGGCAAGCTTTACACTAGGAACAAGCTGTGGCTACAGCTCCTCACTTTCAGCCTGTGTCTCTGTGATTTAATTCAAGGCTCATAGCACCTTGTGGCAGTACACAATGCAGATGATGCAAGTATTTCAGACTGTGTTATGATTTTGATTACTTTGAAAGTCTTACACATTAGTTTCTCCTCGGCAGCGTTTGGGGCAGTTTTCAAGCTGCTATCCAATACATTCGTGCATAGTCTGTGCATATCTGCCCAGCCTACCTGTTATCAGTATAATAATCAGCTTTAGTTGTATTTTTTTGCTTTGTAAGAGAGAATTTCCAGCTCATGTAACATTCGTTGTTCGTTGTCTCACCATTCTGATCCTGACACCTCTCATTTCTGGGTCAAGTACTGAATTCAACACAGCATGACAACCCAACATGAGAAAGCTGGAGTAAATGTCATCCCCTAACAGACTTAATGATGGAGTGAGCCCAGATGCCTGGGCATCTCCATTCATTTTGCATAGTCCTTGCATCCTATTTGGGCAGTTGCTACTGGAAGGAACATCCCTGCCTGTGAAATTTGAAAGGGTGAATGAGCCCCTGCATGGCTGCAATGTTGTCCTACTTTTCTGCTGTGCCTCCCCTTAACAGTCTGCTGTCAGAGGAAATTATTTCAGTACTAATACTGTCTAGAATACTACAAAAAGCCATAACAGCAACGAAAAAAGGATAGTGTGTAGATATATAAAGCTATATTTCCTCCTCTTGTGGATCCAAGGGAGGATTCCCATAGTTGCAGGAAAGTAGAGCCTATTGAGATTTTTCACTGTGAGTAAATGCAGTAAATTGGGGTGTTGGGGGTGTGTGTTTCTTTTCTTTTATACATGCATCACTTATTCCTCAACAAGATCCAATTTCTGTCATTGGGAATATTATTCCTAAGTATTTGTTGAACAGCTTGGACAAAGCATTTTACGTCCAGTGAGAGGTTCACTTTGGCTATTCACTATTCATTATTCATGGTGTGTGTGTTCACACAAGTCATATGGTATTGTCTCTGCTCCTTACTTGAATAACTCTAGTTAAACAGGAGACTAATGAATGTTGAAGCACACATGGTGAATAACTAATAATGAGGAACATGTTCTCTCACTTGCACCTGCACTCAGTAATAACCAGGGATGTCTTACAGCATGAGGTGGTGGGGCCTGTAATCTGGGCCTCCCAGTTCCAAAGGCCTCTTTCCCCCTCTGGGGCATGGGCCATACAAGTCACTCTGGGTGTGCAGCTTGTTGCTGTGTGTTATGAGACACTACTGCTTTGCTCAGCTGGACTTGGGACTTCAGAGACCAATGCATGGGCTCTACCAGTAGACACCGGTATGCAAAACAGCTAACTTCTCCATATAGGGGGAAGGAAATGGCAATCTGGTTATTTAAATTTCAGGAAACAGAAAGAAACATGGGACAAGACCATGGTCAACCCAGCCCCTTAAGCTTTCCTGTAGCAGGAAATCCAGCTCCCTTTTGTTGTGCTTCTGATGCAAAGGAACCAAAAGGTCCCATGGATGTACCTCCACAGCAAACTGAAGGTGTGATTTTAGCACCAGATGAAGAATCAGTGCCAGGTGCCAGTTAACCAGCATGCCTGTCAGTATCCCTGAAGGTGTACTGAGAGGCCTCAAGCCACTCTGGCAACCAGGGACTTGGGTATGTGCCCAGTGACCAGTTTGGAGGTTGGACAGCTGCAATCAGACTAAAAAGGCTGTGCAGTCATATGGCTGTGACCACTGTCTTTAACGTGGAAGGCAAAAGCACTCCTGATCATGGAACTTTCTCCTTTTCACCCGTATTCATCCTTTTTACACATGTTCTCTAGTGTTTTCCATGATCTTAAGCTTGCCACTACTAGGCTAAAGCTGGCATGCTCATGGTATCACCTCCCCCAACTTGCTTTGCAGCCTTGTCCACTGCTGCTGAAACCCAGAGGTACCTCTGAAAGGGTGAGTAAGTATACTTCACATACAGCATTGCAGTCACTGATGAAGGATTGAGGAGGAAAACCTTCTCCTTTTAAGAGCATCTATTCTTGTTTCTCTGTATTGACATCTTCAGGTCATACACTAGCACATGCTCACTCTCCTCATATGCTGTGCTAAGCCCTCTCTCCGAAGAGACTGAAGGTGTGTGTTAAATCTGCTAGGGCTCATAACATCAGTGATTTAGATGACAATGTGTGTGATGGAGTTGTTGCCTCCTGCCAGGCAATGGCTTTTCTGTGCCCTAATGTCTGATGCTGGTCAGAGTACTTCTGAGGAGTGGATACTCTTATGAATTTAACCCTTTGGCCCAGAAAACTTCCAGAATTCAGGGGGAGTTTACTGAAATAGTGTTTCTGGCCATACAAATATATCAGGTGACTTACTGGTCACAAGAAGTAGCAAGTTGAATATATTACTATGGATATGAAGAACATTTCTTTGGAAAAAGTTTGTACTCATCAGCTAGCACATCTTTTTGAAATGTTCAAAGAGCTGGTGGGTTTGAGGGAAAAGCTAAACATTTCCAGCTGTTTTTGAGAAGCAGAGGTGGACCTGCCATTGCGGGTATCACTAGGGAAAAGGAGAAAGTTTGGCCGTGGCCCAAGGCAATGTTTAGACCTTGGATTTATTTGACTCATCTGGCAGTTGTTTCCATTGCCAGATACCTTCTGCTAACAGTGATTGTTTTGCCACCACAACTGCCTTCATACTTTTAGGGGTTTTGTCATCATAAAAGAGGGTTTTATGCCACTTTCTTGTTCCTTAGGAAGTTGGTGGGGCAGGACTACATATTTATGTTGGTTTTGTCTCTTCACAGTTTTGTGCTTTTCTACCTTCTGACTGCTTCTGCCTTTTTCATTTCTCACGAGGGAGACTACAAGGTCTCTTGGTGCTGGGAACATTTTTCCTCATGTGTTTGCAGTGTCTAGCACAACACAGCCCTGATCTCTGCTGGTGGATGCTAGACACTCAAGAAATACTAACAATAAATAATCCTCATTCTTGCTCCATTGCTCTACCTGTGCTATAGATCAGATGAGAGAAGGTGGCTCTTAATCTTCTTTCTGTCAGGATTATACAGGTATATTTCTGATAGAAAACTTTTAAACTACCATACAGTGAGAAGTTGGAAGGCCTCTTGTAAATCATACTTTACTCACATATAAACATAACTTAAATCAAGTTGATGAGCAATACCTTCCGCAGGATAAATGTCTAATACTGGATTTATTTCAGATCTGTTTACACAAAGGATTGATGACGATCAATATCTGCCCTTGGGATGAGCAAGGAAACAAAAATGCTAGTGATCAGCTAAGCTGGGCCACTTGATGTCACTATTGCTTGACAATGTGCACAGGCAACTGAGAGAGTATAAATGGGATTAGTTCAAAAGAAGAGCGGGACAGGGGGTTTTAAGAAAGCCTCTGGGCCATCTATTTAAAAAGAATGAGAAAGATACACTATTTAGGAATGCGCATAAATTCTGCCTCTGTGGCGTTTGCGTTTGCAGAGAGCTCCCTTCCCTTCTGCACTCATGGCTGAAAGTGTTCTGACTGGGTTTAGAGCAGAAGGATTCATACGCTTTTTGCTTGCTCACTGTAAGAACTTTCACTCATCTCACTTTCCTCATCTCTCTGACACTTCGGGGTGAAGAGCATTGTGGTACTGAGCAGAGGGCCCCCTTGATCCAGTAGTCCAGGCTTATGTTAATAAATCTCCTATTTTATCATACACAAGGTAAGACTGGGTCCCTTAGGATAACTACGAAGCAGAATAGTTTTGTCTACTGCCATGAAGCTTTCTGGCTACCTGGCTGATTTCTACAAAATGCAGCCTGTGTTTCCTGTAGTGAATTTGGGTCTTCACCTGGGCAGTTGACAGAGGAAATATTTCTATTTGCTTACTGCAGAGATTTCACCATTCAGCGATCTTGTTAGTCGCAGTTGAACCGGTAAATTATTTATCAAAGTCCATGGTGAATAAATATCTAATACTCCTACCTACACAACTTCATCTAAGTCCCATGAAACCGGGCAATGAGTTTCTTCTTTTGAAAGGCCTAAGGTTACTAAATAATTCAGAAGCCTTTCTCCTAGCTGTGGTAGGATGTGTGGCTTTAAACTACCTCAAAATGCTTTTTGTTAGGAATTAGACCATATTGGTCACTCCTTTGTCTTCTGTTAAACCAAGTATTTACTTGGGTGAAAAGTGAGTGAATGCCTTTGTGTGTGAAACTGTGACAGCAATTAAAAAACAAATTCTTGTTCTTGGAAACACTAAGACAGTTTGGATCTCTCTTTCTTGGATCATTCTTGTTTATGGAGAGGTCTTGGAATTGTGCTATTTAAGAGGAGTTGCAAGTGTGCTGTGCTTGCCATGAATATTTGTACTTTATCTTTTCGGAACCATTTACCTTTTTTTGGTTTTAATTTTCAATAATCAGTTCACTTTTTCCCTGCTGTTGGTTCTCTCCCTTGAGCAGTTGTGTTAGTTATAGCTGCTTACATGGCTCTGATTACAAATGAGCAACAGAGACAGGCAATGTCTAAATTATTTGCACACACAAGATGCCCATGAGTGGAATTCAATCCACATCTCCTAAGCCATGAGCCAAATGCCTTTATGATGGAACAAGCTTTCCTTATTGTTAGGAAAGTAAAGCTTGAACCTTACCAGGTCTTCAGCAGGCACCATTTCTTTCTAACACAAGTATAGCATCACAAGTGATGTCTGTAGGAGGCTGCGTTTGTTTGTTTTCCCTATAGAAACACTATGTGGATGACTACAGTAACAGGTGCTGTCTCTCTCCTTCCCAGGGAAAAGGGAGGACATTCCCTTCCAAGGTCGCCTATCATTTCAGCACCTTAAGGACTCCCCTTTGAAAACCTGAGGAACTGGCTCAGGTGTATCTTAGCCCTTTGTGACAAAAGATCAAGATACAACATTGAGTAAGTTTTAAAGCTCAGGTGATAAGTAAAGACTCCCCTGACATATGGTTGGATGCTCACCAAAAGCAGAAAATTCAAAATAATGGTGCACTGAATAAAAAAATCTTCTGGTTTATTTCCAAATCTTTCAGTCTGGGCATCACACTTTGTATGACCTGAAGAACTGAGGTGAGATCCCGGCTGGCACCTCAAACAGAGATGTTGAAGACAAGACTGTGCTCTGGTGGCATGGCATGTTCTGCTTTGCCATTAGTCTAGCTGGCTCCAGTGGAACTGCTCAGATAGTGCATTCGTGATTTAATCATATGAATAGTGCTGGGCAATTGAGAGAAGCATGGCACAAAAGACAAAAAATACCCTTTCTTACAAGCACTGATTTTCGGTACAAAAAATTGCAGCCTCTTGAGAATTTTAAACTACCCTAAAGAATTTCATGTTGAGGCAACTGTTCTTTCCAGAGTTCTGTAGCTTGTTTTAAAAATATCAGTAGAAAGGTTTTTTTCTCTATTAAATTGCATATGTTTTAAGAGTAATTTCCATGGACTCCTTATTAATTTCTATAGCTCCCTGTTTAATTTTCTTTTTTTTCATAAAGAAGATTGTAAAACTCTAACTAGTATGATTGGTGATCACGTTTCAGAGATGTGTCATGGCATCTCTATATGAGTTGGCCTTCATTTCATTTCATTCCGTTCAATCAGTTCTTTGGCAATCTCCAACTGTACAAGCATGGAAGAAAGATCTGAGCATTTAAACTGGATCGGGAGTGGAAAGGAATTGGAATAGTATTTAATGAGCTGTAGTGGTTTGGTTTTACTTCTCTGACAGTCATGTATACTTTAAGTAAAAGACCAAACTGAGCACTTTAAGGTGTCTCAGTCACCTTACCATTTTAGTACTACCTGGGCATTCTGGTGTGCTCTCCCATTACAAGACCATTCTGGAACTGAATGGTCAGTGATGATAAACAGTGATAATAGATTACCAAGTAGGGGGAAGGTAGGAGATATTAATAAGGTAAGATTTTTAATTAATTTTTCAAGTTAATTAAAATGTCCAAAAGCACAATAAAACTGCAGAAAATCTGGCAAGGGAATGGCAGCCTGTCTGATTAATGCAAGTCAACTGTCTTCTGAGGGTAATAGTAATAATGATGAGATTATGGATATGGAAGAACCTGCTAAAGAGATATGTGATGCATGTGGAATACAAACTGTGTCCTAGTTACTATTTTATGGTGCACAATGGATCTTATTAAGGAGGAATAGCAGTAAGAATTACCACTGAATTGCTCAATAAAAGTATTGTGTAATTAACACTGCTGCACCATCAGCTTGAGTGCTACCTCCCATTGATACTCCATATCCTCCATTTACTTTTAGTTTTTAACTAAAGTATGGGAGTTTCAATGGCAGATGCAGGCAGCTTGAAAAACATGTTGCCTTGTGCATGATGATGCTTGGAGAAAGGCAAGCAAGCACTGAAGTGCTGGAGTGGAATAAGATATTCAGAAGAGGCTGGGAGGAACTTCCACAAGTGAGAGTTTGATACTCCATTCCCTCAGCAAAAATAACACTGAAACAAAATAATAACAATTGCCATAATAGAGAAAGTAAAAATACTTTCTTTCTGGCATCCCTAGTCTCGTCCCTAATGAGGTTTTGAAAGCATGTGTTCCCCATCCAGGCAGAAAACAAGTTCCACTGAGGCTGGTGCAAAAGTGATGAATGGGAATCACTGATGGGTGTTTTTTCACAGCATTAAGTTTCTTATTACGTATATATGCCATGTGCTTGCTGCAGTGATGCTCTGCTCTTGGCTGGATGCTCTAGGCAGTCTCCAATGGAAGTATTGTATCGTACAAGAGACATCAGTATCGTCGAGGAGAGGACACTTAGTATAGTTCTGTCCTAATGGAAAAGAAGCAGTCAGTATCATCAGGAAAAATGTGGTGTTTCTAACCTGGTTTTGCAGATCTTGTGGTAGTTCACTTAACTCTCAAAGAAATATCCTTGCCATTGAAGGACAGATGTAAACCAAAGCTTTACCTATCATAGTTAGTTTTTTTTACTGAAAAACACAAGCTGCTGACTGCAAAGCCAAACTCCTCAAAATTAATACTGAAAGACTGGTTCAACCACAGATTTGGCTAGACCAGAAATGAGATCTGAGCTGCCCATGTGTTTCAGGATGTTTGGAGCCTGAGTTATGAAGTTATGATAGACTGAGTCTGTGCTCATAATGAATCGCTAGCTTTTTTTTTTGGTTCCTGGCTAGCTTATGCTATATCTCATGTTCATTTTATTCAAGCTTCTTTCTGTCAAGAGCAAAATTCTTAATTCCATCTTCAGTGTTTACCCAGGCTGCTCTTAAAAATGAAAATAGTATCTGGAGGATTTTAGTCTTGGTGAAATAATAAAGTAAAGTAAAAGCCTCCTGTCTTGAATTCTGAGTAGGCTGCATCACCACATGCAAGAGAAATTGTTGCTATAGATTGCCCTGTTATTAAAAGAGGAGGGTGAAAAATGGCAAGGAAGGTTTGAAGCCAGTTGATGTAAACCAGAACTATTTTATAGGGAGCTGGCTGAGGACTGAAGTTTTATAAGGTGCACTTTAAACAACCATGCAGTGTACTAAAAATATCATAAAAACTATAGCTTCCAGCCACAAGTTTCAGAAAATGCTTAGTGGCAAAAAGAGAAAAAGATGCAAGATATAGGGCATAAAGAAAATCTGATATGCAGAATGGAGGAACATTTAGGTCTGGGCTTTTGCTTCAGAGTCCAGTTAAGTGCAAGCACAAGAAACCACATAATTTTCATTAGGACAGTATTTATCTCTGTAGTGGCAAAAGTATATAAATGCCACATGAGAGAAGCCACAAAACATTCAGTATCTGAGACCGGTTTAGATCTTTTTCTCCATGGTCTGCAGATCCCATTGAACACCACAAAGGTGCTGCCACCTTCCTGCTATTTTTCTGCTGAGAACTCACAAGACTCATCAAAGCAGCCAAATTGCTCGTCACTTGTCAAAGCCCATTGCTCCTTCACTCCCATTTAATAAAAAAGACACTCCCTCCAGAGGCTGACATGAGTGGTTCCCTCCATAAGACCATGCTCCCTGCATGAGCTGCCCTGCTGCTGGAAAATCAGTGGTAGAAAAGATGGTCTGCCACATTGCAGGCTTGGAAATCAGTCCAAAAAGGCATTAGCAGAAACCAGCCAATGGTGTTGTTCCCATCAGGGTTTTTTGCAAGACTTCTCTTTGTGGCTGTTTGTCCCCAGCATCTCCCAAAAGGAGATGTCAGTGCTTGGTAGGTTTTTTTGCATCTCATGTATACTTGTGAGTTGGCCTCTGGAGCTGACTGCTCTTGGGAACAAGAGGAGGGAGAGACCAGAAAGGGCAGGAAGGTTGAAATGAAACAGAAAAACGTGCATTTGCCTCACTTACTGGGACATTTAAATGTTTCATTAGAAGTGCATGGCATGGCCCTGTCAGCCACAGGATTTTAAGGGGCCCATCAGAGACATCTCTCTGAGGTAGAGTACCTGCCTCATCCTGCTCCTGGCTGTGTGCTGTGTCAGGAAGGTATTAACTCACCACTGATCTATGACAGGACCAAACTGAAATATCTCAGTGCCAGGGCAGCCATTTTGCCTGGTACAAATGGGATCAAACAAGGGATCCTTTCCTTCCACCCTGCTTTTGAGCCAGCTGTTCCATCCAATTTCAGGAGCGAGAATGACACCTTGGTCTGCAGTTTCAGTAGCAAATATTGTAGGGTGGTTGCAAGGAAAGAGGGAGAAAATTGTTCTGAAAACTATCACAAGTATTTTTTTTACAGGATGTTAAAAGCAGGCTTTCAAACACCCCTCTCCCAATCCTCACTTGCAATAGCAGTAGCTGGGGTCAGACATCTTTTCTCGCAGTGATTAATACCTTCCTACAGGAGGACTGCCATTAAAGGGAATGAGGCAGCCTGCCGAGCAAGGCTTTCCTCTGCGGGAGAAAGAGTGGCTCTGTGTCTGCAAACCATGGCAGGCACTGAACTTCCCGGTTTTCTCCACTTGTCAGGCAGTCAAGTCTCCAACTGCCATCTCTCGAATCCTCAGTTTATGGAAAACATAAAACAGGAGGCCATTTGAAAAAAATAAGATAAATCAGACACTAAATTTAAATTGTGTTGATATAAATCATTCATGCAACAGATTGCATTTATTTATTGCCTTTGTTTGCAGTGCAAGAAATCTGTTAGATGCGCCTCGCAGAATTCATAGATTAAAAAATAAAAATCCTTACGAGATACAGGCTTTGTGCCCAAAATGCAGCACTTTCCTATTAAAACCTTTATTCCTCTTCAGAGGGAATACTTTGGCACTGTTTCCCCCATCATCTACTTCCTCTTTCTCACCTCCAAAGTTCTTTCCCAGTCACAGGGTTGCATTTTGTGCTCCAGCTCCAGTGGCCCATGGGCCTTCTGACCTCAGCTCCAGCCTTGTCCTGATGGACAAGCTGGCAGCTCTTCCCCCAGCCTGGAGGACATCTGGCAGCAGCCTCATGGGCAGCAGAACATTGGGGAAGAGAAAGTGACCTCATATCTACTCTTGGGACCAGAAAGAGAGGACAAAAGTTCATTTCAAAAAAAATCAAAGTGGGGCAGTTTTTCAAAGACCGAGAGTCACCTCTCAACAGGGGGACATCTGGTGACATTAGCTGTAGTTTCATAAGAGCTCCCTGTGGCCTTTTCAGAAATAGAACAGGTTTCAAAAAGAAAGAAAGAAAATACAGAGCCCTATGTATTGGTGTTGATTTGTCTCCATCTTCCATCAAAAGGCACTACTAAATCCATCAAAGGATCTTAACTTGATTTTCTTCATCTCTGAAACAGGAGAGGTGGCTAGTCATGAATGTATGTTATTTATAAAGACATGGTTTTGTCCTGCTTTCTTTCTTTATTTCATTATTTATTGAGTAAGATAATAGCTTATGGTACTTACACAGAACCAGCTGTTTGCAGGATGCCAAGAGCAGGTGGTCTGGGAGGCCTCTGATGAATTGCAAAAGACACTTACCAGCTGCTATCGCTGTGTGAAATGAGCAAACCTGCAAAATCTTTATTTTCAATTGGATTGTACTTTTAAGTAAGCAAGGGAGACAGCCAGTATAACTACAGACCATGACCAACAACCCACATAAAATGTGTGCAAACACAAGTGATTAATGTACCACAATTTCAAAACATCTAAAATGAGTGAGTCAGGTTTAATAGGGTGCATGAGAGGGAAGGGGAGCAGGAAGGGATGGGTGGGAGCTGGGGTATGCATGAGAGGGGCTGCAGGGCAAGGGGCTGCTTACATGAAATGAGAAATAAGGCAAAAATGAACTCTTTGATGAATCTTAATCTATACTGGGTTCTCAGCAACTCCTGTATTTTTATTCTGTTGGACTTGAAAGTTTTCATGGTCTTTTTCCTTCTTTCTCTCATCGCCTCCCCCCATTTTTTCCTTTTTTTTTTTTTTTCAATTATATAGGGCGCTCCTGTGTGCTGCCTCACCAGGGCACAATCCTTTGGTGGTAACCACATCCTCAAATGGTCACTGAAGAGATGCAGGGATAATGGGTTACAAAGACAGACATTAATAAGGTAAGATAAGAGAGGGGAGGTTTATTAATTTTTCAAGTAAAGTTAGGATGCCCAAGGGCACAGTAAAACTGTAAAGAATCTAGTGAGGGATGAGAGGCCTAGCTGATTAATGCAAGTCAGCTGTCCTCAGAGGGTGATTGCAATAATGATGAGATTATGGAAGAACCTGCTGAAGACAAATGAGATGCATGTGGAATAAAAACTAAGTGTCCTAGTTACTCTTTTGGAGTGCACGATGGATTTTATTAAGGAGGAACAGCAATATAAATTACTGCTGACTGAGATGCCAAAGTGAGGAGCCAGGCTTGCTTTGCTGGAGTTTCTTTGCTTGAGATGTAGCACAAAACCCAGGGTGCCTCACTTGAAAACAATCCAAAGAAAACATGGAAAAGTGAAATGGGGGCTTCCTCCCATACTGCAAGAGAAGATAATATTTCTGCTTGATGTCTTTGATGTGCCTTTCCCTCCACTCGCCTGTCTCCCTCTCCATTACCTCATTGCTTCCCTATGCTGGGGCGGATAATTCAAGGCTTCCCAGTTTGTCCCAAGAGCCCTTACCCTGTCCAGAAGCAGCTCTTCTCCAGACAGCCCCACCATGCAGTGCATGAGTAAGGCAATGTTTCTGAGGGCAGCAATTTTCCAGACCGCCTTCCTTCCTTTTCTGACCAACCTTTCCATCTTCTCATTCCTTGCCATTTGCCCCCCTTCTCTTGCCACTCGTACCACCTTGTTCTTGGTGTCCCCAACTTCTCTTATAATCTGCTCTGGCTTTCTCCTCTCTCCTCTGGGTGTTGTGCTGCCTGCCAGTCCCACACAGATGGACCCTCCCACCAGCCCTGCAACCATCACTGTGGCCTCTCTGCACCTTACATCTCTACGATAACATGAGGACCAGAGGCACAATGATTATTGCTTTTGTGGGTGTTTGGGTGTTGATTAGCAAGCAGAAGTCTTGGTGGGGTAGCATGTCCTCTGCAATGCCTAAAAGGTGTAGGAATAACTGCCTGAAGTAGGAGGGCTGGGAATGGGTTCCAGATGCAAGAGGCTGGCGAGCCTGCACCGAGTCACGCAGTGAGAACCAAACTGTAATTAACAGCATGATAACAAATGGCACATCATGGTATAAATTTTCCAAGTCCTCTGTTTCTCTCCAGTGTATTAACTGTCCATGGTAACAGGAAATAAGAAATTATAATATTGACTCCTTGTGTTACATTGCAAAGTCAGCATTTCCATTAGAAAATCTGTTTTTAATGGGTTTGAGTAATATGATAATGAGCTTTCACTTCAGGATTAATCCTGGTATTTAGTGGTCCCAGTTAGACCAGGTTTTTTTGCCTACAAAATTTAGTAGATCAGTCTGGGCATTATAAGGCTTTACCACCTCCCCACAGCCCAGAGTTCACTTTCTCCTGCACACTTTCATCTTCCCTTTATTATCCTTGTAAAGTCATGGTATGGGCTTCTCATCTCTTTTTCCTTGATGATTTATTTTTCTTAATGGATGCAAGTAACTACTGGATGTCAAAGCAGCCTTTTCTCCCACAGGTTCAATATGTAGTTACGTGATAGATGGGCATTTCTGTATTATTAAGATGGTCTAAATACATATTTATGTAGCAGACAGTAATTACTTCATTTTAGCAGCTCCCTACATATATATTTACATGACAGACCATAATGTTCTGCAGCTTCAACCCCCATAAACCTCATTTGTGACACCCTGAATCTGCTGCGTTTCATGCATGATGCTGCAGACACGTAGAACAACTTTATGTGGGAATACCCTCTCACTGGGGGAGTGGTCACTACCAGACAAACAGAAAATGATGTTACATAAATAAAATGTATTTTCCAAAGGAAAGAAAAAACCAAAATTGCAAACATACAAAAATAACAGCCCTAAAAGATCATGTAAGTATCGTGCCTCTGATTCCCAATAGCAGATGTTTCGGGTGTTGAAACTCCCACCAGAACAGCTGCAGGAATGTAGAATCACATCTGGGCTTGCGACGGGGCTGCATCATTACCCACCAAAAGCAAAACAGCCAGATGCTTCCAATTCATTTTAGGGACAGAGCTTAAAGTTTGAGTCCGTGAACATCCCTGCTTTAAAACCACTATTTACCATTGGCTACGACTGCTCCTGGATGTTGTACGAGCCGGTACGTGCCAAGCTTCTGGGTGGCACTGCAGTGGCACTGCTCACCAGCAGTCCTCTGATACGAGGGGCAGAGCTGGGGCAGGGGTCTGGGCTGTCTCTGTGCCAGCAGCGCCGTGCTTTGGAAGCTTCAGGTGGTTTCTGAGAAGGGCAGTGGAGGTATTGCTGCTGTCACTTACTGCCGCAGTCCTCTCTATGCACCCTGCTCCCTCGTTGTGATGCCTGCAATGCCTTTCTTTTCCTACCACTTTATACCTCCAGCAACTGTGTTCAGCACAGTTGAATGCTGCACATTTTGGCATGGTGCTTCACATGCAACTGAAGGATGTATTATAGGGCAGTGCCTTAAGTCTAGGGACTGAAGGCAAGCGAGGGCAGCTGGCTTGACACTCAAGCCCTGATGTTCACATCTCCTGCCACCTCCTTCCCTGCACTGGCTCTGCTGGACAGAGTTAGCTGGGGACTGAAGGTGTCCCGCTCCAGCAGCACTCACATTCACGTGTCAAAGCTGCTTGGAAGGAAGAAGTTTTGCTTTAGCTCTGGCTCCCTGCATGAGTCCAGATCATGACTCCAGTTCCCGTTGCACAAGTAGGTCAGCTGAAGACACTTCCTGCAGAGTACCTAAAGTATAGCTTACTTGGTTCCTCTCTAACAGAGTTTTTCCTTCTCTCTAATGGGACTTCAAACTCCGTGGTGACAGCTGGATTGTGCTATTTCATTGTTTTATGGAGGGTTGCTCTTACTTACTCACTAAACCACATTTCAGCACTGGCTGATGCCTGGCAGTGCTTAGCCTAGCTGTCAGGATGAAAGGGCAGCCTCGGCTGCTTCACTTCTAGCTTGTCTCAGTGGGAATGTAGGCATAGGCACAGGTAACCACTTTTTCCAGCCTCATATTCAGGAGAGAAATAGTCTTAAGGCTTATATGGCTCTGGTATCAATACCTGTACAAAACCGAGATCTGAACCTGATCAGAGGTGGGTACTGACCCCTGGGCCACTAGGGCAACTCAGACAGAGAGTACTACCCTCACCACACCATAGCTATTAATATGATAATTTATTACTTTGCATGTAAACATATATAAATAACTGGAGAAGATCATTTGCATGATTTGCAATAAAATGATCGATTTAATCAAAGGTTGTTACTGCACAACCAAAGGTTGTACCACAGCTTCAAAAAAAACCTGTATAAAAAAGAAAATGACCGTACAAACATTTACAACAATGTGCTTGTCTATCACTTTGTCACCTGTCCATAGCCACAGACTACAGAGGGACAGAAGAAGGTTTTAATATGACTTCTAATGTGCCTACAAGAATCACACGGAGGCTCCAGTTGACAAATGTGGCTGAAGTGGTTTAAAGGACAGACATAAAAGCAGATGGATTTCTCCTTCTAGGATGGAGGGTTAACTGTCAGCGAGGCAAATGGCATCCATACTCTTGCATGAGGAAGAGACGGTTCTCTACTTGCATGTTGTCAAAAAAGATCATTTTTAGAGAAATTGATGACAATTTGGGTTAAAAAAAATAAATTCTAATCTACAAATCAGAACATTCTTCTCCCCAGGGAGGGGATGTTGTGTGTTTTTGTATTGTTTTGATTATTGCTGATGAACATCTGTTATGATAGTAGCTGTGAGGTTTGAAAGGACTAGATAAACTTCCAGTGCTGCTGAGAATGTGAAATGCTCTCTCAAACTGAACCTTTTAACTAAGATCTTCCCCCTCACCACCATCACGTGAGGATCAGGAGAAGAAGGAACAGGCTTGGCTTGAGTCAGACAGAAGAAAGATGTGGCCAAACGCTCCCTGGTGCAGGAAGCCCCATTTTCTGTGTCTCTGGTCTTCAAGAGTGTGGCTTACCATGTTGGAGAATTGCTCTTGGAGAAACCTCATGGAGAAGGGTCTCCAGCCCACACTGTCTGTACACCTCTTTCACCCTGAACTTCCATAGCCCTCTCTTCATCTCTGTCTTTTGGAGTTTTCATAAGCATCTTCTGCCTTCACAGTTTTATTGAAAGGAAGAAAATGTTCAGAGGGACATTCCGCCTACTGCTGTGAACCCCCAGCAGTGGGGTGAGTGGGGGGTGCCCCTGAGCCCAGGGTGGGCTGTACTCACACTCCAAAATGCAGGTGCTGCTCTTCAGCTTCCGAAGAAAAATTGTGAGGCACAAAAATCCAAAAGGGTCACAAGCACCTCTGAAATAAATTAGAAGGTAAACTCCCCATGGCCTCAGGCTGCTGTTGACGTGGTAACAACTGCCAAAGTAGACCTTGCTTAAAATACCTGCAAGGTTTCTTAAGAGTTCACCAATGAGTGCAAATCCTTTCACTGCCTGTAAGGTTTATTAATGTCATCATGGTGTTGTGTGGAAGCAAAATGGCAATATAGAGCAACTAATGAAAACAAAGGTTAAGTACAATTTGCCAAGGGAACAGGTTATTTTCAGGAAACAAATTGTGCAGCTTTGTTTTTTTTCCTTTCCATAAAATTGTATACCAAACTTGATCGTGAAGAGGAAGAACATATTAAAATTGTGTCTGTTTGGAACAGAATATGGTATTACAGACTTGAGTACATGAGAAAAATCAATAGCTTTGTATAAGCATGAAGTCCATAATCACTCTGCAGACATACCTTAGAGAATATATGCATTTTAACTGTATTTGTATAAAACCTTCCAGGGAGCTGAACATAATAATAATTAATTATGTAATTAATACTTAATTTACAAAGGGCACAGTATGCCCCACTCTCCTGCAGAGACACTTGGGGTGATAAGCAACAGAAAAATAGAATTCAAATAAAAATAACTCATTAAAAAGAAGACAGGAAAGATAATAAATAAAATGCATGCAGAAGCACTACAAGGGAAGGAAAGGTGTGCCACTGCTAATGCATAAGCAGAACAGAAAAAACTTAAAAGCTCCCAGCCTTGTCCTGCTTCTAACTCCAATTGCCTTGGTGGAGACAGGGATATCACTGAGAGCCTTGGGAAATCATCATGTGATACCTTATAAGACCAGAAAAGACATCCCTCTTCCATCAACTGAAAGCCTGGTGGGTTTGTGAGCTGGAAGTTTCAACATGCTGTATATCACCAATAAACCCTACTAAGTGAACTGAACACCACTTACAGATGTGCTTACTGATGTCTTCAAAACAGGTTCAAGAGGACTAACAGCTGTTGACTTTTTCCAAAACTGATTTAATCCCATGTCTCTCAATACCGCTTTTTGTTATATCTTTAAGCGTTTTTCTGGTGCCAAAGTCACCTTTACTGGTCTGTAGTTCTCAGACTTGCCCTTGCAAGGCTTCCCTTAAGACCGGTGTCATGGCTGCCATTTTTCAGTCCAGTGTTATGAAATAGGACTGTCAGATAAACTGTCATTCAAACTAAAATAATTGTGATCAACTTCATATTTGAGTTCTTTCAGAGCTTTTGGGTTAAAAGAAAAATCCTGCCTCCTAATCTGTTACAATTTGAATTACTAATTTTCTCTGAAACATCTTCAGTGACACTTTTTTTGTAATACATCTTTTAAGCTCATTCCCCATGTGTGAGGTGTGAAAACTTTCTGGCTTCTAATGTGCATGATAATACAAATAAGTTGGCTACCATTTTTTTTAATGTGCTTCTTTTTGACGATTTTTCATCCCACAAACTTTCTGCTTTCTATAGAGGCAGATGCTTCTAAGTCTTTCTTGCTTGCATGCATGTATATTTTATTTAGATGAATATTCTCTATTTAAAAGTTCATATTCTTGTCTATTTATTCACCTACACATGAATTGCCCTTTTTTTTTGAAAAATGCCTTTTTATGAATAATAGTCTCCTTTATTCTAACGTTGTCCATACTGGCAAGTTTGAATCTTTTGCAGTAATATATCTTTAACCTGAGCTTCTGATGTGTAGTCCATAGACATCCTCCACAATAGCAAAAAAGCATTTTATCTATTTTAGTAGCTCTTTTTATTTTGCTTTTATTAATTTGCTGATGTTTATGTAGCTCTGCTTTTAAAAATCAAATGTTACTTAGTGTGATTTTTAGAATTTTTTTCCTCTGAAAGGAAAAGGCACCGAATTTGAACGCATTATAGTTACTATTATAGGGTCAGAGTTGCAGTTTGAACCTTTATTTTAATCCTACTTAAAACCAAGTAAAACTACAATTTACATCTCTTATTGCAAATGCTCAGACTAGCTTCTACAAGGAGTTGTTTCCCACATCTGAAAAACAGCCCTTGTGTTAAAACTGATGCAGAGATGTAGCATGTTTATGTAGGAGCATCTGATCCTTGTATGCCTTCACAGGTTTGTCAATCTCCCTTCTTTGGTGGGCTGTGGAAGACTAAAAATCTGGACTACTAATGTGCATGGAATTCCAAGCCATGTTCCAAGTTATTTCTAAGGTGATTATTTAATCCTATATTCCCTAATACTTTAAAAACTGAATCGACTTGTTGACTGAGTCTCCTTTGTATCACAATGTCTCACGGATCATTTTTATGCTCCTAAATAATAGGTGTACATATAGGGATACTTCAGTTTTAAACGAGGCATTTCAGCTCATCCATCCTAGTTTTTAGACTCCAAATATTTGTTTACAGTCACCAACAAATTTACAGTGATCCAGATCTAGTCAGTCACACATTAACTAGTATGACTGTGCTTAATTGTGGATTTTTGTCTTTCTGCTATCCTAAGGTGTGGAGTTGCTCTGACTCCATCACTATAAAACATCTTTCCCCACACTGTGCCTATCTACCTCTTGCATTTTTCCTGTGTTGGCATTTAAAAAAATTCTTACCTTTGAGCTCTTTCATATACAAAAGACTCGGGAGCCTTTTTTCTCAGAGCTTGATTGGGCAGAGAGACTCCTGGGCACAACAGCCAACACAAACCTACAAAATGCCAAATGAACTCCATTTCCCCATGGAGCTAATCTCAGGGAACTCAGCAGTACTTCTCTTCCAACAGCAGGTCATGGTCTTGGGAGAATTTAGCACCTACAAGACCATCTGAAATCCCATAACGTGCAGAATACATTAGACAACTGCAGTTTGATGCTTTACATCATTCTTTGGAAAGCCACAAAGAAATGCATACCAAGTGATGAAATCCAATAGACTTTTTTTTGTGTTTAATGGGTTGTTTTCCTTTATATTTTGGTACTTCCTCCACAAGCAAATAATACCCTAGTGGGGCACGAGAATGAAGTCAGAATTTGCAAATGTGACAGAGAAACTATTAAAAGTCTATAAATAAATATTTTTATTGCAACAGTGGTGCATGAGCCAGTACTTTCTGAAAACCATATTCACATCAAGATGGGCTGGGGGACTATGTTCAGTTACTGATGATGGTTACTTGGAAGTGTTTGTCTGGGAGATGTACGCAGTCTTCTCAATATTCTTATTCAGTTGTGTAATTCCAAGCCCTGCAGTGTTGTTATCCCTTAAGAAAACTTTCTATTTCAAAAGCACCAACTCTGAATGTTAAATTGAAAGGAGATAAAAGAATCACGGTGGTAAAAGCTGCACAATTTTACCCTCTTCATTATACAAGAAGCTGGTTCAGTATTTGCTTCTTTACATTTTTATGCAGATATAAAAGGCTACTTTGGGAAATCTGTAACACTGTTATTAAATGTCACTGAGCAGAGCTGAGTATAGTGATGACTCATCCTCAAAAGACTTGATTTAGTGTGCATTAGCTTTCCAAGTGTTGCATTCTTATTTTGGACTATATCAACCAAAGTGCCCAGATCTAATGTAAGGACTATTCATATCAGCAGGAGTCCTTCCTCTAGCCTCGGTGATCTTTGGATCAAGATTTTGGTGAGACAGAATGCTCTAGAAATTTTAATATTCCTAATTGTAAGTAATAATTGTGTGTAATTCATAAAGGGCAACTTAAAAATCTGGCCTTATCGTGCTACCGGAATAGTAGCTAAAGTGGAATACAGTCTGTGCATAAATCTATAAATCAATCCAGAGAGAGTATTGGGAAGGAATGTGGACCACCATGTAGATATACATCACAGCAGCTGTAAATGTCATGTTAGTTCTATTTCTTTTTTAACAGGTTAAGAAAGACAAGAAAAAGGAAAGGAGAAAGAACTTTGAAGGAAAACAAAATGAAAAATAGGACTAGGAGAAGGAAGATTGATAGTTTAGAAATGAAATAAAGATAGTCTAGAGAATGGGAAGGGTGTGGGTGTTGAAGGCATCAGCATAGAGTTGGGACTGGCATGTGCCTGATCAGAATATTCCTACAATTAGCAAAGAGTCCTTAATTTCTCAGAATGGCCTGAAAAGCCTCAAATATCAACAGACTTGCTTCAAGCATGATAGATAACGCTCTCTGCAATGGCTTCCCAGTCAAATAAATTCTGTGTGTTAGATAGCACCAAAGTAGGCACCAGACTTAGGGAGTTACATGAGAAAAAGTCCACTTTTAATCAATAATGTCGTCACATTCAAGCTTCTCAGAACTTTGGCTTTGTGTTTGGATCTAGGCTTTAAGGCATCCTGTGGTCCTGAGAAGGAAAGCTTTATTTGTTTTGATGTTCCAGTGTTATTTAAATTATGGACTTACACTGGAGAAGTTTAGCTATGAAACTCCGGCACAAGGCGAGTGAAGTGGGAAATGTATATAACAGTCTAATCTTCCTCCCTGTTTCAAGTAAGCGTAAGAGATCTGCATGAATAGCTAAAACACTGATCAATAAGAAAAGGACTTTTCCATCTTACCCTTTTAGAACTGAACATCAGCATTTACTCACACTTTCCTGAGCTGCTTAAACAATTATTTCTATTAAAAAATGGACTGGAGACTCTGCTACTTCAGGGAAACTTTGTACTAACTTGCTTAAGTTAAGAAGCTTTAGTGGCAGTGGATCTTCACAGTTGGGTGTAGCTGTTTCACTCAGAGACTCCCCGCTTTTGGTAGATATGCATCATTTTGACTTCTATTTCCCTTGTAAAGTCCAAGAGACATCAGGGAAGGTAACAGGGAGAAGAAATGGGACAATGCTGGAGAGCTACTCCCTGGGAGGCAGCGGGAATCACAGAATAAATTAGAACAGCTCTGAGTTTCTGTAATTTTCACAGTGGGTTGGACATGCAGAGTTGCTGAGAATTAGCACCTGTGTAACTGCAGAAACAAATCCTCAGGAGAAGTGTCACAGACTTTGATAGAGATGGAAGCAGCAGGGTTCTACAGAAACCAGAAGGCATCCCCTGGAAATGTTTTCAATGCCTCACAGATTTAAGGTGAATGCTATTCTCCCTGCAACAAAGACAATAATTTTAGGTATCATGGATGTATGAAGATGCTATGACAGTAGCACATAAATGTGGAAGGATATATTTATGTCTATAAAATACCCAAGAAAAGTTGAAAAATTAAACTTTTAAAACAAAATTAATTACTAAATTCAGAAATTAATTTAAAATCAAAAGAAATTAAATACCTTTAAATGAATTTAATTTTGCAGGTATTTTCTGAGAAGGAATCTGGAACATAGAATGGAATTGCAGGTGACAGACAGCACACATTGATCAACTCCCTGTGGATCAGTGAAGGTTTAAATCTATGGGTAAATTCCTCAAGGTCAGAGGATGTCACAGAAAAGCTTATTTAAATGTCTAACAAGGAGATGGATATAAACCGAAACTGTCTGGTGGCCTGAAAATCCCCAGAGTTTTGAGACATAAAATAGTGATAGTTTTGAGAGCTGCTTCCTGCCTCACCCACTTCAGCATGTTGCTTGGCTCACAAGGAGCCTTCATGCTATGAAAACCACCACCAAACTGGAGAACACTGGACCTGAACCTTGTGTCTGCTCCCTTGAACAGAGGTCCTTATCTGTTTGCAGATTTCTTTCCATTTTCTCTTGCATACTAAAGACATTTAGTGATTTTGTCCTGTAGTTCACTTTTGTGATGCTCAGAGCTGTGCTACTGTATGATGATTTGGCAAAGGTACCATCATGTGGTGACGAGGCCAAGGACACGACAACTTGCAGATGAAGTCTGCTTGAGATGAACTAGAGGTGGGAGTGTTTGGAGAGAAGTGGGAAAAGATGAGAAGGTGAAAAAAAAAAGCGTTTATGAGATGAGATATAAATACAGTATATGATAGCAGTAGAAGCTATAGAGGTGGTGGTGGAACTTTCTAGAGTAAAAAAGGGACAGAACCAGATGTGAGAAAAGACAAGGAGATGGAAGGCATACTACACATCAGGTCTTAAAGTGCTATATTTCTCATTTCATTTCATCATTGAATCCTTTTCAGCGCATTTAATAATACAATGGTTGAATTTTAATACCCTAATTGCATTCACTGTAAGACCTTGTGGAAAGATTATTAAATTCCCTTGGTTTTGAGCAATTCTGTTACATCATACCACATGTGGGCAGAAAGGAAAAAAAAAATCACTTCCCCTGTGCAGTGTTAACAATATATAAAGCAAAGGAGAATCAATTTAATACATCACCACTGCAATGTGAATTTCTAGAGTCATTGAGCTGAAAAGTACAATCCCACCAGTCTGGTACCATGAAAATGAAAGTTGATGTCTGCCTGGATCAATTTTATCATGAAAATAATGGCATCACTCTGGGCACAAGATTTAAAGCCTTCAAGGCTTTGGGGAAGACGCACTCAGTAACCTACATACGAAAGCAGATTGATTGAGAGTGGCTGGAACACACATAACACTGACATTTTTACCCATCTGCGCCTTTATCAAGAATGATAAGGCTGAAACATTGTCTTTCTGAGTGTTCTCACTGCTTTCATATGTAAGCTCCTGGGTTTGCATTACTCTTGAGGCTTTCACAAGGTGTGTGCATAGTACATCTGATATACCACTGGATACGTCTTGATGATGCAAAGAAAATGACCTAAATTCATCCTCCATCTAGATGCCTCAGAAGGAAGAGATTTTTTTTCACTCTTTCATCTTCTTTTTATAAATGAAGTCTAGACGCCAACAGGTAAATCTTCTGAGAACAAACAGCCTTTTGTGCAGATATAAACTTTGGACACCCATCATCCAGCCTTGATCGTACAGGAACTTCTACCTGTTGCCAGCTGCCTGACCCTGGCAAGCAATACACCTAGTTTACAACCTCCAAACCTCTGGCCCCTCTAGCTTCACAGAGAAGTGGTACAATTCAGCCAACATTTAGAATCACAGAATAATTTAGTTTGGGAAAAGATGTCTAAGATCATCAAGTCCAACAACTAACCCAGCCAAGTCCACCACTAAACCATGTACCCAAGGGCCATATCTACATGTCTTCTAAGTATCTCCAGGGATGATGACTCAACCACTTCCCTGGGCAGCCTGTTACAATGCTTGACAAAGCTTTCAAAGAAGGAATTTTTCCTAATATCCAATCCAAACCTCCCCTGGCACAACCTGAAGTCATTTCTTCTTGTCTTGTCCCTTGTTACCTGGAAGAAGAGACCAATCCCCACTGGCTACAACCACCTTTCAGGTAGTTGTAGAGAGCCTCCCCTGAGTCTCCTCTGAGTCTCTTTTTCTCCAGCCTAAATAATCCCAGTTCCCTCAGCCGCTCCTCGCTGTGCTCCAGACCCTTCACCAGCTTCATTTCCCTTCTCTGGACACACTCCAGCACCTCAATGTCTTTCTTGTAGTGAGGGACACAAAACTGAACACAGGATTTGAGTTATGGCCTCACCAGTGCTGAGTAAAGGAGGATGATCACTTCCCTGGTCCTGCTGGCCACACTATTTCTGATACAAGCCAGGATGCCATGGCCTTATTGGTCATCTGGGCACGCTGGTGGCTCATGTTTAGCTGGCTATTAACCAGCACCACCAGACCCTTTTCATCTGGCCAGCTTTCCAGCCACTATTACTCCAGTTACATGGGGCTGTTGTGAGCCAAGTGCAGGACCTGCTTAAACAGGCCCTAGCCTTAAAGAGGCCTTAGCTTAAGCCTGTTAAGGCCCCTGCCTGCCTAAAATAAAGCAACTTCTTGGTAATTACTTGTGTGAGAAAAAGTTAAGAAAGCATGGAAGCAAACTAAAGTGAACTTGGATTCATTTTAGGAAGTAAACAAAGGCTAATGAAAATGCTAATAAAGAAGAAAAAACTTAATATGCTATTATGAAAACATATAGTAATTATGAACATTAACAGCATCAGAGGCTGGTGCAAAGAGAGTTGCTTGGTATTTCCCTGAAGATAAAAAGCATCTGTGTGCATCAGGAATCATCATTTTTTGGTTCTCTGGGGTAGAGGTTGATATGCAATTTCTAAGCCTCCATTTACTATATACGAACATTACCCTGTGCGACAGTGGCTGTCAAAAAAAGCGTTCCACACCTAATGGCAAAAAGCAAATGGCTAATGAGACAGAGTCACATGTTACCACTTAGGTGAACAAATCCAAGGAAAGATTTCAAGTAAATTAAGTGAATTCTGTGGAATGAGCTACTGTTCAGCACAACTTTCTGCTACTTTACTCCAAATTGACAGCAAGTTTCAACAGTATTTGAAGAAGGAAGAAGGAGATGTAACTTGCATCACTATGATCTTTGATTCCCAATGATCAAGCCCTGCTTTGGTAGACAGGAACAGCTGTTGTTGGATGACTTTGGTGCTGGAAAGCAGACTGCTGAAGATCTTGTTTCTTTCTTTTTTCTTTCTTTTTTCTTTTTTTTTTTTTTTTTTTTGGTCATTGTCTTCTGAATTAACTGTCTCTTTCTTGGAGTTGGAAGATGCAGTGCCGAATTTGGGCCCAATGTGCCCCAAATTATTTACTTATGAAAAACTGCAACCCCAAATAACAAAATGTTTAGTAGAAAATTATAAAAATGACTGATTGGCATACTTTTAGGAAAAAAGTAATTGTTACTGACTGAAAAGGGGAAATTGTGGTTTATTCCAGACCCTAGTATTTTTGGTGCTTTGAATCAGACTAAAACAAAATATATAGAACAAAATGTGCTACATAAAATGAGAGACGAATAGTGTGGCTCTTGGGTCCCCAGTTCTGACAGTTTTGTTCTATGGTTACACACCTTTTGTGCCAAATTACTTGCTAATGTTGTTCGCTATGTCCTAATCACCTTAAAATCCAAGGAGACAAGGCAAGAAGAAAATACATACACAAGAGCAAAAGCAACTGAAGGGTAAAATAATCATTATTTATATTTTAGGCAAGCAAACAAGCTAGGAATAGTTTGTCTTCTGGTTCCCTGCTTAGAGACCACAGACTGGATGGCTGGTGTTTCTTTTTTATCAGTTGTAAGTTATCACTACATTTGAGATAGTGCCAATGTGGGACTGCTGAAGCCAGAAAGGTCTTAATTTTCCATGAAGGTTAATTAACATGATCCTAAAAAATATGGACATAATTAATAGTCTTCCATGGTCAACACACCTGTTGAACAAACACACTATCCAATACATATATTGGCAGATAATCCAACACTACAGAAAACTTGTTTATTCGCACATTAAACTAAAAAGAGATCAAGTGATTGTAACCATGAGTTTAGAACTGTCACTGAATACATGAATTCTCCAAAAATGAACCCATATATTCTCTTTTCAGTGAGCCATTAGCCTAACAAAAATGCAAACTCAAAGGCTCAGAAGTGAGGGTGTAATAAGTATTCACACAGCAGTGGTCTTGCCATATATTCTTGGCTGTGTTTTTTAGTGCAAGAAATTACTCGGGAGCCTCTGGGAGCTAGGACTGTATCTTGTCTTTCCTATAAAATAATTAGTTGGGTAAATTGCTATTTATAAGTTCTTATAAATTGTGAAATGGCTTTAAACTGGAAGGTTGCATACGGTTTGGGTCATCACAGTTCAAGAGGACGAACTTAACCTAGAAAACATGCTGTGAAGAGGTGCTACGATGGCATAAGGAGCGGGGAAGCTCTTTGCAATAGAAAAGACTGGAAGATTTTGGCTTGCTTATGCTCAGAAAATGAAAGCTGAGAGGGAGTTAAACACATGAACACAAAAGAGGGTTTTAGCAAAACTAGATCCTGGATCTTTAAAAATAAACTCAAAAAACCTACCAGACTGGAAGATCGTACTTGATGAGCTTCTGAATAGGCTTTTCAGACAGTAGCATCTGAGAGAGCTGTGGGCTAGAGCTAATGAGCCAAGAGATGTGATCCACTCCCAGCTTCCTAAAAGTGTTATTTGTTTTCAAGCACAAGGCCTGCCTCAAGAGCAGACTGAGGAGCTGAGTTTGGCTTCCAGTCACACACCTCCTGCTCCAGGAACTCTCTGAGAGAGACTCAGCCTGCTTCTCCACCTCAGCGTTACTTGGAGCAATCAGGAAGCAGAAATTGTAGATCAAATTGTAAATTATGATACTGCTATAATAGCAGTAACAGTGGAGCTCTTTTATGCATTTACAGATATCATAAAGCCAAATGACAAAGAAAAATAAGTCTCAAACCCAGCTGGTCAGTGTAAGCTCTTCCCTGTTGGACCTATCCTCTCCATTCCACTGTACCTCTTTCTTGGTTGGGCATGGAACAGTATCATACAAAACTTACAAATATCCATACTAACACCCCCAGGACTTATTTTCAGACTGTCTTCCAAATTTCTATGTGCAATCTTGTGCCACCGCCCTACTCCCTTTCTAACAAACAAGCAAATACTTGTTGCTGAAATAAAATTTTTAAATTTTAGAACTGATCCAATTCACTATTTCAGCCAACTTCTGTGCACAATCAAATTTAGAGGCATTTTGAAATCTACATTTATGACATGTTTCTTACAGGCAATCTTGCAATCTTCTGACCCACCCCCCTACCTCCAACTCCCCCCCCCAAAAGCTTTTTACTGCTTTATACATTCCCTCTGGATATTCAGCTTTATCAGTCACTATTGATGGAGTTGTCTGAGTTTCTTTCAAACTGTGGTTTTTATCAGGGAAATCTTGCATTCTAGATCTGTACATGATTTATCTGAGATGCTGTCAAATCAATAGTTTCACTTCAGCTACCAGCAAAAAAAATCTATGTGGTGGTTATCCCCATGAGGATTTAACTAGTCATTATGTAGGTGGTGATAAGTGAATAGAAAAAGGGGGCAAAATGAATCTCACACAAAATGGCTTTTAACCTCATCCTTTCTTCCAAGCTGGCCTGGACTGTGGACCATGGTCTCTTCATTTCATCTTGGTTCAGTTTAAGGGTTTCTCTTCTCTTTCATGTCCTGAGAACAAAAATCCCCACAACATAAGTCCATGTATCAGGCTGGTCACCTTTATAGCAATTACATTTCAATGCTGTTCTGGTACCAAAGCCAAGATCTGTTGGGTGCTGTCACAGCAGGCACTAGCACCAAAAGGAGAAAGGCAGCTTTTCCAACCAATTCAGTATTTCTCTGTCACTTTATAATGTCTCACATTCTCTTACTCTCTCCTCAGGCAACAGGATTGTGAACTTCAGAAATATGCATGTGGAATTCAGCTACTAATACTGAGTTCAGCTGCTTCTGAGATTATTTATTTATGCATTTGAAAATGAGCGTATGTGAAAAATTCCCGATTAAATGCCCTGACTGTAAGTCCTTCATCAACAGAATAATTATTGCATGCCTGACATGAAGTCTGCATAATCCTTTACTGGGTCACATTAAAAAACAAGAATGAAAACTTGACAGATGAAAATTAATAATTTTTTTGTGCCTAAAGAGTGGGGAAAATCTTTACCAATTTTTTCCCAGTGAAATTTTGTATATTTTTCATGTATAAAAACATGGAAAAATGGCAGGGACCTTCCTTCAGTGGCCCTAGATATTTGATGCAATTTATTCTGTGGACTATTGGTGTACTTGAATTAAACCTACAACAACTCAGGGGCTGCCTGAGTACTAAATGACAAGTCTGAAACTCATTTTTCTCTTGTCTCCAGTGAGTTGAGAAGGAAGAAAAGTGGTTCAGTCATTCCAGCTTGAGGTTCAGGACAAATCCCCTGCTCCACCACAGACTTTGTCCAGGACATAGGAAGCTCCTCAGGACTCAGCTACACAACTTTCAGCCCAAATACCAGCTTTCAGAACCTGTGATGGTAGCTCTTTGTAGGATGCAAATATCTCCCAGAGAAAGTCCAAAGTGACTGAACTCCTGCCGAGAGAGCACAGAAGGGCTCATGCTCCAATAACAAGCTTTTCCTTAGCACTCCCAGTCCTTAAGTCTGGGTTACATCTGGAGCCCTGGGTTTGGTGCTTCATGCTTCCCCAGCAGTACCAGGGGCAGAATGGGGTCGGCAGTGGCCCAGCAGATCTGTTCTCTGTTCAAGAGATGCCAGAGCAGTGTCCAGCCCTCTACAGGACCTAGGAACAATACTTTGTACCAAAAAAAAAAAAAAAAAAAAAAATAAAAAAAATAAAATTCACCTACTAACAAGTCCAAATTCCCAGCTCTCCCTTACAATGGAGCAGTAGAGCCTCTCTAAAGACCAGTGAGAATCTTCTCCCTCTTGTGCAGCACAGATGCCATACTGCTCAGATCCCTGGGGACAATCTGTGTACCATTCCCTTGGCTGTCTGCGATGATTTGAATGGTGACTTTCACCACCTGGTCCAGTGGTAAAAGTCCACCTGTACATGGTGGTGTGCATATCTGTTCCCTCTCCATCCGGCTCTGGATGTTGCCTTTTGCACAGGATGCACCTTTGCCAAAAACTCAACTAGCAAGGTTTTTGCTGGAAGAAAGTCCTGCATTTGGAGCCATCTCCCACTGAATGATACTTAAGATTATGTTTTCCTCTCTCTCTGAGACCTGTTTCATGCATAGCTACCCCACACTAAGTGAGATCACTTTCCCAGGAGGTAATGAGTGCTCCTGTCCTCCTTCCCTCTGGCATCATCTGGTTGTTTTGAGGCTGCTTCCAAAGTTTCTTTGGCAGAGGAAGAGGTTGCTCCTCTGTCTCCCTGTTACAGAAAGCACTTTGGAGAAGCAGCTCAGGAAATGTTGTCCTCACCACCCACATTGCTCTTTGACTGGCCTTTTGTGTAGCATCCAGCTTGCTGACTGCCACTCAGACCACTTTTTGAGTCACACAAAAAGGAGAGGTAGGAGAGGTGTGGAGAAATGTTTGCTCCATGAGAAACAGCCAGGTGGGTGCATGAAATTGATGCCAACCTGCTCAGCTCTGTCAAGAATAAAGTGCTTGAGGGCAGCCCTTCAAGGTTTTAAATGAAACTAAAACTGAAGATGTAGACAATGCTGTATAGAAAACTCCTAAAGGGTTTGAGAGAGGAGCTGAGAGGTGGTGACTGCGTGATCCAAATGTGGGATTTCGGCACAAATATCTGCAGCTCTAAAACCCTGCATGGATTTTTGAGTGGCTTTAGTTTACAAATCTTGCTGTAATCAAAAGGGTCAAGGCACTTGCACATGCCTAGGGGCCTTCACTGTAGGGCATCACCTCATCACCTGTACTATGGGAATGTATTAACAAGGAGCTGTATGGAATAGCACTTCCACAGTGTGGCAGGAACAGAAGGCAAGGAAAGAGTGTAGGGAGAAACAGATAAGCAGGGAATGTGAGGGCAAAAGAAACTACTTGAGGCAGAAGATGAGTGCTAAAATCAGAGCTACCTTCACAGGAGATTTTCAACTTGATTTGGCCTATGAGTAAATCTCACCCAGACTGCACCAAGACACGAGATATCACTCACAGTCCTGAAGAGGTCTTGTATTTTTTAGCATCACCCCAGCCTCCTGGAGAACAGCTGCTGGTCGCTATCAAAGTTACCAACCCTGAAGTCAACACATAGCAGCTGCCACAGTGCTTCCTGTAGAGCACTCCTCAGCAAATTACCCAGTAGACCTCCACAGAAATTAATTAAATAGCCATGGCTTAGCCTGTAATGTAATCAATAGTCACATCACTGTGTTATGTGGGTGTAAATGTCTGGTTGCAGAAAGATTATCCAGCACAATGTGGTTTGGGTTTATATGTCATTATTTAATGATCATTAGTCTCTCAAGGATCAAAGGTACCTTAAAAATCCCACTGCCAGTGATGCTGGAATGTTTGCCCTTCATACTATATAAAAAACTGATGAAAGTTTCTATATCTAAGGATCAGCTTAGAAATTAGTTGCTTTCAAGTTTTCATGTTGCAGGAAAGTATTTTGCTTTTTTTTTTTTTTTTTAATTAAACTCACCTGCTAGTGATGGAGCTAACAGCTGGCTGCACGTGAAGAGTTTAACAGAGTGAAAATAAAAATCAATTACATGTTGATTGACTTGCCTTACCAACAAAACACCCTGTCCCACTTTGAATGCCTCATAGATCTCAGTTGGGACTTGTCTGCAGTGAGGATTTGCTTTTACCCCACTGTAGGATCACTAATCCAAGCCATTATTGATTGCATTCTATCTTTTGCAATTTACTCTGGTAGGAGGATGTTCTTGTGCTGGCATACCAGCACTGGGATAAAAGGTCACACCAGAAAGAGGACTGGCTGCCTGTCTTAACAAGGTGGAAACTTTTGTTGATGTGGGTTCTGCTGGGTAGTTCTTAATGGTGTGACCAGTGGCACCTAATGAGCACAAGGATGCAGCTTTCCCCACTGCACTGCTGCCACTGCTGCCTGATACTTCTCAGGGTTGGCATAAGCACTGGGATTTACGCCTTGCTGACCCTTCTACATTATTTTGGACGAAATAAGATATAAATGTAAAGAACATCTTCTACTCCTAAGGACCTCCTTAGGCAAATAAGCCTTAACCATTTACAGCTGCTTCTACAGCCACTGCCACTGTCAAGAGTAAAGGTTTCCTTTGAAATAGCTTTCTCTTTTCAGATTTCATTGATGAGTGTTGTCATGTTAAATAGGAACTATGACATTCATATATAGTGCGGAGAAGCAGATAAACATGAAATTCAGATGTCAATTGTGAATTCTTGTTTCTGCAACATACATTCTTTCTTTGACAGGTCAATACTTTTAACAGATAGATTCAGGTTAATTATAGCTATAAAGTTCAGATTCAGACCAGGAGCTGGACTTTCTGAAGCATCCTCTTTTGAATCATGCTAGAGATTAACACTGATATTATCTCAATGCAACGAGACTAATTGCAGGGTATGTAGAAAGTATTTCCTTTTACTAGCCTTTAAGAATAATTCAATCTACTCTGTGATAACTATGAGCATCTCATTTTCCTTCTTCATAACACACTAAGTACAGCAGTCTGCCTGTCCCTATTAATCTCCTCTCTGTGCTAAACTGTCCCATTCTCTTTGGTTCCTTTCATACCAAAATCATATCAGGCTCCTATTCATCTCGTTTCCTGCCTCTGCTGCATCCTTTCTGAAACCGGGTGTACAAAATGCTGTAGTTGCAGCACGAGCATGATTGATACTTATTGTGGGACTATGTAATGTCTACTTTCTTTTCCTCTCTTTAAAAATTGGGATAGTATTCACCTATTTTTCGTTTAAAGGCAATTAAATTCTGAGCAGATCTTTACATTAAATGATCAACCATGCTGCTTGGGGACTTCTCCTTAAACATCAGCCTGTCTGCATTCTTCCTGTGCCAGTACAGTATGCCTGAGATCACACTACACAGTCCTCCATTTTCTTGTGTCAGATATTAGCACTTAAAATTTAACAACTGATGAACACATTTTGCAATTGGCTGCATTTCTTGATTTTATTTTCTTCTGAGATTTTGATATGTCTGGCAGGGGATGTAGGATATGAAGGAGACAGTCCTTCAGACTGTGAATTATCCAGGAATAGTAATAAGGCCTGTAATGTCTGTGGATCAGAGGCAGAGGATAAGGAGAACAACAAGGGCTCTTTTTTCGTCTGGTAGGGCGAGTGACTATAATAACCCTAAATGTGGAAAGATGTGGAGTTTTATTTGATGTGATGAAAAGGTAAATGCATTGATGTTATGTGGCAAGGGTTTGGTAGCAGGGTTGGTTTCTATGGGAAGAGACCAGCAGCTCCTACCATGTTGGGCAGAGCCAGTTCTAGCCAGCTCCAATATAGACCCACTGCTGCCCAAAGCTGAGCTTGTCAGCAATGGTGGTGGCTTCTCTGGGATACATGGATTGAAGAAAGGGTGAAGAATGCCATGTGCTTCTGGACAGCTTCCTTTCTACCTAATCTTGATTGAATGACCAAGCACAAGTTTAAACCAGAGGAGACTTCCTTATTGTATTTCTTTTCATTCAGAGCACATTATATGAACTCATGGTACACGAAGCAGGGAA
The DNA here is from genome assembly GCF_001604755.1 of Lepidothrix coronata. NCBI lineage: Eukaryota > Metazoa > Chordata > Aves > Passeriformes > Pipridae > Lepidothrix > Lepidothrix coronata. Next base: position 8,053,030 of record NW_016690186.1, on the reverse strand, counting down.
GAAAAGTACAGTAGTAAGAACTCTGAAGGGCTTTAGTATTGCATTAGTGAGCTTCACTCCCCTTGGTATAATATAAAAATGGCAAAGATGGTATGGAATGAGCGTTTTTAATAACTCTCCTAAGTGTTCTATTAACTGCCGTGTATCATACAAATGAGATGCAGAAACTAGGGAAGCATTTTCAGTTGCTGAGTAAAAACAATTTAGGGTGTAAATGTACTTCCAGATCTGCACATAGGAATCCTGCCAATTAGGCTTCTGTTAATTTTATTATTTTTTTAAAAAAGTTTTAGTAAAGAAGTTCATGACACAACAGCTCAGGAAATATCCTTGCATCTAGTCAGTGTATCTAGTCAGTGTGTTTTCTAAGAATAGCCTGCAATCTGTGCCACACTGTAATGGTTGATGGTCACCTCCCTACATTGGACAGAAGTCAGGGCTCATGCTGGCTCTCCGAGATGTCTTCTGGCCCTAGTTTTCACCTGAATGCCTTCAACCTCTGTATCTGAGACCTGTCAACTGCCTTTGGGAGTACTGATCTTCACACACATCTGGAGTCCCTTACAGGGGCTGGTGGAACCAGCTTAGAGTGGAATTTCTGCAAAGAAATATAGATAGATAGATAGATATAGATAGATATGAGCATAAAATGCTTAGGCAGCTAATTAAAGGCAACTGTGACATTTCATGGCATGTTGATATAATGCCATTAAAGTGAAATGTCTGTCAAACACCTGCTGCTCTCTGCGACCTCCTACCTGGCAGCACTGTGAGGACTGAGATTAGAGGCATGCACAGCAGAATAGCTGCTGAGTGGCATGCTTTTATTTCAACCAGTTTATGCCACACACAGCACAAAACACTGTAATTTTTGTTTTCAATTCTCCTTTAAAGTCCTTGGTGATTGTATTTATCTTTGTCATTACACAGATACCATTGTGAAGACAGATGATACCTCTTAATAATGTATTTCTCTCCCTTTATCTCTTTTCTTATATATATTAGAAAAAAAATTAATCAAAGAAGTGCATTTTGCTTAGGAGGCACAAAAATCCGTGATTATCCTGATCTTTTTCAGGAAGGCTCAGAAGAAGACTTATACATTGATCCACTATCAATTACCTCTTTCAAAAATGTTATGCAGAAAAACCTCTTAGACATTCTTTATAGAATCTGACCTTTAGTAAAAGGCTAATCGTGCTCTAGATAAGCTTTTTTAAAATTTGAAAATATAATTTTAACTGCCAGTGTAAGCAGAAAAAACACTGTTGACCAATGTGAATGACTGTTATGAATTTGAAATAATGACACAAATGTAACTGCAGATGTCAGGATTATATAGGTTATACTGCTTGGATATTTCCTAAGAATCACTAAAACCTTCACCAGTCTGAACTGGGACAGTGGGCAAATGCATTTCTGACAAGGAGGAATTTTTATGAGTTGCATTTCCCTGCTCATATGCTGGGATCCACTGTGCAAGTATCCCCTTGACAATAGAAATACACACAATGAGATGTCTTGAGATGGATCCGACCGTTGGTCATTGTATAAGATGTCTTGATGGAATTGGTAAATGGCAAGGATAAGGATAGGCTACCATCTAGTGGATACATCGTAAAATTATTACATTTGTATTTAACATTACATTACACTTTGTGACTTGAATGGCAAAACCAAAGAAAATCAATTCAACTCTTACATGCTGATGTGCCACCTGAAAGGACTCTAACCATGTATATGTTCACACTGATTTTAAAAAACCTTGCTGTGCTTTCTTCTGATACCTTAAAGCAGCTCCTCTTGTCCCAAAGCTAAAAGAGATGAGATAGATAGTACCATATTTGACAGGTGTCCTTATTCCTTACTGACCTCTGGGATACAAGCATACAATCATACATTAGTATCTGTACAGTATTTTGAAGGTGGAAAGCACAGAGAAAGGTCTAATATAGACAAAGGAGAGGAAATAAGAGAGGAAGTGAGATCTTTAACTCAAATATCATGGCCCATGTCTAAATGTGCAACATAAAATACCCAACGTAGTAGTTAAGACTCACCAATTGCTAAGGAAGGGGTACAGGTTCAATTTTGTTTATATCTCTGCTATACCCAACTGTCTTCAATGCAGTGATTTCTAACCCAAGCTGCTATGTTTGTCTCTGGAGGAATAAGGCCCCAGAAACATCTTGATATTCTGATGTACCTCTGTGTACACTAAGCTCTTTGTGTGATGTGAGTAGGAATAACAAGAGTAAGTAATGCAAATTATGGCTTATGAGTTTAATCTAAATGGAATCATCATGCAGTGGAATCATCAGTGCAACTGGACAGACAGAAAGGGAGTGGAGTTGCTGGATGCATCTTTGTTGCTCTGAGAGCTGTGGCTCAGTTACAAAGGACATGGCATTAAATAGAAAACATATGGATAAATATGTTTAGCTAGGGACCACATTCCTTAGATGAACATTCTTGGTACAAGACGTGCTTGCATGAAAGAATGAGAGATAAATACTAAAGCAGAGCAGCCTGATTTACCAGGCTTGTGGATTACACTGATGATGCTCTGATCTGATCAGATGATGTAACTACCTGTGATAGTGGCTTCAGAATCATTCATTATTGTCTAATGACAATGAGACATGACATAGATCTGCCTTAATAGCTGAACCACAGTTGTAGACATTTACAACTTAATTTCTTAAACAATGGAAATATGAGCTGGCCTGTGTGTCAAATCTTTTTGTGCTGCCTACCTTGACCTTCCATTCCTGGATAGAGGATAAGGGGTGTATGCTGTGGGATAAGCACATGCTATGTGCCTTCCTGCGAGGATGTGCCATGAGCTGAAGGGAGTGTCAGGAAGGGTGCTGTGGTAGCTGGAACCTCTCCTTCTCACAGCACTGAACTGGTAATGGGATGGGGAGTATGGAAACTGTACTTTGTACGGACCTCTAGTAAATGGCTGCATCATCTGTGGAGAAAAGATGAGATAGTCTGAGGACATGAAAAGGCAGATCATGAGATATATTCCAGCTAGTTTTAAGCAGTCTGTCTCCAGTGTTAGTAATACAGTCATAGGAGCACATAGTTCAGTACAGGTATTTACCAGCTGTTTTTTCACCCAACTTTATGGACAAGATACGCTACTTCTGCTGTTTCAGTGCGACCAAAACTAGCCCAGGCAGCCAGTTCTATGTTACAAATTCTTTCCTAGACTTCATAACATGAAAAGGCTCTTATCCTTCTCGTTAAATGCATCAACAGCTGCTTTCTTTAACTCATTACCCGTGTAGCTTTGGACCAGCCTAGCTCAAGGTTTCTCAACCTGCTGTAGCTGCTTTGATAGCTCAATCTCTGTGCCTAAGCAGACACACAAAGCAACAGAGAGAGGTGAGGATGAAAAGGAAACTTGCTCACAGTCAGATTCAGGTGGACAGTTGTAATTCTGCCAGACTGGAAAAGCAGTTCTGCCCTAGAGTCAGCAGACTCCTTTCTGGTCCATCAGTTTCTTGCTGGAAGCTGGAGTTGGAAGGGAAGTCTTCTAGCTGAATGATGTTTCCTTTTATCTCTTGGTGGCAGGAAACAGCACAGAAAACATTAGATAAACAGGCAAATTCCCAATCAAGAGTCTTTCAAGTTAAACAGTGAGATGTAACAAGTGCTGAGGTCTGAGGCTTATTGTTAAAACTCACGGGAGTTGATGACAGGGCATTAACACAACAGAAAAAGACAAATACAAAATAAGAATTGCGGAAACTCTCTGCCTCTGATAAGGTAGAAACTCTCAACTTCTACAGATTTTTATATTTCTACTCCTCAGAATCCAAAGAAATCCTCTTCCAGATTTTTCTAATAGTCTTTATGCAACTGATCTTAGCTCACCAAGGTCATACTAGTGAAGTTTGGTTCCCGAAATAATGTCCTTAAATTTCATGAAGTCTGCCTTTTAAGATAGGTTTGTCTAAGTTGATGTTCTGTAGAACTCCACGTGTCCCCTGCTGCCTGTTACCCCTCATGGCACTGGCACTGCAGAATAGGCATTCCTGAACCAACAGTAAGAAAAACATTCCTGTTTTGTAGAGGAATAGGATACGACTGCCTCTGGTGTTTTAGCTCCCTCATTATCCAAACAGTAAAAACTGTACCCAGTGCTACCAAGAAGGTCCCCAAATTGTAAGAAAGGCCTTAGTCCATCATCCAATTTTTGCAAAAAAAGGGCACAAATTAAAAACATAATAGCATTTGTATATATTTATGGTTTTTTTTCCTGAATTGCAAATAATATAAAGCCTTTCCAGAAAAAATAATGGTACCAATAACTACAAAGCCCTTGAATACAATACAGTGAGGTGTAAACACGGAAAAAGTTCTCAGAACTCAACAAATCAAGGATAATATATAACCAGAGGACACATTTTTGTGAGTTGGTATGTTTTGTGAGCAAGATGTCAATAGTAAAATTTACTGGCATGGAAGGGAGCTGGAGATTCCCCAAGACAACAGATCTGAGGCTCAGCAGCTCATACATCTCGAGGAAGAAGGAGGAAAGGACAAGGTGCTGAAGAGGTAAGAGAGAGAGGAGAGCAAGAGTTCTTATGTTGAGATGTTGATACTCAGCTTTCCAAGATGGGGAAGTTTTCTTTTGACCCTTTTACTTAATCTGGTTTCTGTTTGCACTTATGAAGATTTACTCCTCCTGAAAGGACATTTCTATCTGCTGCTGCATTTGAGTTTTCACCCCACAGCTGCACCAGCTCACAGTCATGTGCTTATCTCTGTTTTGGAGAATGGAAACATTTAAAAAGCCTTTCCCCATCCAGTGCCTGTGACTTTGCATTGAGCAGAGCTACACAAACATTCAGAACAAAATCCAAATGCAAACCTGAAACCTGCCTTTGGGTTTTGTTATGAACTAGAAACTGAACTTTACCGTAAGTTTTATGAGCCTACTCTGAGTTGGAGGGGACCTGGGCTGATTTAAGGTTTTACAGGGAACCATTTGATACTCAAAGGCTTAATGTGATTTTGGCTTGAAACAAGCAATTCTTGGCTGGCTTTGGGCATTTGAATCCCATATCCAAGGTGAAATCCAAGGATATGCAAACTTAGGACAAGCTGAAGCTAGCATGTGCACGCGCTCATGCACACATGCTGACACACACACAAGTTACATCTTAATGCACATTGCCAAGTTCTTCAAAGGATTGCAGCTCTGTTGAGGAGCACCAGGACGTGTGTACGGAAGCACCACTCCAGAGCTGAACATGTCGGCAAAACAGGTTGTCGACAACTAAAGCTGCCCTTCTGTAAACAAACACCTCATTCTCTGCATGTTTGTGGAGTAATAGTGACATCCTGTGGCCAGTCCTGATTAGTCCCAAGCACGGACAGGCTGTTTATTCCTAGACATGGTGCTAGACATGACGACCTGCTAGGAGAAAGGATGAAGCAGAGCCGGAGAGGGAAAAATTTCATCCTTCCTTAATCTAGATGTTAAATTTCAAAGGAGAGGAAAGAGTTACAACCCACTTGCTCTTTAGTCATAATCCAAACATTAAAGCCCTTAGCTAATTTAAATGTAAAGTGATTTTAAACATGCTTTCAGAAGCTGAGCATAGAAATGAATACCCATGGGAGATGCTGGGCATAGCAACTGGAAGAGGGAATAGGGAAACTAAGTGCAGAGCCCAGAGTGAAGAGAGGACATCGGTGAGGTGGGAGTCAGGGATGTTTGAGACCATCCTCCAGAGCCTTCTGAGATGATCCAAATAAGCCAAGTATAAAGGTACAAGCAGGAGGTAGCACTGAAATGGAAGAGCAGTTTCATTTCCCAAGCACGCTGTGTTTTGATATTAACAGGCACAGCTACGGAACTGGCAGGTTCAGTGAGGGATGGCTCTTTTTCTCCCTTGCAGTTGACATGCTCTTGCTCAAGTACAGAGGAAATATACTGCCAAGTGAGTCAAGTATAAGGATTGCCCAGAAAAAGAGAAAATTTAAGAGGAAAAAAAAGTGTAGGGCAGCCAATAAATTGTCAATGAAGAGAGAAAGCAGGCAAAGAGAGCAGCTGGCTAGAGCCCAGCAGAACAAACTCAGTGCCTGGGAGACCAGCTTTCTGTGCTACATTATTTCAAAAGCCAAGGAGCCACTGGAGTTCAAGGAGAGGAGCTGGACAGCCAAGGTGACTTTTCTTACTGGTACTCTCATTTTTTTTGCCTAAATTATGGTAACTCCTGTGATGTGGCAGAGGTGCTGATGCTGCCCTGAGGTTTCCACCAGTGTTGTTTGATGCCTTGGACAGTGTGATCCAAGGCCAGCCAGACTCAAGGAAGCCAACTAGACACAAGGAACACACTGTACCGCGGGATTAGGGCTGAGCTGAGTGGCAGAAGGGAAATATAAAAAGGCATAGAGTGTGAGAGAAAGAAAATGGTTTCCCCATTGTGCAGAGAAAAGGAGTGGGGAAGAGGTGAAGTTGTGATGTTTTCCAGCGACCACAACTTCCTTATAGAATTTGATTATTCCAAGACATTTCCTGAATTGCACAGGTTTCTTACATGGGACAGAGCTCATGTTGTATTTGTTTTTTCAGAGAGAGCATTTGCTCTTACAAATACTTGATTTGCATGTGTAGCCTACAAGGTAGGGGTGGATATAAAGTCATCCCTTGCAACTGGCTTGAGGTTCAAGTACATTTCCTACTGGGGTGAGGGTCTTGTTTCATTGGACAGCTGGCAAAGGCAAATGATATAGTGAACTCTGCCCAAAGGCAGAGTTTTAGACTACTCTCACAAGATGGACTGAATTTCAGTTGATGAGACTGGTCTTCCACCTTCTTCTCAGATGGCTGCAGAAAGCCGCAAGTATTCTTTTGTCATATAGGGATCTGATAGAGAAGAACCATTCCCCAAACCAAAAAATAAGTAAAATTTGAACAAAACCACATCAGCTACAAACCAATCCATGTCCCTGCCAGCCACAGGCTGATACACTGGGCTGTAATTCAGTGTCTCTGAGAAACACCAGGAAGACCAGAGCAACTGAGGGAAGAGTCAGTGAGGTAAAACATGACAGATGCAAGAGCACTACTAATGTGGCCCTGAAACAAAACAGCTACCTGGAGAGAGAGTTTGGGGACTGAATGCTGACTAAAAGAAGCCAGGAGCTGTAAAAAGTGAAACAGGCTCCTTTTGTCTGGTTCTCTGCCCATGCTCTGGGAAGCAAGGCTTTGTGTGTTTCTCCAAAATAAAAAGAACTATATCTAAAACAGTAGATCGTCATGATTTTCTCACCCTACTGGGGACAACCCCCAGGACTTTGGATTTGATCTAGCTGCTTGGCCAACAGCAGGTTTGGTCTGATAGATTAGCAAAGTCTCTGTGAGTTTGTCATCGTTGCTGATTCAGTGCCCTCCAAATACCTGCCTCTCATCACCGTTCTGCACAATTCCCGAATTAGGTTTGGTGCCAAGTAGTGTATTCTCCCACTTGCTATGCTCTGATTGAGTTTGTAGGTCTTACGAACACGGAGGTAATGCCATTAGTTTTCAAGAGTGGGATTCTTTGATCCGATCATTAACTTTCTCCATTGCTCCTTGCCCTCTTTGCTGTAACTCTTTCCTGCTGCATCCACAAACTGCTGCTTCTGCTGGAATGGTAGGAGATAGGAGTCTCTTAACCACCCACTGGAGCTCTCTACACCTTCCCAAAGCCCAAGGTTTACAAAAGCAGCCTTCGGGATCTATCATGTCAGAAGAAAGTAACATGCTAAGGCTTAGCTCTCCTCATGCTGAGAGTTTCCTTTGTTAAATGGTGATGTAGTACCCCACCCAGACTTAAAGTCAAATGTTTGCCTATAAGGGTCGAGTGTATGCAACTGGAAAATGCTTGATTCTAAATCTGACCTGTGATAAAAATTGTTGCTAAACAGAGCACATCACAATAAAATTCAATGGATTTCCTCAAAATATATAAGCATAGCTGGCCAGTAATATATCAAAGGTATTTAGGAGGGGACAAGAGTTCCCCTCCTAAAGGGGAGAAGTTCTAGAGAATCAGCTCTTCCATCCCTTGAGATCCTCACATTGGTGAAATTGATGGAAGATGATTGTTTTTTCATTTTGATTCCCCCCCTGCTTTTCTCTCTCTCCCTCTCTTTCCCTTCATGCCCAGATTTCAAGATCCTTTATTCCTTTGTGAAAAAGAATGGGGGGTTACTGCCTCTGTATATGTAGAGGAAAAGGAGAAGTTCTCATATTTCATGAAGTCTGGTAAAGTTTGGAGATTTTCTGCAAAGAGACAGATATTTCATCTATTTACCTTGTTCTAAAACTCCTTTTCACTTTAGCCTGGAGTCCTCAGCACACAGTTGTCTCCCTACCAATAATCTCTACTCCTGGAGGAGTACCAGGAGTACAAGTATGTGTGTGAACATGGCCCAATCTTCTTACAGTCTATACTAGTGCTGAGCCATTTACAGCCTAGCTGTGTGCCTCAGGCTGCAACAGTGCATCACTGATGGGCCACACTGGAATCAGTGGAAGTCCATAGTTGAGTCCTCTGCCGAGGAAGAACCCTTTTCCTCAAAGTGTCTCTTCCCTTTTATCCTACTCAGTGCTCCCAAACCATTCTCTGCCCCTTGTAGACAAGGGGATTAAGATGTCTAGGACCCTCGCTGTTTCAGAGCAATGGGCACGAGCTGGGGGGGCCCTGGGGGAGGCTGGGGCTGGACAGGCTGCAAGTTCCCTTGAGGCCCTGAGAATCAACGTCAAACAAATATATCAGAGCCTATTATATCAAATAAGCAATTAATTCAAGTAGTCATAAGCTTAAGCCAGTACTTTCTTCAAATAAGTAGTTACCAGCATGCACCCAAATCAGCTTAAGTAATATGAGGTGCTACTATATCCACCTAGTTTTTGTGTGGAAGCTGGTGGAGCTACATGAGAAGGAGCTTGTTCCCAGGCACAGTACATGTCTGGACTCCACAAAAGGCAGTGGAAGAGCAGTAAGAGCAGCATGTCTTCATTAGGGAAGTTTCACGGAGCACAGTCACGGTGCTAGTAACACACATCCGACATCGCTTTCTGCCTCAGACAATTCATTGCTTCCTGTACGATAACTGGAGCACTGGAAAAGAACATATTAGACCAAGATGTGAAATCTAGCAATTCTGTTAAGGTTAGAAAAATTCTAGCTGAGCTGCAGCTAGAAAACCGATTTTAAAATGCCAGCTGAGGCAGAAGGTTTCGTCTCATTGGAACTCTTCTTATTCCATGCTTGAACAGCTCTTGCAACAGCAGGAACCTGAGTAAAACTATGTATACGAAAGATAGGCTTGGTAGATAAGAATCTGACATTTATTTATCAAAATTAATTTTGGCTACTTTTCCTATTTCTCCCCAGAAATCCTTGTTGGTGGCAGGTGGGAGTTAAGATAACTGTATTTCTGATACCTGTATCACTTATTTATAGTCTAATCTGAAAAATTAAAAGGGACAGTTATTCACTAGCACTAAAAAACGTGGGGATTTTTGAAGACATTTGGGCTACTTTTTATTATTATAATTTTTGTACCCTGAAATAATGCTGTGCTTGATTCCTATTTCACAGAGGAAAATGAAACTCTGGGACAAATATATTGGTCCCTGGAAGGCAATTCCTGTAAACAAATTAATACAACTCAGGCCTACCTCCTCTACATTTTGTTCCTTTTCCTGTGCAGCCTATTGATTGATTTACCTCAGGGAAGAGATTCCTCTGACTCAGATACTAAGCAAGTTCTTAAGGAAAATATCAGCTTTAAAAAGGGAGCAGAAGAAAGAGCAGCAGTTGCAAAAATTGCTAATCTTTCATTTGCTGGAGCCACTGAACATCTGGATACTATGAAGCTCCTTTAACCCCCTGAGTGCAGAAAGAATTAGCACCAAAGGGCAGCCCATGCTAATTCAGTGCCATTAAACTTGTATAAGCTAGAAGAATGTGATGTTATACTTCCATAGGGCCATATGGATACCACTTTGCACTTTGTATCCATCAGAGGGACTAGCAAAACTAGTTCAGTATTGTACAGTATGGCTTTTAGAAAGATAAAATAGCCCCTGTGCAATATTATACAGTATTACACATGTCTATCATATCACATCTTGGAATCAACTTACCCCTTTTAACTATAGGGGGAGAGCTTGTCTGCTGACATGTAACTTTTGAGCTTCCATATTTAGAAGAGCAAAAGATTAAATATTGCAATAAAAACAGAGCCTTGATTATTATTCTTTTTTATTATTAGGAATTTTTTTTAAGGAACCTGGCATTTCATTAATCCTGCTGACTAGAGATTGTTTTTGGACAAGTTTTTATCCTGTGTCTCCAGATTTAAAATATGATTTCCTGCTAATCTTGCTGCTCTGTTCATTCACTTTTGCCCATAACAGAGGGGAAAGCATAGCACTTCCCTTGGAGCCCCCTTCATAGCTTTCATGTTCCCTTCAGTTAAGCCCTATTTTAGTTCTCTCTGAATATAATTTTTCGCAATGGTGAAAGTAAATAGGCTTTGCTTTCAAAGTCGACATTATCTGTGCTCAACAGTAACAATACACTTAACTTATACGGTATACTTATATTTTGTAGTGATTTCATATGTAGATTGAAACAAAGATAGAGTAATTATTTTTAGGCCATTGGCACAAAGAACAGCCACACACAAATGCTAAGGCTGAGATGTTCAAATTTAGCCCCACCCCCACCCTGTGAGGGCCTGACAGCCAAGACGCACAACCCTGAGTAGCTCCTTTGCTGTGAGGCAGTATCAATGTCTTCCAATGAAGTTATTTTGCTCTTATTTAGGTATAACATCTTCCAATGTATGCTTTCATGTGTAAAAAAAGTAAAAAGGATTATAAACCAGAACTGTACTTGAAATACTATAAACCAGAAGGGGAATGCTCTGCTTACAAGAAGAATTTACTTCAAACTACACAGAATTATGCAAAATCACAGTAATCCTTGTCATCCCCCGTTGCTGTAGGAAGCCTCCTCACTGAAAGTCTGACTGCATGGGAAGAAGTCTATGGATAATTCTTTAGAGACTCAAGGACTGCCAAACTCCAGCTCTTGGAGTTCCCTGGGGCTAGGGGTTTAGGTAAGGACTCCACATTTGGACTGAGGCTCAGGATGTGCTTGTTTTCTCTCCTACAGTGGTGAGTCAGATCAGATCCGATTCGCAGGCTCAGCCTCCTGCTGGGCAGTAAAAACACCGCTCTCCTCTTGGGTATAGTTTCCAGCTCCAAAATAAACACCGAGAGCAGCCAAACTATGGTCAAAAAACATCCAGAATGAGCACACTGGGTTGCAAGGGGGATGTCAGGAGGCTGTCGCTTCAGACAGTGCACCCTGCCGAAACTTCTCACATGACCTTCAGCATACAGACAGGTCTCTGCTCCCGTCAAACCCAGGAGAAATGTTTGTACATTCCAGTTAATTGCGAGGCTTGGCAGCGGAGCAGCAGAAAATGACTGCAAAGCACAAAAACATCAGAGAGCTGCAGAGTGGCCTGTAAACTGCACAAGTCTAGGGGGTCTGAACTCAAAACATCCAGGCCCAGTTCAGAAGAAGCCCTCCAAATTAAACCAACCTAACCCCTGAGTTATATCCCCTAAAAATCCCAGAGACTGAGGCTAACACTTTTTTTTTTTTTTAGGGGAAATGAGCCTAAAGAATACAGCCTTATTTTTTCCCCTGAATTATTTGTGTGCTTTGTCAGACTTGATATACAGTCTTGTTCTCTAAAGCTCTTTAAAATAACACACCTTATTGTGGCAACTTGAAAGGTAATTCACAAATCCCGGGGGAAACACTCCTCCTTTGGCAGAGTGGCTCTAAAAATCATCTGTCACTTGGAGCTTCTAGGCTACACCTCCCATCTTGGAAGGCTCCTAGAGCAGGCTGCTCTGTATTAATGAGAATATCAAGGTGATTTCATTGCAAAGGCCAAATGTCTTGTTTAGAGCTATGTTTTGTCTGAGGTGAGTATCCAGATTGAGAAACTCAGTCCCACAAGAATTCATTCCCAGCACAGCTTACAGGATACACTGGAAGTGTAGTCTTTGGTCCTGGTATGCAGAGCAGATGCCTTTTTTGTGTCCACAGACTGCAGAGAACTTGTTGATTTCTTTAACAGTGAAGGAGAGTTGACATGTAAACCACAACGGGCTGCTTTTTTTGAGTGAATGCTCCACGGACTTAATCAGACTCTGGGTTTGTCCATAACAAGTTCAATAGTTGCTATTTGCTCTTAGATCCTCAGCTTCATTAAATGTACAAGTTTCAGCTTTTGCCAGCAGTTAGTTGCATCTAGATCTATAAAGGCTGTTCTGTCTCTCTAAGATGAGACATAAAACCGAGGTCTCAACCATCTGTGGTCATTAAGGATCCCATGGCATACTTCAAAAGTGAGGATGGTAGCTTTCGTCTCAGGACCAAATTCTAGTCTGAGTAACTTAATTCCTTCCACCCTAAAATTCACCCTAAGCTTTTAATATAAGATACAGTGTTTTCTTCAGTGTTCATAATATAGTGATGGACTGCTAGCTGGTGGCCACATTCTGTCCCAGAAATTATAGCACTTGTAGCAGTGGAATAAATGAAGTGTGCAAGTACACGTGTTCGTCCTGTTGGTCACAACACAACACAGACCAGCCCTGTCTCAGCACAATAATGTACACACACACACGAAAGCACATAGCCCACTTAGAATTACAAGGTTTTAATTTCTACTTACTTATGAAATTAAAAATCTGGTATCTTGCAGATCCTGAGCTTTTGCTGGTCAGTAAAGAGGCAAATCCCACTAGAAAAGAGAGAAGCTTGGCTGCAAAGGGAGAGTCATTTCTCCCATGTCTGGAAGCTAAAAAGTCATTTCTCCCATGTGTAAAACCAGAATAAATTATCTACCATTACCTCAGTGAAGTGTTTCTAATTTACTGCCCTGCTGGATGCATGTGGTGGAACATATATGTGAGAAAAATAGGAAGGAGTGTATTTATCTTGAATTTGCTTTATGTTCCATAACCCAATACATTGCATGTTTAACATCCTGCCATAACGTTTTGGTTGACTGTCTTTGGATTCTGCTAGAAAGGGAATACATGTAACCCCAAGATACCTGCTATTCCAAGTTAGTAAACCCCTCTGTCTGGTTTGTGTGTCACTGCTGAGGTCCTGTTCTGAGCAGAGCTGAAAGACTGTATTACCTCCTTATTTCAGTACATTTTGCAAGTACTCAGGCCCTCTCTACCCATTCATAATCTTATAGAGAACTTCAGGTGTTTTAGCTCTACATATCCTTTATCTGTGCATGGACTATCCCTAAAATAGAAGGTAAGCCCATGGAAAAATGTCTGGCAAAATAGACACCATAGATTGCAAAGTACTTGGAGAGTCCACTTGATTAAATATGATACAATTATTTGCAGTTACATTTCTTTTAAACTCTGAAAGGTAGAATGAAAGATGGACTACTTGTAGCAGTACATGGAAGAAATCTGGACATTGCCTAGAGTACAGACCTCTCAATAAAAACCTACTGAAGTTGAGAGGTCAGTGCCTGCTTTTCTGTCTGTTTTTGTAGAGAGTGGAACTGTGGGTCTAATAATTGGAAATAATTTTTCTATAAACTTCAGTTATTCGTAATACAATAATCCTTCATATGGGCTATAAACTTTTGATTCCTCTCTCTTCCAAGTTGCAAGACTGAAGTGAAACTTGGCAATATTCTGTTTGTTGAAATAAGTCCTAGGTCAGATTCTGATCTCCCATTGGCCTTACACCTGTGAACTGACTTTGATGGAGTCATTTTTGACTTACTCCAGCATAAGCAATAACAGAATCAGACCCTGCATATGCTTTTTATCTAAAGCTGTGTTCCAGATGTGTTTATGCAGCCTGTTTTCAATAAAATGTGTGCATTTTAAAATGTAAATGGATTTTTCTTTAATTATAACCATATGGACTGTTATTAAATTTTCATTTTAAAAGTGCAGATACAGCTAGCCCAGCCATATTGAAGCGTCACAATGGGTTCACTTGACCAGTGGAGCTTTTACACAGCACCCAAGCAATTGCAAGACTCTTAAAGCTAGAAAAGACAGGAAAAAAATGTGAGGTGGCATCCTGAGCCTACAAAGTGTGTGAGTCCATTCCTTGGAAATTTGTGCCTTCTTGATTTTCCTGATATTAGATTACTCATCCCACTGAGGTATTTGCCTCACCTCTTTTCAAGAGGAGGCAAAATTAAGTGCAAAGCATACTCCTGCAAGCTGAGTGATCACTACTACTGGGTTCCTTTTCACTGCCTTTGCTACGTTAGCAGCCCTGCTCAGTTTTTTTACAGACTTAGGCAGTGACTGGGTGCCTTGAAATGAGTAAGCTCTCAAAATCAAAGTTACATGGCTAGACTGGTCTGTTGGGAGAATCTGTGCCTATCTGAGGGGCAGGCCTGAAACAAACATATTCCTCCCCCCACTTTCCTCCTTTATGCTGTGATACCACATGCTGAGGCTCCAGGAAGGAAAGGTCATCCTGCTGCTGCCCCCAAACCAGCTTTGTGCACAACATCAGCAGCAGTGCCTGAGGGGATGAGACCTCCCTGACTCTTGCTTGATGGTGCCCATTCCTGAGGGTCCCTGTACCCCACACAGCCTTTCGTGCACCTCCACATCTAGGGACTGGTTCCCAGCCCAGACTGGGGGATTGATTTTTTCAACAACGGAAATGAAGGGGCAAATGAAAAAGTTTTGATTGATGGATTTTCCATTAAAAAAAGGAGACAGATTTGTTAATGAATAAATGTTTA
>NW_016690186.1:7950238-8038139 GCF_001604755.1 Lepidothrix coronata | reverse complement strand
ATGTCAGTTTTGATGGAGTTTTTCACTTGATCTTCCTGAAATGAATAATTTCAGTAATGTAAAAGAAAATTTGTTTGGAAAACTTCTTTTAATTACACATCCACAGCTCCATGAAATATGTGGCTGGTATAATCAACATTATGCTTGTGTTTTTCTTTACCACATTTTGGCATTACTAAATGTAAGGAAAACAGCTTTTCCACTACTGTTCCATGAGAATTTTTTGTTTATTATCTTTAAGTGTGTGTTCTGTTTGTCCATTTGGAACAACTATTTTCAAGTGAAATTCACTCTGAAAGTGAATTTTATCTAACCTGATAATGACTCCAAGTTCAGTCATGCCTCCGTGTTGTAAGGATGCTTTCTTCCCTGGACAACTGGAGAACACAGATTGTGCTTCTGTCCTACTATCATTATTATTTTCTCACTCTTTAATTTCCATGTTCTGGGCATGTTTGATACTCATGTTTGACCTATGTCTTCTTCAGAATACAGCTGACAAGTGGAGAGGAAGTTCAGTCATCTCAGACTTGGACAAGTTAAGAATGTTTTTTGTCCTGGACTCAACTGTTGAGGACTTCTGGGTCGTATTCAGCTGTGTCCCAGTAATGTACAGCAAAAGAAGGATGCTCACACAGAATAAGCGCCCTAGTCAGAGTGCTCCTGTACTCTCTTGAGGAGGAAAGAGTTTGATAAATGGAAAAAATGTGTATTCCTGGCAGTGGAGAATGGTCTCCTTCACTGTGGGGTTCAGACTTTCCCCAGACCTTCCCAGGGCTGCAGTCATGAATGCTTGGCTTGGCTGTACTGTGGTGTGTTATGAAGATGTGAAAAGTGAGCTAGATGGCTGAGCTGCCCCATATGCATTTTTTTTTTCATTTTAAAATTTAATAAAACCCCATGTGGTTACAATTGAAAAAAAAAATCCATTAATGTTCCCAAAATGATTCATATCTAAAGCAAAAGGTATATTAACTTCCCATCCCCCATCTCTAGTGAACAATAAGATATATTTTTTCATTGAATCAGTGAAAATCATTAAATAACGTACTACATCATCAACCCAAACCATGTACTTACTTTTCTAATGACTAACAAATGAAGTTAACGTATCAATGTTTTTATATGCATGAGGGAAGAAAGGGTGGGGCTTGTGAATGAGGAATCTAAACAGAGATTCTTTCATATTTCTATATATTTAAACAGGGGTAGGTGTTTCTGTCTGGAGACCATATGTTTGGGATTTTTTTTTAACAATCTGTATGTATGTCAAAAAGAAAATTTAAGTGCTATGGACAGCTACAGTGTGGGCTGTGGAGGTCTGGTGAGGTGATCTAGACATGAAGAGATGTCCAGATGAAAAATCCTTTTTCTTCAGGCACATGTTCCATTACTTGGAACTTACCTGAACAGCAGCAGTTCCACAAAGTCCTGGATGTGCTTTTTGGGGAGCAGTGGCAGAGTGGAATTACCATCAAGGTGCTTGGCAGTGTCGGTCTGGCCGATGGCACGGGGTAAAAGGCTCATGGGCAACTTAATGACAGCAGCGCTCTCTCTGCATGCAGAGACATTGAAGCTTTGCAGCAGCAGAAGGGATGAGCCCTTCAGCCCCAGAAACTGGAGGGCTGAGGGAGGGAGGGGTTCTCTGCATCTGCTGTACTACTAGCATGTAATGCATACAGCAGGGCAGTTTTAATTTCATCCAGTCTAGACAGTGATCAGTTTGCTACAGAAACAATATCCCTAGAACAAAATGGCAGTCCCAGCTGCAGAAAAATATGAAGCAGTCACCTTTGAAGTCACTCTCAAGCCTGCCCCATGAACAGTCTGTCTGGAGGCACAGTACATCATCAGGTTCATCATCTATCCTGGGGGAGTTGTGTGTCATCACCTCTGCAGTATGCCTGGACCCCAATGAGGGCTCCTGAGTCTGTGTGTGCCATGTTGCAATATGCAGTGCTGCTGCCAAAACATGAGACCAGCTGGTTTATTCATTTTACACAGTGCAAAAATGTTATTAAACTGCACCATACAGATAAGTACTAGAAAAATTGCTAGGTTATTTTTTTTCACATAAAATTAGCCAATTTGCTGGTGTATGTAATTGTAAGGAATGCAAAGCATCCCATTCAAGTGATTAACCTCTTAGTTAATAAAAGCAACAATTGCATGTGTATAAATAATATAATAAAAGGAACATTCATATCAAAGTAATATAGCTCATACTATCCTGTTTCTCTCCTTAATTAGTAAATAATTCATCAAATTCTGCAATGAATTTTGCTCCCACCCACATTTCTTCATCCAATTATCATGAAATAGGAAAGCAGGAGCCTTCCTTCTTTGAAAAGGATGTGATAATGAAATTGTTCAATAGCTCTTCTCAGCCCTTTGCTAGTCTAAATTAGTACTTCCTTGGGCATACTGTTTCTTTTGTTCATTTCTTCTCTGATTCATTACTTTTTTTTTAATTGAAGATATCTTCTATGTTAAATGTCATTTTACACTGGCACACTTTAAAAGAAGTATGTTCATCATGATTTGTTTTCAGCAGACACAAACGAAATTAATTCTACAGTACAGTGCTTGCTTGCCAAAGAGATCCATCATGCTTTAGATTGTATCACGCAAACAAAATTAAAAGAATGTTATAAAATACAAGATACAAAAGAAGATGCATAAGCAAGCACTAATAAGATCTCAAATCCAAAATTCAGACTGTCCTTGAATCAATATCATGTTAAAGTAAGATTCTTTGTTAGCTTATCAAATTCTATTTCTTTCATGGGATCTTCACAGGACTCAGTCCTTGAAACAGTGAACAACTACCCACTGTAGTCTTTCAGCTATTCAGTGTGTGCTTGTGTGTATTTTATGTACCTCGCAACATTCAAATCCTGCTCAGAAGACAGAATTCCTCATCTCTTTGTGAACGTGTTTATGGTACACCTCACTGTAGTACTATGAGCCTCACACAGTAAGGAGGAGTGTTTTCACAACACTGACATAAAATATGGAAGGACCATTGTCTGTGTTTTATGGATGGTAAACAAAGGCACACAGAAATGCCGATTCAAAGTATTCAAGAATTTCAGGTCCTGAATTTGAGGTATCAAGAATCTGAACTTTCAGAACAATCCGTGTGCATTCGTGCATATGAATTCATATGCCCCTTCTATATAGTGTGTGCATATGTACCCATATATTATACAAAGCTCAGCATCTATTTAAACGATTGCCATTATTAGGGTCCTCAGCAGCTCTGAACGCTCTAATATTCCCAAAGGGACAGCAAAACAAAGGTCCCATGAGAACAACTGTTGCTAAGCTAGGCTGCTGGTGCCTTGCTGGGAGTCCACTGTGAACATGGGAGGAAAGAACTCTCAGGAGCTTGCATTTAGTCTCTACCCAGCCCCAACCCATCCATGCCAGGAATTTGAAAACTTTGAGAAAATCCTGGTTCTTTGTCTGGACCATGCCTAATGGGGACCAGAGCTTGAGACATGAAACTGCTAAAATCTAACTCTTCAGAAGCCTGGCACTCCACGTTTTGAAGGGTTTGCATGGTGAATCACCTCCTACTGGAAAGGTCACACTGTGCCAAATATCAGACCCATATTTTGATGCACAAGGCCTTTGAAAACCTCAAAGGTAAGACTACCAGAATTTTAAATTTGGGAAGAACAATTCCCTCGTTGGTTTTCTAAGGTAGATTAAAAAATAGCTGAAAAAATTTGGCCAAGAAAGATTTTTAAAACCAGTCAGCTTGGGTAGGCACCTGGTATTGAGAACTTTAGCAAAAATGTCTGGGTATGGCAAGTTAATAAGCAGGCACTTTTGTTTTAATAGAACCATATAACTTGTGAGGCCACCAGCTTTGCTTATTATAAGGTCATTATGAAAACTATATTTAGGGAGCTATATTACTATTTGCTTTATTTTTCCACGTGGGAAGGTAAATTTCACTATAGAAATAAAACAATGAAAAAGTGTTAGCTAATGTGTGTTGTTGTTGCTTTTTTACCTTTATGTGTAAGCATGCTAATACTTAATGCATTGTGAGTAATACTTAGAGCATTATAAATCAGATTTTTTCATAATCTGTTTCAGTTTACCTAGTCAGGATATACTCACTAGTGAATATTGATACTCAAATCTGTTCTTGAAGATTCTGAGACTACCATGTTGCATGATTTAAACTCAAAAGCCCTCCAAAGATTAGAAGAGACAGCTTCATTTTATCTTGTTTTAAAAAGAAATCTCTTAGTGTTATGATAGCAAAGAAAATCTGAAAAATATGACCCCCAAGTGTCAGTGGTGTCCACCTGAACAAATAGCCATATACCCTGAACTTCCACACTCAGGCTGCTGAGTTCAAAGGCTGCTAAATCAGATACCAGTTGTGTGGGTTTTTAAATGAAGTTTTTATTGCTCCTTAAAGGAAAGGTCTCCTCTTACAAAGTTCTATGCTATCTACTTTGATTGACTATTCTTTTGGATAATCTTTTATCATAGCACAGAGGTGCTGAAGTGAGGAATTAAAAAGAGTCAGATGCCCATGGCTGATGACATGAGTCCAAAAGCAGGCATTCCAAGAAGGACACACAAGTTCACTTTAAGAAAATCAAAGGTGTGGTTAATACTGGCGGCTCCTTGTGAGGAAAACTAGACAGTTTTCCTCTAACTATGGAGATGTAGATCTCTGTTTTAAAGGCATCAGCTTCTAATCTATTGTTTTTGTAAAGGCTCTGAGTAACTTTTTCAGTATGGAATATTGTGTCTCCAGTTCTCCAGCAATTCTGATGACACAAGCTGTGCTAAATGGTACAGGATTTTATCCTGGGGTTTTTTTTTCTTTGTTTCTGGTTTTTGTTTGGTTTTTTGTTTGTTTGTTTTTTTTCTGTAGGTTCAGCCAAAGATCATTTTCATCACAAAGCAGTGCCGAGCCTGACAAAGGCAATACCAGTTTTCATGGTTCTGTGTATTTCTTGTAGGCAGAACCAGGCTTGGAGCGAAGGTTTAGTCCTCTGAACCATCAACTCTTTGATAAAATCACTTATCCTTGTTTCCCCACATAAAGTGAAATGACACCATTAAAAAGAAAGCACAGGTAAAATGGTAGCCTTTAAGATACCAAATGACATAGTGGAAGACTTGTTACATTGTCTTACTCTGAGAGGATAGAATATTAAAGACATTTTTTAATGAATATATGAGTCCTCCCTCCAAATAGTTGGATCTAAAGCCTGATAAATCAAAGTATTATTCACAAGACAACAAAAAGCTTTAGTCAAAGGAATTTAAAGAAGTGTTAATTAGTCAAAGGAAAGAGTCCATCCAGTCTCGTAAACATTATAGGAGAAATCTATTAAATCTAGTGAGCAGATATTAATTGAAAACATTGTATAAGAGCTACAGAGTTCACAGAAAGTGCATTTCACTTATGTTGAAGCCTGTATAAAGTCTATATGCAAATTCAGTAGCTTACAGATTAACCTGCACTCTGCTATGATGCCTAGCTGTGAATAACTGGAAAATGTCCATTGGATGAATTGGATGACTACTAACAAAGCTGTTATGTGCTTCAAGGGCATGAAGTGTAAAATAACAAGTGAGGGGCTGCTGGGCTTCAGTGGTGGCATAGAGAGGCTCCATCAAAAACCAAGAGAAAGCCTTCTGAGAAGGATATCCTTTCCTTCATTTTCTTTGGAAAGAGGTTGTGTCAAGATGCTGAGGTGTTATGCCAGAGTTTGGTTCCCTTCTAGAGTTTGGTTCACCCACTCCCAGATTTCTTTCCTGTAGGAGCTGGAGCGTGAGGTACCCCGTGGGCTCAGCCAGGGTGAGCACCCAGCTTTGGGAGCTCAGGAGCCCACCTGGATGCTCCTCAGGATAGACGTTGGTTTCCTACTACCAAGGAAAAGTAGCCTCTTAAGAATTCTCATTTCACAAATGGCATCTCTAGGGAGCTGAAGGTAATTCCTCATTCACAAAGTACCTGCCTGCCTTGCTTCTGTTTTGAATGACAGATTCAGAACAGCCTCTACCAGTTAAGGGTGAGGAATAAACAAATAGTCAATCCCAGTCATTAATTCTAAACCTTCCTCTGGCCCACTCTGTGACCTCGTGCCATCCTTACCTCCCCTTGCCTCTGCTTCCTTGCCCCTAAACAGCAGGTACTACCCTTTACTCGTCCTTCAAGGGACTCCCAGTGGTTGGCAGCCAGCAGGCAGCTCCACAAGAGACAAGCCCTAGCAGTACACAGGGAGATGTCTGGATGCCTTTCTGAAGCATAAATTCACTGAGTTTATTTCCTAATAGTCCCTTGTTGCCCTACAGTAACTTGTTAGCATGTCTGAGCCCAAACACCTGGATTCATACAAACTACAAAGACTGAGACACCCGTGTGGCGGCCGTGAGGGCTCCATGGAGCCAGGGCAGAGAGACAGGCTCTAGACAACCATTCACATCTCAGTGGACTTCAAATGGTTCCTGGAGGAGCCACACTCTCCCTCTTATTTCTTGTCTGTAGGAAGCCCAAGATATCTGCATTCCTTAATTTGTGATCTCATGGTAATTAGGCTTAATAACAATTCCTCCTTCTCCCCATTCAGCCCAGCACTCCATGCAGCTCAGGAGCAATGAAACATTAGTTTCCCTGTCTTTTTATAGCAGCAATAGCAGCCCTAATTTATAGGTTTTTTTTTTAAATCTCCTGCTCTTCCTGCAAAGGCAGAGGCTCCTGCTCCCCGACATGCCCACCACTGTGTGCCTCTGCAGCACTGGGTTTGTTGGTGGCTGGAAACACAGGGCTCTGGCTGTGGCCGTGGCCATGCTGGGATCATCTTGTCTGCATATGCACACGTGTTCCTGGAAGCACTTCGGATGCTCCTTGCTTATCAGACTAAACCAAGTGGTGAAGAGGGAGCGCAACATCGCAGCCTTTCCAGTCCAGTGACTTCAGTATTAAATTTTATTTCCTCTACTTTTCCCAGCACTGAGATATGCATACCAGGTCTCTAGACAAATCAAATGGTTGAACAGCAGTTAAAATCCTAGCTTTACTGCTGGTGCAGTGTCAAATTTCTCTATCTTTACTGGGCTGGCCAGTGAGTATGAAGGCTGTGCTCCTCACAGATCCTGGCCTGGACTGGAGCCAACATCATCTGTGGTATAAATGATAGCAATCCCAAACCAGACTGCAGCTGCTCAGATGCCACATTCATAAGGAGTCATGACCAGCTGAAGTCCAGGCCATCCACCCATGTATGATGTTACCTCCGAAGCCTCAGAAAAGGTCTGCCTAGGTTGTTATATAGGACTTATTCCACTCATGGATACACCCAATAAGAGGATAAGTAGGAAGGTACTCCATTTTGATGATGACATGTGGTAAGTAAGATCTTCCATGGCCTAGGAGGAAGGCAATAGTGTTTCTAACTCAGTATCAACCTGAGATATGCTCTCCAGGTTGAGGTGCCTTTTGTACTATGCACGGCTTCCTCCTCCAAGGATTCTCTTTTGGGAACATATCCTCATCAGCCTCCTTCAAATATCAACCCTTTGCTCTCCATCAAACATGCTGCAGGTGCAAATTTATATATATGCTGTATTTGATGTATTTCTTTCAAATTTTCAAAGTTCAGAACAGGGACTACTGAAGCAGCTGAATGCAGGGAGTGTTGAGAGCACAACTTAGTTATCCTGGAACTGATTCAAACTTCTGAAGAAGTACTGCACTGGGTTACCTCAGATCCAGAGCTAGATTATCAATCAACATCCTCCTTACTATATTCATCCACCAGAAAATAGAAGGTGTTACAGTTCAGTACAGTCATAAACACATTATTGCCAATGGAAAATTGTGTTGGCAGTTTCTTTTATACCCAGCCAAATCTAGAGAAAGGAAAAGGTCAGCTATGCAGGCACTAGTTTTACATATGTGCATTAATTAAAAAACAGTTGCTTTTTGTTATCCATTTCATCTGCTAAATATGTATGAATTTGAATGAGAAGAAAGAGGAACCACAGAAAGAGAGAAAAGGGAAACCAAGGCAGTCTATGAATGGGACTGGTCCTCCCTTTCTGGACCACACATTGGAACAGATTCAAAACTAGCCAATTACAGGAAATGGGAAAAGTAAAGAGAAACGTATTCTATGTCAGCTACAGCTTTTCCTATAAAGCTTTAAAAGGTGAGCAAGTCCTAGAAGAGTTTAGTGAGCTCAGCTTCAGTTTCTTGGTGAACTCCTACATTGTGTTTTTTCCCAAGTAAGGTCTGTGGTTTCAGGCACTCTGATATATTAGCTTCTTCTTGAGTATACAGCCATGGTCTTGAGCCAAATTCAAATTTTAATTAGTCAAACAGTTTTTTCATTAAATGCCATGTCTTCACACACACACACATGCTTATTGGGGATACCTGCCCTCAGTTAACACTGGAAAGTGAAAGAAAAAGAATCCTGAACAATGCCATCCAAAAATTCAGAACATCAATTTGCATTCATGTTTGGATTGAACACTTTTAGCTATGACAGTGTCTGAAAATCAGACAGCATAAAAGAAATTGTGGTTAAGAGACTGAACACAACTTTCATTATTATAGCCTGCACACAATTCTTCTCACAGCTATATTGTAACTGTGGATTTATCTGACAATATAGTGCCCAGATACCCTAGGCAATAGGACTTCCACATTAAAGATGCACCACGAAAGTTGTCAAAACCTAGTTATTCTCTTCCCAGGACAAGAAAGACAAATGCTGTGGAAGAATCACAGAAAGGGACACAACTTCCTCAGGGAACACAAGGTAGTGATCATGTGCATTGCAACCAGACTTGCTGAGACTGAGTTACTAAAGCCTCCCAGCTATGCCAACCTCCTTCACCTTCATGTAGTATCTCATGGTCTCTGGTTGTGGGAGTGCCCATCTAGTTAAACTCATTTGGTCACAGGAGGCTTGTCCAAGTAGGGAGAGCTTTCTGCTGTGCTATGGCTCCCCAAAGCACTCGAGCCAGGGACCTCCAGGATTGTTAAAAAAAAAAGCACAGTACTGCTTAAGAGAAAAAGGTTGTGATTTATAACTTAAAAACTTACATCCTCGGATGAATAATGCAAAGGGAGTCCTCCATAGTTTATGTTTCATTATATAGATATGAAAAATAAGTTACATAGAACATACTGTGTAGCCAGGACTGTACCATAAGGTTTAATGTAATTAACTTGGCTGCCTTCTCTAAACTTCTAGTCCAGGTTATGTGTGGAGACAATAATACAGCTATTCTTGCCTCCTCTGCACTTCCCCTTTCTGGTCTTTTAGTGTGGATTACCCAACCAAATGGCTTTACTGACTGCTTAGTTAGTCATTTCATAGGAAGGCTTAATTCTTTGCTATATATTGGATACTGGTATTGACTTCTAGGAAACATAGAAGAAAAATGGCAATGAGCTACAGGCTCTCTGGCAAGTAGTTTCAACAGACCTTCTTCCTGAAACTGTTCTTGTCTCTTTCAAGCTATCCTGCAAGAATCTCAGATGAAATATCAAGTCCAGAGTGAATACAAATTGGACTGTGCATTTATAGTTGTCTAGTCTAGATCAAATTAACATGGATTTTCTCTAATCCTTTGGTTGCGATGCATAGGGGAAGGCATTTTCCATAAGAAAGGCCAAATATCATATTAAAGCTTTCTCTGTGCTTTTCATGGGTGTAGGAGTTTTAATTCCTTTCCGAGCCCCATAAGAGCTGCACTGATATAAGCCTAACAGAAGATGCTTAGTCAGTGAGCTACATTTTAGAGCTTCCTGATGGTGGTATTCCTGCAGCCCCAAAAATGCATCATGTGTACACAAATAATAACATGATGCCTGTTCTGTAGGTTGCAATTATCTATATGTTCTGCATCTTGCTAGTCTTTTAGTTAATATATTTAGCATGTTTGTAAGGGATGGGCTGACTCCTGATTAGATACTTTCTTCTGTATTATCACAAGCAGGTGTGGGTTACTTAAGGGTTTCTTGGAATAACTAATTATCAATTTGATATCTTTAAGTAACCATACAAGAAACTACTGCCCAGCTGCAAAAGCAGGACTTAATAACAAGGAAGGATTTGGACCTTGTGTGCCTCTCTTACCTGCTGCTAACAGACCGACGTGTCAGAAGCAGGTAGCAGCTCTGTGATGCCAGTACATCTTCATATGCTGTTCACATTCCATTGCAACATGTCACATTTGATATTGCATAATGCAATGTGACTAATTTAATCAGATGCGAAGTGCACTACAGCAACACATTAAGTCTGAAAATTTGGGAAAAAAGAAAAAAAAGTTGGGGGAGAAATAAAGCTTTCTCCAGTCCATGGTTGGATTATTTTTTTCGGCTGGAGGGCTTCATTTTCTGAGCTTGGCCTTTTGTATTCTGACCTTCCAGCCAAGGGCACGTGTCAGGAGGCTTGTATTTCCCAAAGGCAGTGACACAGTCTATTAGGTCATATGAGCTGGATCATCAACCCTTCGTCCACCTCAACTTCTGGGCCACCATTCCTTACCCACCCCCACCTCCCTCAGCACTAACTCATGATATGATGCCCTTGCCTTTGACAGATCAGGAGCGAAAGAAGCATTTTATTGCTGAACACGTACACAGCAGAGCCCAGAAACTAAGTGTGCTTTCTGTGGTCTGGTGCTAGTCATTTAGTAAGTCTGCATTTAATTAGCTACTTCTGAAATATGACAAGGAGAAAACATAAGATTTACCAGTGCAGTTGCATTTCTAACCCAGGGCTTAGCATTGTTTGGTTTTAAGGTGATAAATATCAAAACAGTTCACACCCACAAGAAGTTCACTGAGCTTTCAATACTTCTAGAAAATGTACCCACACACATATACTTTGGGCTATCTCTTAGTCTGTAGGTCTGCAGACAGACAGGCTGCCATGCACAGACATGTGCTTTCAAACACCAAGTGACATTTGTTTAAAAAAGTCAGATGACTCTTTCTTTGGTTTAGTCCTTTGTTTCAGAGCTGTCTTTTCCCTTTGGACAGCACCTAGGACATGGAAGGCAGTGCAAAAACATCATTTGCCTCCACTGTAGGCCTGAGGGTTTTTTTGGTTATGTGTCGTGATCCTCAAAGAGTTGTGAAAAGGTCTCAGAGAAATTCACAAAGTGCTAGAAGAAGCTTAAGAAACACTTAAGCTAGTGAGAATCTATGAGCTAGTTGGAACTAAGGGGGCCTGTACAAGGGTCAGGTAGTCCAGAGGGAAAACTGTTTATTCACAAGAACTTGGAAGCAGTGCTACTAGGAAGAGAGGAAGAAGTACCTACTCCAGTTACTGCAGCAGATAAACAGAAAATCTTAATGATAAATCTTAATATGATAAAATATGTTTATATATTACAAAGAAGCAAAAAGTATTTATTTTGCCCTTCTCTTGTCCCTATGCTGGGCATATCTCAGCCAAGGGAGAGATTCAGAGTGCTTCACCATTCCTTCTCTTTTGCCTCTTTGAGGACCAAAGGAAATTTTGTCACACTGTACTTCTTTAAGACCCAAACAGCTTTTGTGGGCTCTCTTCTAACTTCAGTGGGCCTGGAAAGGCTTTGTTGATTACAAATGAGGAGATCCTGTGTTAGCTCCTCCTCCAGTGGTTTGTTACTTATAAGCCTAGTGCTCTCTACCTCCCTCTATCAGTGGAGTTACCATTGCGTTCCTACCTAGGGACAAGGAAAGGAGGACCTTTCACAAAAGTGCTAAACTGAAAGGTAAGTTCTTGTCATGCCAGGGAAAGTATGTTGGTGTTGATTTAGCATTGAGGCTTCCTTTTTTTCTTGGTAATGTATGAGGTAAATCTAAGCTTTTATGGCTTTTGGAACCTCTTTCCCATTTTCCTTTGAGACCGGTTACTCTATGACTGGCCCCCTGTTCACTGACCTTTACTCTTAGCTTTAGGTGGACCCTGTTAAAATGGTTCCTCAGAACGGCCCAAGAGCCATTTGTTCCCCTGGGGAAGAGGACGTTGCAGCAGACAGCCAAACCCAGCAGCGTGCTAGACCACACCAAGCTAGATCTCAGAGAAGAAGGTGCAGACAGCAAACTGCTGAATGGCAAAGAGGATATAAATCTAGGGTCTTTCAAGGTGAATCAATGAGATGGGGGTAGTGGTATTGGGTGAGGAGGGGGCTGTTACTTGATTTCAGTTGTAGATGGGTGCTATTGAACCTGAATTCCTTGTTTGTTTTGTCCATGTGCACATATGCAATTGCCTTGAAATAAGGGCTCTAAAGTAAAAGAGCTCTAGGTGACATCCCTATGGCTGTCCTGTTACTTCATTTCCACAGCTGCCATTCTCTGACTTGCACAAATATTGTCTTGTGTCCTTGCTCTGGCTCTTTTCTCCAAGGCCTAAAGTCTCCTATCTACTTACAAAGTAAACAAAATAATGTAATCTTAAATTACTTGCTCTAGAATTCCTTTTTTCTGTGAAATAAGTCTCTCTTTGTAACTTAAGGCATCTTTGTACAGTGCTTGGAGTTAAAGCTGATTCCCTATGGGTTGAGTGGGGTTACTTCCCAGCTTCTGGGACCTCCCACTGTGCAGATCAGCTCTGCAGCTCATCAAGCATAAACAGCCTGTAGAATCTACTGGGTTTGCACCTACCCAGTGTGACTTGGAGTTAAGGAAGAAGCAGCACAGTGGTTTCCTACTGATCTGATAGTTCTTGTCCTGAGGAACCCAAAGGCTTCTCTGCAGCAGAACTGCAAGGCACAGATGCTGCCAGATGTCTTTGTTATAACAGGTAGGCAGCTAGTTTCCAGACCCTATAGCCTGTTTACATGTGCAGGAAGCCTCCTTCCAAAGTGCAGAGGTGTTTTTATAAGCATAGACCTACTCTCACAAGGTAGCAGCCTTCTTGGCCAACTCATGGAAGACTCCAACCACCCCTCCTAGCTTGCTGTCCAGAGTGGTGGGAGCCCTGGAGTAGGCTTCACTGTATAACACAGACCCTTTTCAAAGAGCACAGATGGGCATTCGATGAAGATGGTCTAGGAATGTTTCAAGGTCAGAACTAGGGAAAAAGAGTAATTCTGAGAAGATAGAAAAGCCACAGAGAAATAGAAACCAAGAATTGGTATATTGGAGGGGTGGAGGAGATAAAAAGAGTCAGGAGTAAATCAAGTGAGTCGAGCTCTTGAATAGAAAGCAAAATAAAGAATTGAAGCTCATGAAAGTTTTGTAGTTAAGCTTTTACCTTCCTTCAGTTTTGTTTTTTTTTTCTTTATGGCTCTAGTTTCTTTTCAGACCCAGTTAAAACATGCTAGATGGATTTGGAGTGCTTTGGATGGAGTTGGTGGAACACTGAAGTCCTAAGAGCATTATGATTATGGTCCCTGAGTTTAGTTCCAGGCTTAGTTTCCCAGAGTATGAGGTTTCTCTGCTCTTCCTGGGAAGACAGGAGGTGGTGGTTTCACAACAGTAGAGGATAACAAAATGGAGTGCAGTTAATTCTTAATTCTGACCTTGGACAAATGACATTAGTCCTGTGATAACCAATTTACATCCTCAAAGGCTTATGGTGCGACTGGGGGGAAATGGTATTAGAGACCTATAAAGTATTTGGTGATTAGGTGCTGTTACAGACAGTAGGACAAAAGCTCTTTCTTGGATTTTGACCTTTAATTTACTTGTTCTGCTTGATCTGGTATTGTTGCTTTCTTCTGCAGTCTACAGATTTAGCAGTCGCGCTCCATCTATCAGTGTGCATTGCAGTAATAGAGGTTCTTTGGGGCTTTCTTCGATTCCTGCACTGCCAGACAATGGAAATATTCTGGAAATGCTGGCTAGGTCTGCCAGCTACTGGAGGCACCAAGAACCTGCTCGATGTTGGGTCAGAGACTGTACTTGCTTAGCAGCCTGTCCTCCTTCTGGGAAGCGTCTGTTGCAACATCATCTCCTAGGTGAGGAAGATAGCTTGACCTCCCTGATAAGAGAGGAATTATTTTCAATGGATGAAGTAAATGATGGCAGCACTGGGGACACTGGAAAAGCCAGCTCTCAGGCAGATGTTGAAAGTGATGATGGTCGCAGGAGTTTTGCGGAGGAGTATTCACCGGTTCCCTTAAGCAGACGGAAGATTTATTCTGCGGAGAATTTTGACCGGCAAGTAGAAGAATATTTTAGACGGCTCTGAGCTTTGGCACATCTGCTTCAAATTTGAGAGTCAAATCTGTGGTGATGCAAATGCCTGTCTTCATGTGTACAGTTTATCGCAATACTGGCTGAAGCCTACAGCAAAGCCATGAAGGTTCAAATAGGGTAAAGCCCAGTATATTGCTCTTAGATTGTCAGACACCTAGAAAGGCAAAACTGGAATGCAAATAGCTTGTTCATAGGAGTTGCTGCCTTCTTTAAAAACCTGTAATAATCATAAGGCATTAAAAATGGAAAAATTACTTTGAGACTAAGCTAATGTAATGACTATTTCTTTTGCAATTGTAAGAGATATACTAAGAAAATATGGCTGTATTTTGTCTCTTTCTCAGCAGTAGTGTCTCTGTTTAATAACTTCTTGAGGGGTATTTGAAATTCAAAGCCCTTGTATATGCCAGTATTTCCTTTCACTAAGTGCTTTAATTTACTTTGTAGAGGCCTACAGGGTTTAGTATTTTTTGTTTTTTTCCCCTTTATCTAAATCTAAAAATTCTATTCTGCTCTATTTATTTGATTATTCATATAGAAAGAGTTATGTATGGTAATGTGAGTTAGGAAGAGCACAACCTGCTTTTAAAAACCCCCACAGTTAAAGGGTTTGGGATAACATGTCATACAATTTTAAAAAAATGAAAAAAAAAATAAAGTGTTCTGGGTACCTTATAAAATTTTTCAGTTCTTCTTTTGCGATGGTGTGTAGCTGGAAATCATGATCTGAGTTTCTTAGGTGAGCAATTCTGGTGTAGAAATTTTTTTTCTATTTAGTTAATGGCTAGACTTTAGAAATACATACCTTAGCCTAACAGTAAAACTGCTATGCATGGTTACTGGAAAACAGCTCTACTTCAGGAACCTGATCTGTGAGGATCATCAAAGGCCAACTCCTGGCAGGACAGCCTCACGAATCACACCATGAGCCTGAGAGCACTGTCCAGACACTTCTTAAATTGTGACAGGCTTGGTGCTGTGACCACTTCCCATGGGAGTCTGTTCCAGTGCCCAACCACCCTCTGGGTGAAGACACTTTCCCTAATATCTAACTTAAATCTCCCCTGACACAGCTTCAGACTATTGCCTCCAGTCCTGTCAGTGGTCACCAGAGAGAAAAGCTGTGGACTGCTATGAGGTCTGCCCTCAGTCAATGGGAAAAAGTCGATGTCATGGAGATTCTGTAGACACTTGCATTCTTATCCAATGTACCAATAAATGATACACCTAACCTTTGGCATTTGGCAAAACCTGCCTATAAGATTAAAATTAAGCATATGCCTATTCTTGTTGAGTTAGTCTCCTTTCACAACAGAGGTTGTATGTATGAGGTAAACTTTGCATGTGTGTAAAGTTACACTGAAGTGAATCAGGTAGCTTCTGCTTTAATTTAAGCAAGTGCTCAAGAATGGGCTATTGCTTTAATCAGAGTAATTTGTGGAGTCTGCAAATTATAGAGGGGGTTTGTTATTGTTTGTTTTGTTGTGGTTTTCGGTTTAGTGTTTTTTCCCCACCCCCCTATCAAAGTACTCAACGGGAAATATTAATTGCATTTGTTCCTGGGAAAGGTGAATGTGAATTACCCTTTCCCCCCCCTCTCCGCCCCTCTTACTTTGAGCCCCAAATTAAGTCACTTTCCTTTGAGTTACAACTGCTCAGCTTTCTAAGGCATTCACATAAAATTTCAAGTTGTATGTTTGGGGTTTTGTTGTTGTTCTACCCCCCCCCCACGTGGTTTGTTGGTTTGGGTTTTTGTTTGTTTGCTTTTGAAACTTTGTTGAACTACAGTGAGTTAGTAAGGCATTTGGCAAATATTTGGGACTACCTGGTGTAGCAGTAGTAATGCATTTGGCAAAAAAACCATTTGGATTACCTGACATAGTAGTTGTTTATTCTCTCCTGATGTGTGCGTGTGTGTTTTGGTAGTTGGGGGTTTCCAGAGGTAGTTGGAGCTTCTGCACTCAAGTCCCTTAAGGCCTATGAGTCTAGACCAAAAAATAGAAGCATTTTCACAGCTGAAGATAATAGTGTCTTGTATTTGGTCTGTTTTACACCAAAGCAGTATTATAAGTATGCATAGGTCAATTCGCCCGACAAACTTGCTCTGTGAAACTACTAGAGGGTATGAGGCAGAATTAAAACTATTATCTCGTTGTTATAGCTGAAATACTGTAAGGTGTCTACAGAAATGTCTAAAATTATGCTCTCGATTATATGCATTTCAAAAAGTGACGTGTTCATGAAAGTCAGCATGGCAATGCTTCATGCGGTCTTTTGAGAGCTTCTGTTTTCAGGCTTGTGAAACTTTTTTTTTTTTTTTTAATAAAACAAAACCCTCCATAAATGTCACCAGTAGGTAGTAGAGATACCAAGCATTGTAGAGGTGTCAGCTTTTTGACAGCGTGATTCAGTATTGTGCATTTTCAACTTGACAACTATGAAGTTTTTCCTTGTGAATCTGAGATCGTGTAAGCATTTTTGTGCACGCTTGTCTCTTTTTCACAAACGATCCTACAACTGGGATTTTTATCATTTATTGAGTTAAACACAGGTGTAAAGGTCTGAAAGATCAAGACCTCTGAGGAAAAATCCTCTGAGAGTAACTTCCTTGGAAAGAAAAGCTTGTGAGACAATAACGAAAGCTATCTTCTAAGAAAGTAGATCAAGCAAATCTGAGGAACAATGTGGAAAATAAAAAAGCTATCTCAAAAAATGGATCAGAGGAGATAATATATTTTTTTCTTTGAGAATTTTTAAATTCCTGTGCTCCTTTTGCATTTGCCTCACAGTTATGTGCCTCACAGTTTGTATGTATGAGTGAAGTGAAGGACTCCAGGACCAAAATCCAGTGCTGGAATAGCAGCTCTCATGAACTTAGTGTTTCTCACGTTGCTGAGCTTTAAATCATCATTTTCTTCCCGTCTGGAGGTTATAATGTCTTGTGAACTCATTACATGGGCACAGCAATAAAATGGCAAGATTGACTTTTCTCATTATTCATCCTAGATAGATTTATAGATAAAACAAAGTAGCACAAAGCTGGCTAGCCCTTGGAATATGAATGGATTGGGATCCTATGTATATGCTCTGGCTACCTGTACATGCTAACTTTTACATCACTGCATCATCACTACTGCTGACACCCTTCCTTGGTCCAGCCAAGAGGATTCAAGTATCTGGATGCCAGAGGACTGTTTGCTCTCTCCAAATATTTTTATTTTCTTTTTTCCCTTTGGTTTTACAAGGCTTCCTTTCTTGGTCTGATCAAGGTTCAGTGAGAACAATTGGCCCCATGGTGCTCTTTTATCCCTTGCCTACATCTGTAGAGGTGTCTGTCTTTTCTTCAACTAAGAACCAGCAGGAATAAGAAGGCTTGAGAGAGGAGAACAACGTCAGTGAGCTTGGAGACCAGAATAAGACCTCCTGAATGTGGAAGCTGTCTTTGTTCTGCCTTTCCACTGTAATTAATACAGGGGGGCCCTGATCCATGGCTAGGGTTCTAATATAATATAAATGATTGTGACCTGTTGGAGTGAGTCCAGAGGAGGCCATGAAGATGATCAGAAGGCTGGAGCAAATCTTCTGTGAAGACAAGCTGAGAGAGTTGGGGTTGTTCATCATGGAAAAGAGAAGGCTGTGGGGAAATCTTAGCGCAGCCTTCCAGTACCTAAAGGGGGTCTACAAGAGTGATGGAGAGGCACTTTTTACAAGGGCAAGTGATAGTACACGGGGGAGTGGTTTTAAACTAAAAGAGGATAGGTTTAGATTAGGTATTAGGAAGAAATTCTTTACAGTGATGGTGGTGAGGCACTGAAACAGGTTGCCCAGAGAAGTTGTGGGTGCCCCATCCCTGGAAGCATTCAAGGTCAGGCTGAATGGGTCTCTGAGCAGACTGGTCTAGTGGAAGGTGTCCCTGAGCATGGGGGTTGGAACTAAATAGTCTTTAAGGTCTCTTCCAACCCCAACCATTTTATGATTAATTATTTCATTACAGTAGCGCCCTTCCATACATCCAGATACCATTTAGAAAGACACTTAACAATATTCAAAACCGCTGCTGTTTTTCTGAGCCTGACTCTAAAGTCAGTAGACCTTTTTCACTGCTCTGAGAAAAAAATCAAGACAAACTTCAGTAAAGGATCAGGAGTTGTGGTGTTTTGTTTTTTGGTTTTGGTTTTTTTTTTTTTTTCTATTTAAACCATTCTATCCGTGCCTACTTAGAAAGATCCAAATAACCTGTGTCAAAGTGTTAGCTGAAGTGCTACAAATAGCATTTTATTCTTCTCTCCCCACCTCCTCCCCCCAATAACTCTATTGTTCTTATAAATCCACAGCATTCCAGCTGTGACTTGACAAGAGCCCTGACAGTCACAAAAGCCGAATCACAGGAGCAGTGTTCTTGTTCCCTGTATTATTTTACACAGCTAAATTTAATACTTCTCCCCCTTCCCCCCCACTTCTCCACCTTTCACTCTGGCAGATATTTAAGCTGCAAATTAGAGATGTACTGAATTAGCCTTCAAACCTCACAAATGCTGTCAAAAAGCTGACTTAGTAATGATGTGACTTTGATATCAAACAGATTATTGCTTATGTACAACAGCACTTACAAACATGTGCATACTTGTAACTCCTGGCCTTTGTGCCGTGAGGCAGCCGGCAGGTCATTAATGTACAGTACAAACAGGACAGAGCCCCACGGACCTTGCGATCGGCACGCCGGAGAGGAAGAGTCAGAGTTTCCAACAACAACCACTTTCAGTTGGCAGCACTGTGATTGGAACCATGTGACAGTTTGAGGCAATGTACCACAGGCAGCCAATTTATTACATATGGCAATATGATTAATGGTATCAAATGTTGTTATAAAAAAAAATCCAAGAATATTGCAACGGCCAATTGCGTGGAGTCCAAGTCAGTACAAATCTGTTCCATGAATTTGAAGGCAGGCAGATGAGGTTAAATGAGAGGGCCAGAGCCAAGATAATGATTACAAAGTAAGTTTCAAAAGGAAAAGTGTTTAGAATGGGTTCAAGAGCAACAACCCCTTTTCTCTCCTGTCTTAGAGGTTTAATGGATATAGGCTGGAAGAAGTCTCTGGAACTAAATGGCCTTCTGCTATTAGCCTCTCTTCTTGTAATCCAAAGACTTGTTAATGGTATCCAACAACACTTACAAGGCAAACAACAGCAGATTAAGAGGCAGAAAGGACTGTCGTTTTTGCCAAGACTGCTTATCATACTGACTTTTTTGTTTTTAATCAAATGTTGTTGTTTAATGAACAGGTGGTTGGTTGTAGTGTCTGTCAAAACAAACAAAAAGTCTTGAAGGTACTATTATTTAGGAAAAAAATTCAGGAAATGCAAGAATGGAGGGGAGGTCTGCACACCCCATTACCTTTCTTCCCAGGTCTCTTATTGTCGATCCTGCTGAATTAGAAAGTTATGGCACAGTTTTGGTCTGTGTCAGGTGCCCAGACAGTAGCTGGGCACAGTTTAGGAGTCAGCACAGCATAAAGGTAGTTCCTCAGAACTGGTCTGCATAGGGCTTTGTTGCTCTGGACGGTGGAAATGGACACAGGTTGGCTTATGCTGGTGTGCCTCCATGCCACAGAGCAGTCCTAAGCACTTTCAGTTGGTAGTGGTGACACAGCTAAAGATGTTATGAATTATGCCCATCTAAAAGGGCTCATGCATGCCACTTTACATATGCTTCTCTGGCCAGCTCCTAGGGCTTGATGTTTGTAGGTAGGGTTGTGTCCCCTCCCAGTCTCCTTGTCTGTGCTGAATGCAGATGGGCACCTGGCGCGTGATTGGTACCTTACCTGGCTTGTGGAGCAAGTGACACGTGGAGGAGCTCAGCTGTATGTCAAGGTGTACTGAGGGAGCTGGTGCTCCCTCAGCTACAGCTTGTATACAATAGAGCAGCACTGGAAGACACCCACAGTCACATCATCATGTGATTTCACATAACTGGGGCTGCGCTGGGCCCATGTTAATTTGATCTCTATGCAGCTTGCCTGACCAGTCCTAGCAGTGCTCCCTTCACTTCCACACAATTGCATGATGACTGACTGTGTTAAGACTTGTGTGTTGGTTGATGGGATTGCTGCTAAAGACTGCGCATGTGTTTAGACTTAAATCTCAGTGTCCCATGGAAGAGAAAGCCTGTGCCCAATGCCTTTTGCCTAATAACTACAGCAAACTGCTGCCTTCCCCAGGGTGGCTTTGAAGGTACAGAGCTGCTAGTCCTGAGTGAGCACAGCTACAAATATTTGGCATCGAAGTATGATTTCTTTTGTCTACTCCTTTTCCTCTTTTCTCACTCTGCTGCTATTATCGATGGTAGCACAGCCCTTTTGTTAATACCCAAGACTCCTTTGCCAGAGTGCTGTAATACGCTGCATGAAGACTAAGGTATTTATACCTCTCCTGCCTCAGTACAGAGCATACAGCAGGAGGTCTGATATGGCCTACTGCTGCATTTCATATGGCTTGTGGCCACATGGTTTCTCTTCTCTGTGCGTGTGTTTATTATTGTTGGATAATGCTAAACTTTGTAGTCATGTGGCCTGCCAAGGGGATTTTGAAAGGCTTATTTGGTCTTCATTTAAGGAAAAGATTTCCTGTACTTTGTGCTAAAGGAATAGTATTTGATGTAGATGCTGTGCCTTGCCCTTCGAAGGTGCCCAGCTCTCTCTGCTGAACACAGAGGGAGCTGACAGCCCTGACCACAGGAGCTCGGAACTGCACCCACCCTAAATTCCAAAAGTGGGTGATGTGCATTTCCCCTTCCCATGGATGCCCCAGCGTGCACCTCGTGGCCCTCTGAGCTCCCGCTTACGAACAACAGCCTGGCTGCATGTGCGTTAGCATTTTAACAAGACATGGAAACCTTTGAACAAATTGCCAGAAAACTTTTAGCAGGGCGAGCGTGCGTGAGCGCTGCCTGCACCAAGTGACCCTCTACCGCCAGAGAGGGAGAGACAAAGTGCGGCACAAAGAACAAGCAAATGAAAGAGCTGGCTTGCAACTCTGATCCTTATGGACTTTTCTTGAGCTTTAGCAACAAAAAGTGTAACTCTTGTGATGAATACAGTCCTACTGTTGTATTCCTACCTTCCAACAATAATTTCAATTGAACCCTACAGCATGTGGAGTCCCTTTGCTTTTTAGGTCATAAAAGCAGTATGTGGAGTAGAGACTTAAAAAATGGACTTTTAAAAGACTCCAATGCCTCAATCTCTCCAAGAACTCGACTGATAAATCTGCTGTGTAAAATGATCACATTTTATAGAGAAGAATCTTTGTTAGACATTCATTAGCTATAACATGTGAGCCAATTTAGGGAATGAAACCTTTCTTCTATATAAAACCCACTGTGGTCACTAAAGCTAATGACTTTTTCGGCCTACCACCCTTTAATTCAGTAGCGAAGCACGTGAATTTCCTGTATTGCTTAGTTCTCCAACAATTTGTTTATCTTTGAAGAGTAGGTCCCTGACTGTGTGAACTCAGGCACATCCAAAAGGTTAAGTAATAATAAAAAAGTAGATCGGGGCCATAAATGTGGTATTTAAAATCATGACAAAGTTCTGGCTGTATTGAGGAGGTCTGGAAGAAGAATGGTTAATGGGCTTACTTCTATCTCCACATGAGAAGCAGCCTGAGCAGGAGAGAATTTAAAATACGACATGAATTTAAGTGCTCTGAGGCTGATCTGAACCTGTCAAAGTTGGTGCAAAAAAAAATCCACTGCCTTCAGTAGCCTTCGGAACACTTGATACTAATTGCCAAAAAAAAAGAAAAAAGAAAAAAAGAAAAATTATTTTTTTTATTTTAGCCACTGTGCATTAAATAGAGTAGAGAGAGGAAACAATTCAGGTTCAGATGGGGGAGTTGTGTGTTTTTCTTTAGATACTAAATTTTTGAACAACAATATACAAAGATGGTAGAATTAACAAAAAACAGAGCAAGTTGAAAAACATAAAAAGGTATTTTCAAAACATAGCTTACAATGGGAAGGTTTGCCCTTAGATTCAACTAAGGTAAATTGTAAAGAGGATAAAGATACAATTGGCCTAATAATTGTAAAGATTTTGTCCTGCATTTGCCAAAGCTGTATCTCTGCTTCTGAAGGGATGTTAGTTGTAACATGCCTTGCCTGGAGGAAAGACTGGAGTGTTTTGGGGCTGCCTTTCAGTTTGGGTGTCAGACTTTCCCTACCCTTTAAAGGAAAAGATGGAAACTGACTGTGTATATCTTGTCCAGAAGTGAAGCCAAGGCATGCACTAGTACCTAGCAAGTGCTCTCGGATCCTAGAACTTGGGGAAAGACAATGGGTTTCTCAGATCAAGTCTCACGGATTTATTTTTCCTTGAGGAATACAAAACTTGAAGCCTGTTTTGTTTTTACATAGTCTGCATAAGAATACAAGCATCTCTATCAAGGCACAATTCCTTAGTGCCTAATTTGCTTCTATTATATTCTAGGCAAATTAAGAACAAAACCATATGGGAATGCATGCAAAAGTGTCAGTGACTGAGAGTCAATTTCCTGGGATTTTTGTTGAAATTTTAGTTCCCAAGTTGCTTTTAAAACACGAATTAGATTCCTGAGTCACCCAGGAACTAATGAAAATGTTCCTTTGAAATGTGACGGGGAGCTCAGACAGAGCAAGAGTGACACACAGTCCTCGGGGCATGATTGCCCAGAGAGAGTGATGGTAAAGTGCCTTTCATGTTAGCTGTAACATTTTTAATGCAACTTATTAAAAAATAACATTAACAGCATTGTGCAAGGAAGCAGTAGACCTGGCTGGACGAAGAGGTTTTAAGGGTGCTAAAGAGGACACACAGCACACTTAGCGCTTGGAAATGGTGAGAATTCAGAATTGCTGGATTGCACTTTGGTCCCTTAGAAGGGTCTTGTCCAACCTCTTCAGAGTGGTGACACGTTGTAATGAGAGCAGTGGATGTGAGTGATGACAGCACAGGATGCTCTCAAAGTTGCTCTGGTTATGAGCAACCTCTTTTGTTGATTTCCCCAAGCTTGAAAAGCTTGTGTTGAGTTCCATGATCTCTTGATGTCAAGGTACTGTCAATCTGTGGGGTCCCAGTAGAAGTCTCCTTCCTGGCTGCATGTTCCTGTGGCCTCCTTTGAGCTGACAGGAGATGCGTGATGGAACAGACTGGCTCCAAGTTAATCCAGCAAAAGGAGGCCAGGGGTGAAAACTGATTTTCAACCAGACCAGTTTCTCAGTCTGGCTCATGTCATGGCTGTGTGGGGCTAATGCTGGTATGAAGGAAGGAGCCAACCTTTACACAAGGAACCTGCACCTGAATCATCTTAAATCTGCTGCAAAACTGCAGTGTAACTAAGACCCAGCAGATGAATTTTGGAATATTTTTCTCTGTTACAGCAGAAAGACTTTTAATTTACCCACATATTATGACTTCATCATTAATAAGGACTAAAGTAAGTAATGAGACAATGTGTACAAAATGAACAATTTCCTACTATAGCAAGTTGTCTAGTGAATTCTTTCATGAATGCTCTCTGTGTGATATTTCTATAGTATAATAGATTCTGGCTGTTCACTCTAATAATTCTGAGCTTCAGGGTAAGATTTTATATCTCTTTTGAAACTAATATAATCAGTGGTGCTAGCACAAAATTCCCTTTGTGTTTTTGTGCATCCTTAACATTTCTTGGGATGAAAGTGAAACTTATATTATTTAGAGCAGTTCAAAGAACTAAGTTCCTTCTGTAATGGTGGTTCCTGCTAGAATTCCTTATGAAAAAACATTAACCAAGCTAACGGTACTACAAAGCATCGTAGGTATTCTATGTTTGCAGAAGGAATGGGTCCAAAAAGCTTTAGAAAATGTTAGTTTCTTTGCACAAAAGGCATATTTTAAAAGTCACCCAAGGACAATGTGGATATTTGTCTGTCCAGGAATTTTATTTATATGCTATCTGTGTGAACAAAGCTCCTGGAGATGAGGGCAAAGGGTTTTTGGCAAAGCATGAGGTAGCTTAGGACAATAATGATGCAGGCACCAGCACGTGTTTTGATTGAATTTTGTCTTTGCTTGTTAGTTCAGATTCACTGCTCTGTTGAGAGGATCACAGAGCTTCCCTGCCTTCCCTTCCTTTCCTCTGCTTGTCAGGGGGAGAGGGCCACTCCTGCTGCATCCATTCAACTCCCAAGCTCATGATCATTTTCTTGATTTCCTGTGAAGCTCCCCATTTTTTTTCCACGGGAAAGTTTGTCAAATCCTCTCCCTGCAGAGCTAGAGCTGTGTCTGTGGCAAGCCAGACTGTGCAGTTGGAGGACTTGCTCAGGCAGTTCTTCCCAAGACGCAGGGAGGAATGAGTTTCTCATCTGCTGGCACAAGTGTGTAGCTACTAAGTGGTTCTCAATATAACAGGGTCTGAGTTTTCCCTTCTAATTGCACAAAGTTTCCCATGCAAGAAGAATAACTTCAAAACCAGAATGTGATCATCTGTGCCAGACATATCCTTCCACTGTCTTCCCACAGTTGTTTCAATCTCTCTAGTGGCAACTATCCTATTTGCTTCGAGACTGAGAAGAGCTTTCCTGCTGCCTCCTGGGCAGCAAGGACCTTTCCTTACGCTTGAACAGGCAGATCTCCTTCCCTTCCTCTCCTCACAAGTGTGCTCAGCTATTTGTGCATGTGTCCCCAAGGCCTTCATGGGACTTAGTTGGGGAAAACTAAGGTCAGCCTGGAATCACTCTTGTGTTTTAGTATATGATTGTCGTCCTTTGAACTGGATTTCTTTGTAAGAATATTCAAAAACCAGAGTAACTTCTGTCCTTTTTTTTTTCTTCTGACCAATTTTATCAAGGTCGGTAAGGCATTATTAACTGGTTTACAGGACTGTGAGTTCATGAATATGTAGTAAATCATCATCTTATTATTTTTATCCATTAATACAAACTTTGTTTTAGATGCTTGCAGCAATTAAATTAGACCTTGCTATGTCTGAAAAAACATCAAGCATCAAGCCCTGCTATTATGAGGACTCATTAGTAAACAAAACAATCTTTGTGATAAATCATGCCTGGGGTTTTAACGAAAATATGTTTATCTGTTTCAACAGCAATAAAACTACCAGTAGAAATTCTCCCATCACCTACACACATACACATGATCCCCTAAAACAAACATATGTAAGTACTTAACAGATGGACAAGTGAACCTTGGGATGAATGTATCAGAAAAACAGAGAAATCACTGTGTTTTTCAGCAGAAATTTTATTAACATCTAAGGACCAGGTGAGAAATATTTTGATTAGCTGGAAACATGGGCTCAGTTTGTATCGAGATCAGATTAAATCTTCATCCCTCTTACACAGATAATATATTATTTGTGTCACTTGCTGTAAAATTTTTAGATGGCATGGATCTGTGGTTGGATGAATTTTTTCTTTGTCTTAAACCAGTAACAGCATTGCTATCATTTTTTTCCCCCTCTGTGCACACTGAGGTCCTACAGTACTTTGAGAGCTGAGGTTGCCCTGATGCCCTTGAGGAGTACTTTTTGCTACTCAGCTGAGCAAAATGCCATGTGTTGCTTCTCTTCACTGCTCTGCAGAGATGACTGCATTGCAGTGGACTCCTATCAGTTCACTGTGAAGCCTGTTGTAAGTGTCTTTTTGATGGCCTAAAAGAGTCCATAGAACATTGTTAAAAGCTGAAGAGACCTGCAGTGAAAGCTAAATTAATGGCAAAAGCAGACCTCTAATCTAACTATTTTAGATGAGGGATTTTGGTTTTGGAGGCTGCCTTAGCAAATTTTGTATCATAATTTGGAATGAATTGCAAGACAGAAAAATGAGATACAATTGATAACCATTAATTCAACTTTCCAGTTTGGCTTCTTTGATCCTTGCCTTTGCATCCTTCTTGTGTGAAGAAATGCAATGAGATCCTCTTCATCAGTGTATTGTGCAGCAGTATAAACGATAAAAGGAACAGCAATTGAGAAATTAAATCTTCACCTAAGAACCAAGTTGTGAGCCAGGGTCTTTGCACTACCAAGACTTCGTTGAACTTCCATCAGGATGAAAAGTGCTCTGCTCATCCTGCCCCCAGTGCTTTGGTGGATTGGGATAGCTTTCCAGTTTGGTGTTTCTACCATTGCATTTCAGGGGTAACAGCAGGCACCATGGTTTGTAAGAGGTTGTGGTATGTCAGTGGATTTCCCCATTTTGCTTGGACTTAGAAGCTTATGAAACTGGTAACTTTTAATTCTACCCATCAGGAGCAAGTAGATACAGATTCCCAAAAGTCAGTCTTTGACTGTAAGGTTTTCTGTCTAATTTCTAAGGAACAAGATAGATAAGGTTAATCTTCTCCTCTACAGTTCAGGTTTTTTCCTTCAAGTAACTACGGCAAACAAATACTTTGAGGTTTGGAAAATTTTTATGCCGAATCCACCCACAAGTTAGGAAGATATGTGGGGGTTTTTTGCCAGTAGACTCCTCTAACTAACTGATAAATAACCCAAAGTGAATATCAGTTACTATCTGAAAATTATTCTTATGTTTATGGTAGCCTTTTAGTTTTCTGTGACTTAGATTTTCCTTGTGAAGGTGATTTTATGATGTCAAATGTAGGTTGTTATTATTATGAGTATCCTTTAGTCTAGATTGGGATGGATGAAGTTTGAATAAGCTTTCCCAGTTTGACATGACTTTACAAATCTGTGACTGAAATAATAATTTTCCAACATTAATAAAGTTCTGTATATTTGATTCAGCAGCCATTAAGGTCAAGGGTGAGACCCCCTGTGCCAACTGCTGAGTCCCCTGGGAAGTATCCCGTGCCTTAATTGACTGCAGCAATATTGGAATCACAAGGTGAAACTAGGCATGGTGCTCTACAGTGCTGGGAAGCTCTTTGCTGCTATTCCAGAAGATCAAGTTTCCTCACACTGACACCCTGGCATGGACCTTTGGAGGTCACCTTGCTATAATATTATGATTACATTTCCAGATCATTCCCTTTCCAAAAGACTTTTGTTCCCTGGAAGGTGCCACCTGAATAAAGTCATATTAAAAGACAAGAAAAGCCACCAGCAGCGAAAATTATTCTCTGCAGATTCAGTAACTGCTACAGCATCTTCTTTCCTCTCTATTCTATTTCATTGACATTGGCAATAAAAAATAATCACTTAGAGACAATGTCCTTGCAGGCTGGCAGTAAGTCTAAATGGCAACAGCTAAAAAAGACCCAGAGAAGAACATTTCAGCTACATCTATTATTGCTTTGGCTTTTCAAAAATGTCAGAAATAAAGTCTCTTTTGCTCAACATTTGTGTATGCTTGGTGGGGATGGGAGGAGACAGAAGATACTGGAATATTTTTTCTTCTGTTATTAGTAGCTGCTAGATGTGGTGATGACTGTATATAGAGGGAGGCATACACTGAGTCTGTGCTTAGAAAAAGAGGGAAGATCCAAAATTGGAAAAAACTTTATTTTGGTCCAACTACTGCACTTTTGGTAAAGACCTTGCTGTAACCTTCCCAAAGACAATGCTCTATCTCCATCCTGAAAGCTGAAGAGGAGTACCGAGGGGTACTCCCACCACATTTTCTGCTCTCTGTCCAAAAATCAGTTTCACATTTTTCTTTCCTTCATGTTTCCTAGCACCTTTCTTTATGAACAGAAACACTGCACAATAAATAGTCTATCTGTTGAGATGACACATTGTGGCAGATCCCTTAGGAAAGCTGCAGTTGGTTTGACAGTTTTGTTTCATCACTGCTCTGAAGAATGGTTTTGTTTGTGAATTCGGAGAATGACTCAAACAATGACCAAATAGGAGTGCATTTTGTAAATATCATAGTCTAGCAGTAACTGCATGGTTGGCTCATTTTCCTCTGCCTGTCCATGTTTGTGTAGACTTAATGATAAAAAATCTCCAGCAAAATCTGGGCCTTAGCATGGTTCATCCAGTTCAGACTTACCAACTAAGTGCCTTTATGTTTACAGTGTGATGGTATATATATGTAAAGCAGATTCTGAACTGTGCCCCCTAACACCTGGCTGCAGCATGTGAGGACCAGAGGTTTCTAGGACAGATGGAGCTGCTGTATGGTGGGA
The DNA here is from genome assembly GCF_001604755.1 of Lepidothrix coronata. NCBI lineage: Eukaryota > Metazoa > Chordata > Aves > Passeriformes > Pipridae > Lepidothrix > Lepidothrix coronata. Next base: position 8,009,808 of record NW_016690186.1, on the reverse strand, counting down.
AGACCAAAACTCAGACAGCCTACCTAGGTCCTCCCTGCACTTCCGCTCTCAGGCACCTGATCTGTGGGCACAGGGGTTTCCCTGAGCACCTCTGGCTTCAGGGCTGGAGCTGAGAAGGAGAGTCAGCTTGCCGAATGCCAGACATATTTCTTCACACACACACAAAGACACAAACACATGTGTATTCTGTATAGCTACAAACTTGTTTATGATTACCTATCTGTAAATAATGAAGAATGAACTTGTCCTGTGTCCCCCTCTCCATCTACAAAACTCTGTTCTTCCATCTTCTGTGTGAGAAATACAGAATACCAAATTCAGTGCAGCACTCTGTGTATCTGACTTTCAGCACTGCTCGGAAAACCCTAAGGCCAGGACTGAAACAAGAGCTGAAATCCAAACAACGTGTGACTGAACACAAAACAAATCATGGCTTTGCAGAAATATGTTGTGACAGCTCTGCCTTCTCCCATAACTGCTAGTCAATTTTCCCCCTTACATTTAAATAACATAGTATACATATTGAACCAATAATCGGGCACAATGGAAAATGCATAGTGAAGCTAAAAAATGCTGAGATGTAAAATCTTCAAAAACCTTTCTTCAGGGGCTGGGTGATATTCTCTCCTTCTCTCTCTCCCTTCTCCCCTTCTCTCTTTAAAAGCAAGAGTGGGCCAGGGTTTGCTTCTATAAAGATAATAATAAGAAAGGCCAACTCAAATCACAATGAATCAAAAAAAGAGTGGAATTTGCAGTAAACTTAGGAATGCCCATCATATCTGGGCAGTTGTTTGCATGTATGTCAGGTGAAAACTGACCTGCTAAGGACCCTTGGCAATAAAGTTAAAAGTCATCCCTCCTCACGCGGGGAAAATGTGTAATAAGCCAGCAGGATCCTGCAGCATTGTCCCCTCCCCTCTTCTGCTGTGCTGCACTCACCTATTCTTGCTTGAAGGGAGCACCCTGGGGTGACGAAGACCGGAGGCAGGTCGTTCATGTCTTGCTAAGGGAGATAGTGCTGAGAGGATGGAGCTATGTGAGCTGCAGGTAGAGAGGCTCTTGCCTGAGCCTGTCTGTTTGCTTGAGCAGGGTCCTCAGGGAGCAACCGCTGGCACTAGGAGAGTGGCTTGAGCCCTTGGTCTGCCCTGGCTTGTGCTCCACTCCCATGCCCTGTCGGGGTTCCTGCTGAACTCTCCTGCAAGAGCAGTTTCAGGCTGGTCTCTCCTCTTGCAGGGCACCGCAGGTCTGGCCGCTGAGATGGGAGTGCGAATGAGACCTTTCTCCTTTGAGTCATTTCTCCTTGCTCACAGCAATCTGCTCGCAGAGATCCTTCCCTCCTGGGGGTCTCTGAGGATTTTTTTGGGGTCAGGCGTCTATGGTGGGCACCCTGAGCTCATGGGCATATGCTGTCCTACCAAGGAAGCACTGCTGTTATTAGTTTCCTGCATAGGTAGCTGAAGAAGAGGGAGATGGGAAAAGAACACAATGAAGAGGTAGTGAGCAGCTCCAACTTGCCTTGTTTTTCCCCTTTGAAAACATTCTTTCTTTTCCAATTTGAGTGGTTTTTAGGGTACTCATTAATCTGGAAAACAAGAACAACTTCCAGATCATTAGTGCCATGGTGAATTGAAACACTAGCCAGGCTGGACTAATAGTGCCAGGGTCATATGAAATACCAGTCGGTGCAGGCTATTAAGTGCCAGGGTGATTTGAGAAAACAGCTTGTCCAAGATATGAATGCCAAAATAATTGGAAATACCTCCTCACAAGTTGATGTATAAATCAGCAAACTGTTTCAATTTAACAAAGTATGTGTGATTATCTTTGGCCAGGCGAAGGAGCAGTGCAGGCACTGAGCAGGGAACCACTGATAGTTTTAGTGTCTCTGAGTGCTCCACTTCCTTATTCTTGTGGCATTATTGGTAAAATTTCATTACAGGAGATCAGAAAAGTGAGATGCCAATCCCTGAAAGCTGCATACTGTGCACTCTGATATCCTTTGAGGAGTAGGGAATTCCTGCAGATTCCAGAGACCTGTCAGTATGGGAAATGGAAACATAATTTAGCGCTTATGTCCTACAGATGATTTCGGTTTGAAGAGTATTATTCAGCACTCTCCCCTGGAGGTCCATAAAGCCCATGTTAGCTTCCCTATGTATCCTATTGTCAAACCACTGTTTTGGAGTGTCACCCTGTCTGAAAAATCAATTTATGTAACTCTAACGGAAGATGGAATTCAGAGTAATGTCCAGCTCAGTATACATGGCACCCTCTCCCCCACCCCCACCCCCTGCACACTCAGAAAGTTTCTACTTTTCTAAGGGAAGCTATATTAGCATCCATGGCTTCTGGGCTGCACAGTCCAGACACACCAGCCAGGATCAATTGTGATAAGCAGCCAGATTATTGTGCTTGGTAATAAAATACTGGGAAAGGTGACTGAATATGGAGAAAATTAGTTATTGGGTGGGACCATGTTTCTGAGATAATGTAAGAATGAATCTGAAACGTTCTTTGAAATGTCAGTCACATGTTCCTTTAGTTAGATTTGAGAATATACTGTTAATTTTCCTAATGTTTCTAAAACTCTTGTGAGCTTTGTAGTTCTATAACAAATAGCCATGAGGATTTTGAAACTCCAGAAGGCCTTGTTGGCTAGTTTTTCTATGAGGCTTGCCCAAAGAAAGCAACACAACTGCACTAAGATTTATCCTCTTTGGAATTCAAGATTGCTTTTTGCAGGTTGAAAGAATATATAGGTTTGGCTACAAATGCTCAAAACTTCTGACACTTCTCAGGTTAGGTCATCATAATCTTTGAAAAAATTTGCAAAAAAGAGCCTGAATTCATCCCAGAGGGTCATAAGAGGTTTTAATGCTTCACAAAAGAGTCCAGCACACTTAAAATGGGAAATGTGGAAGAATAGACACATTACAAATGTGATGGAGATGGGACCAGTAATTGAGGGGGATGTGACTGGTATGAATGGATCATGAAATACACTTTCAGCAGTAGCAATGATGATAACTTCTCTCTTGCACGACAATTTGAAATCTGTCAGAGGTGTTCATAACAAGGTCACGTAACTGACTCTAATACCTAAGCTGTAAAAATCTCATCACACGGACATATTGGGCAGCTCCCTCACATTAAAGGAAGCCACTAGTTGAGAGCTGAGTAACCTATGTGTTCTGTGCAACCAAAACTTTAACCTCTCTCCAGTTGTCATCAGCAGTACAGTGCTAGACAGAGTTACTGGGCAGCTTTGGGTGACTATGGGTTCATTGTTTGCAGAAGAGATCCCACAGTATTTCAAAAGTATTATCAAACAATTTATATCAAACTGCAATTATCTTATTGAAGTGTGTATGCTATATATTGCTAGACATTATTCTTGCTAATGTCCTAGTGCCCCAGTTTACCAATAATGGTCCTTCCATTTATTACTACAGGTTGCCAAAACCTTCATTCCACCACCTCAATCTGATAAACAGAGGTTCCCTGGAAACTAAACTCCCTACTGCAAAAATAACAGCCAAGGAGAATATCTCCAGCAGTACCTTTCAGGAAAAAATAAGCCCAGAATCCCATGTGTCGGCTCAGAAAGCACAAACTGTACACTCTACAGAAGAAATTATATCCTTACTCTAGGACAAGCATCCACACATGTGGATCCACATACGTGCAAAACTCATGTCCAGTTTCTCTCTGAAATGCACTTGAGAAGTGAATAATTTTCTGTTTTTTCAGGGTTGCAAACCTTCCTGACAGGCTGAACATGCATAATCCATAACCCACAGAGCTGCAAGATGAGGTAGAGGTAAGCGCTAAGAATACCCAAAGTCAGCAAATTATGATCAAATTAAGATTCTCTTCCAGTGTCTTTTGCAGGACACAAGCCAGAGGTTTTCTAGTACTGTCTAACATGAAGGTCAGGGATTTTAGGATTCATGGGAATTTTCTACGACTATAGGGTCAGTTACCCTGATTGAATGAAGATGGAAGAAAGAAATCATTAGAACACAAAACTGTCAGTGTTCTTGTTTTGTGTTTCATGCAGCTAATTTTCCTGAGGCTTTTTGGGGAAATAAAATTAGTTGCAGTTTGCAGTATTTAGGATAGAGCAGACAGATCTTGTCGAGGTTGAAGCTTCATAGAGGCTTACAAATGTTAACAAACCTGGATCGTATTTTTACATCTCCTGAGACACTTTTCATCGTATAGTTAGATACCTACCAATTGTTGACACAAGTGAAAACAGCACAAAGTATTCTGTCTGCTGCTGCGAAAAAATCAATAGACAGTATTTTAGTCTACAGTACTGAAAATAAAATATATATTTCAAGGAATAAATTCCACACATGGATTGAAGGGCAGAATCTGGCCCTCAGATTGAAGAGAATTTCAGACCTGACTAAGACAAATCCCTGCAGCAAAGAACAGAATAGCAAGCGGGGTCTGTAGAAAAAAATAAGTGGAGATACCTTTCCTTACCTTTCTGTGTGTAAAATAGGCTTCTTACAACTTCTTTGGAATTATAACTCCTACCCACAAAGGACCAAAATTTCTGCAGTCCTCAAATGTGTCTTTATTCAGGACTCATTACACAACACCTACCAAAGCCTCCTGAAAGTGCAGGTTAAATCATGTCTGAAGGATTTGGCTCTCTATAAGCAAGCTCATCTTGTTAAGAACATAATGGAGTCAGAGAGAACATTCATTTCAGCAGTGAATGTGTCTTACTGTCTGATTTATTTTTTGAGTGAGAAAAACAGATTTTGCTTTTGCAAAAACCTTTAATTTCATATGGGAAGCCACCTTTAAGACTCATCATTTGGCAACATGCTCTGCCATTCCCCTGGCTCTTTTTCCACATCCATTGCTAGTGGCTTGGTGTGTTCTTTATCCCTTGGGCCAGCTCATTAGCTGGATGCATGGCTGCTCACGTCTATCATCAGAGCCTGCTAACAAATCCTGTAGGACTACTCCAGGCCCAATAAGAGATATATTTGTTTTGTGGTTTGCGTTTTGCAGAAAACACTATGTACTTCACAAAGCCTAAAGTATAGAAGTATTTTTTTTAAAAAAAAGAAGCAGCAATTTTCATACAGTGCTAAATAAAATAAATTACAGGCCCCAAATGATCTAATAATTCCTAAGGCAGAGTTCAGTTGCGGTAATTAATTATCCCAACATGGAATTCATAATGATCAACTATTAATATGTGCATGGGGGACTGGATGTCTCAGGATTTGGTAATGGGATACAGAGACTTTCACCTCTAGGTTGCTGATTTGAATCTGACCCAGATCTCTAGTGACTTCTGAAAGCTGCAAGCATGTGCTGTTTGTTCTGTAGTGTATATAAAATGAAATTATCTAAGCTGCTTCCTAGCAGTCTTGTGTCCATACCACTGGTGCTGGAGTACAAATAACCTTCCATTTGATCACCGTAGCTGGGAGGTCAGGGGCTCTGCAGGTTAACAGTAATGCCACAGTTTGTTTTCAGAAGTGGCTTCCAGAAAATATGGCTATTGGGGCATCCCTGTGTGGGAAGCATCATCATTGTGGAGAAAGTAAAGCATGGAAGTCTGTGCCATGACTCTTTTTGGCTACACTTGTCCTGAGCTGTCGCAGGTGCTGTGGAGATCACAGCGAAGCCCCAGCTGCTCCCCAGCTGCAAGGGGGAGCTTCCCTTCCTGCCCACATGCCTTAGGTGGGAAGGGGACTTCAGTCTCTGAGGCTACCACTCTGGGGCTTGTCTCAAGTCATAAATCCAAAGAGGAACAGAATAAACGTGTCTCCCAGAAAAAGGGAAGCTGAAGAGGGATGGAGCTTCAGGCTCATAGATGCCACTGGAATCATATTTTTTTGCATTAAAACCTTACCAAGCTTTGGTTAAGTCCGATGAGTCAAATTTCATCAGATCTTTATATTAGCAGGTTTGCTCAATTCCCAGCAGCTGAAAAATCTGAAAAACTGGGTAGCATAAGAGGCAGAGCAATTCTCCTCAGGAACACAGGGCACAACACAGCAGTGTGTATGCTTGGGAAAGTGATTAGCACTCTCATGATTAGGTAAGTGGGATCTTTTCCATATCCACCTTATTTGATTTTATGAATTATATTCTGTGGTACCTGTTTCTGTTTTGTCAATGAGTGAAGTTCTGGTAGCTGCCAAATAATATTTTCTTCCATTTCCTTGAATGCTTGTGAATAAGTTGACTGAGAGTAGGAACTCTGCAAGAAAACAGTGCTGCAATCAGCAAAACACGTGAAAATCCGCACCCTCCTGAAACCAGCATATCAAAGAACATCTGTTTTAAAAACAAACAGTGAAAAGTATTTAAAGCAATTTAAGCAGAAGGTTTAATCCAAGTCCCATGCTTGGAAGAAAGGACCTAATTTCTGAGAAATAGGAACTCTGGGCCAGTTCAGTAATGGATATTGGTCTTTTCCAGATTTTAGTAGAATTTGTAACTGCCATTAATTCCATCTGAGCACTGTACTGAGGATTTAGCTCCTCTGTGTGAATCTTGCTGAATGTTTCCAACACAAAAATATGCACTATATAATTTTAGCCATAGTTTAGCTCTTTGTCTGTTAGTGGGTTATTATTTGTTAATGGTATTTCTAAGTTTGATGCAAGTTTTCTTAGAGAAGAAAATAAAAATGAGTGATAGGTGGTAGCTTATGGAAAAAAAATTTACAGGAAATAGTAAAAATGGGCAAGACTACAACTATTTCCTATTACTTCTCAAAACATTCTGGATCCCAGAATCACTATGTTAAAAATTATACAGAAAAAAAGCAAGTATGTTATGAACAGAAAATATTTTAAATTTAATATTCATTTAATTGAAAATAAAATTAGCTGGGCAGTAATTACTGCTAATTAGGTCTTTCTTTCCAGTCATAAGAGAATAAAACCCTTTTTGAAATCCACATGATTTTTCCATTTCTACCAGTACAAATATCAAATGATATGTTGCTCTATGCACTAATACAGGCTTCTGGATTCCTGCTGAAGGTAATTTGGATCCATCTTTACTTTATCCAGTGTAAAAATATGCAAGTTACTTGTCAGTTTTTAGAGTTCCTTTGCCTTTTTTCAACTACATTTTGAGTGGATGGTAGTATAACATGTCCCTTCTATGGCCTTTTCCATTAGTAAGGGACTCACATGTGATACACTCTTCTAAGTGCAGCAACATCTTTGGTGGAACAGGACAGATTTTTAGCTCAATGTTGCACTGTTTGGCATTATACCACTGAAAGTGAAGGGGAGGATAGGAAAGTAGAAAATTAGATTTGGAAAGAATTTGAATAATTAGAATGCAATTTACTCAGTTGGAATGAGAAATGAGGCCAACAGTTTGTTGTTTTGGAAAAGATAATGGGTTCCTTAACAGCTACGTGATTTCAGGAGGGTCTTGTACTCACGTGGAAGCCTCTTTCTTTAGGACCTTTTAAAAAGAAATCATGCTGATGTGGCACATGATGGATATATGGAAGATAACACCAGTTGTGGGGTAGACAAGACAGCAAAGTAGGTCTTACCCCCTTCTAATTTCTGTGACTCAGGAATCTTGGCTTTTTATTTCTCTGAAAGATCTCACCCACAATAGTGTGGTACCTCTTGTGGTTTTATATTGATCATGAAGATTTCTACTTCTGGAAGCAGTTGCTTTGCTTGGCAGGCTGCAACAGGGATCAGACAAGACTTGGCTTACTTTTTAAGCCTTAATAAGGCCATACACCTACAGACAATAAGAATTGAGTTCTGTGCCCCTATGTCAGATTACATCTCAAGATTTCTTGGGCTTTGCTTGGTGCTCTCACGTCTGTTCCTTTTCCCTTTTGTGTAAAGAAAGCACATTACTTCCTCCACATCTTTCTCTTGTGTTGCTATAATGAATTCCTTGCTATTCCCTCAGGGGGCTGACTCACACTCCTGCATTTGAAGTGAAGTAAACTGGAATTTGTATCTTTGTGAAGGTCAGTCACAGTGCATAAGAACAGGAAAGAAGGGTCAGAATGGTAATGCAGATCAGAGATATGCCGGCAGTACAAATGCAAATGCTGACCATCAGAATATTTCAAGTCTGTCAGCATGTTATAGCATTTGTTGGACTGGGCAATGTGATGCTAGATGATGCCTGTTTAAAAAGTTCCAATCAGCTAGTGGGAAGCTTGCCATGCAGCAGAGAACTCCTCACATCTTTCAGAGAAGGAAAGGGATAGCTATTAAAAACTAACCAAAAAAAGCACCCAAACAACAACAACACCCCCCCCTTAAACAAAACAACCCCCCCCAAACAAAACAAAAACCCCCAAATTAACTTATCTTCCTATCTCCTAGAAAATTCCTTCTAATCTCTCAAGATTCATAATCCACAGCAGAATTGACTTGTGTTTACAGTGGTCCTGGAGCTGGAGAAGGGAGAGAAGATCCTGGTGTTGCAGTCACTTTTTTTGGAATCATAGGATGGCTTGAGTTGGAAGGGGAGGGAACTTCCCACTAGACCAGGATGCTCAAAGCGCCATCCAACCTGGCCTTGAATGCTTCCAGGGATGGGGCGTCCACAACTTCTCTGGGCAACCTGTTCCAGTGTCTCACCACCCTCATAGTAAAGAATTTCTTCCTAATATCTGATATAAACCTGCCCTTTCTGTTTAAACCCATTTTATCTTGCATGTGTTCAGTGCAAATTATTTCCTCAGTGCTTGGGTGGGTTCAGAAACATGGAAAGTTTCTACTCCTTCTTCTTTTTTTGGCTCATCAGGGGCCAAGCAATCTGGTGACCCTGGCCCTATCATTCAGCTTTGTTCTGGATCCTGAGCAAAAATCCTGGAGAGATGAGGAGTTTGTGGCAGGTTCCAGTCTCAATAATTAATTTGCAAGCCATGAAAAATGGCTTCGTGCCTAATTGAATAGTCTGACCTTGTGTTTTGAGTAGCTGTGAAAGATCAAATCTTTAAAATCATCTAAATACTATCTCTTTTTTCTCTGCTTGAGTTCTCAGTGTCTTTTAGCAAGTGGTCTTTGAAACAGGAGTTGTAGAAAACAATGGTTTTTACACTGCAAAACAATATCCTCTGTTGTGGCATTTCAGCAACTAAAAGAAAAAATTGGAAGGAGAAAGAGAGTCAGATAATGATCAAAGTGAACATGTAGCAGCTTTTCAGAATTAGTTGGCCAGAACAAACTATTTGAAGCTCAAGATAAAATAGTGAAAATAAATGAAAGAAAAAAGCAACAGAATATAGCCAACAAATAAACAGAAAAAGATCAGCAACAAGAGACAGGAGGAGAAGGAAAAAAAACCCCAACTCTGCCTTTCACTAATTTCAAGCTGATTTTGCTTCTGTTTGTTTTCCTTTGCTCCAGTGACCTAGCTGGTGCACTGTATCACCAGATAATTCCTCCCCCATTGACATCCATTTTAGGTAAATTTAGGCCCTTGACATTACTCTGTTTACTCATGAACACCTCCTTTATTTCTTAAATTTTTGGTAAAGAAATGTTTTCACCCACTGTATACATCAACACAGTTATTTTTCTTTAACCCTTCCTTTATCACTTAGAGGTGGACAAAATTTTTTGTTGGCATTTACCAAGCAGTAAGGCCAGCACCCAACATATGCAAAGCTGTCCTGCTTTTTCTTGGCTCAGCAAGCTTACTAAAGGAAAAAATATCTTCAGATCTTCCTGGCAAGCAGTCATAAAGACTGATCCTGAAGCCCTAACTACTCCCACGAGCAGGGGCTACACACAGCATTGTTGCCAGAGCCTCTGAGGAGCAGCACACACCTTCTCCAGCCTCCGACTGCATCTGAATTTAGTTATTGCTGCAAGATTTAAAGTGATTCTCTCTGTGCTGACCTGCAAAGGGCCACTGTGAGTTGGTGCAGTGAAGCAAGGACTGTTAACTTGCTTGAATAATGATTTTTCTTCAAAACACTATTTTGAGCAGAGAGAAAACCACAAGTTACACGGGTCCTAACTTTTTTCGGAGCATAGCAAATTCAGTGTGTCCAGAGGTTGCCCATCCTCTTCTGTCTTTCCTTGTTGACTGTGCTTCTTCACTTGCACAAGCATCTTCTAAAACTGAAGGAGAATTATTCCACTCATGTAAAAAGCAGGAGAAGTATAAACAGACATGTTATATAAAACTATGGGAAGAAAAGAGCGTCTTAGGTAAATACCAAGGTACTTATTTTATGATTTTTAAATGTCATTCTTTTGTCCAATATTGACTTTTTTTTATATGGAAGTTGAATTATAGATCTTAGAGCACTGGGGAGCCCATGGCGTCCTTGCTTTGACACAGCTGGTCAAGTTAAGAACTGAAGTCCCAGTAATTAGTTATGAGTTTCTCTGCACCGGGAAGCCAGGCCAGGATGAGTAAATTTCTTGAGGTTACTCCTCCCTACAAGTAAAGCCAAAGCTACTGGGAGAGACCTGGACTGTCCTCTGAAGGAGTGTATGATGGCATCCCCACCTTACTGCTGCATAGATATGTCTTTGGGCAGTGAATCTGTGCATGGAAATGCATTGTGCAGCCTTTTGCTTCTCTGACTTTCTCTCCAAGAACTTCTCTTGGAGCATCCGTATGCATAATTGAAATCACAGAGTGTGTTGAGAACTAAAGTTAGAGCCTGAACCTAAATTGCTGTGCTGATGCTGAGGAACAATGATTGGGGAAATTAGAGACAAAGAAACAGGAGACAAAGGACACAATTCCCTGCAGAATTTTGGACAAAAGAAATGAAAAAGGGAAGGAAGGAAGGAAAGAAGGAAGGAAGGAAGGAAGGAAGGAAGGAAGGAAGGAAGGAAGGAAGGAAGGAAGAAGGCTAGTTGTTTGGAAAACCAATTTCATGCTGGCCGTACAGATCCTTAGCAGTGGAATGTTCTGATCGCACTGAGAGCGCAGAATTTTCTTATCCATACCCAGTGTGGCAATTCCTGTGACACACATATCTCTAATCTTCTTCTTTAAATGCCTTTAATTGCGGTCTTAATTTTATCTTGTGTATGGAAGCAGAAAATCAACATTTCACAAGTAATTAAAACAGACAGTGTGATCTCTCTGAATGCTGGACAAGAGAACTCAGAAGATCTGGGTTTTCAGAGCCATCGCTGTCGTAGACAAATCCTTCTCTCTTTCTGTGTCACCAGGGGGTCATTAGGAGCTCTCACAACACAAATAAATAATGGAAAAACAATACATTATGCTACTCCTGGAAAGGAAGGGTCTGAAATCCAGATCTTCTGCTTCTTGGTCTGGTATGCTTAGCTCAGGACTATGCTGGTTGTCTTACTTTAATTAACCTTTAACAATGAATGAAGGTTCATTTCTGACAGGTTCAAAGAGGCACCCAGACTTCACCTTGTTTTTCAGATATAATGTGCAATATTAATATGTCGTGGGCATTCAACACCATGCAGGAATTCTTGTGATGAATTCATTGTTCCTACTGGTTTTTTAATCATCAAGTAAGGTTTGATTCACACTGAATTTTGGTCATGTTTTAAATATTTTTTCAAGTGTGGGAGATAATGTATCTATATTTATATTTTAAAAAAAATGGAAAAAGGCAAAAAGCAAAGTAATTTCACAGTCTTCCCTTTTGTTTTCAAATGCAATTGAAATACTATCTCTCTTTCTCTTAACATCCACATAAAAGATTGGAAAGCTGATTGAAAAGATTGGTGATATTTCTAAAGTGTTGTAAATACTAATGATATTTTCCATGAAAATGTCAAAAAACGTAATTATTGGCATATTTGAAGAATATTCGGAGAACTGTTTATGTGAATTTACTTTTATGAGTTTGTTTTCAAAATGAAAACATTCTTCTCTCTGGCATTTTTTTTAGTTTTTTTCAGTGTTTTTTTAATTATTATTTTTATTTTTAGTTTCCTATTCTTTCCATTTGTCCTCTTTTTTCCTTTGTTTTCTGTCTTTCTGTGGAAGAGAAAAGGAAAAGGAAAATAGACCAAACCAACCAAAAATATAAAAACCTGTTAGATGTTAGTTTTCTTATTTCTGAAAAGAACAAAGATACATGTAATGGAAAATTTCAGGAAACTAATAAACCATTTCAAGGAAACTGACAATTTTGTGACTAGTCACTTTTCAAAATGACTGTAACGCTCTTTTATGAGATTCAAAAATATATAATGATGAATGGAAAGTATTTCAAGCATGATTTTTTACTAGGCTGTCCATTTAATTAACTGGAGCTAGCATTTCCTTTAATTGGAAGTTAGACATTGACTTAATAATTCCAACTAGTGTCAACGGAAGAAGTGAATATTCTGCAAATCTGTGCTGTATGATTTTCATAAAAAAGGAATTAGCCTTACACTGCTTATGAATTTTGAGCGTATTTTATTTTCATCTTCAAATTTCAATGTGGTTTTCTTCAGAAATAAATCAACAGTTTAGAAGTGGTATTTTTTTATTATAATTATTACATTTACTGTTTGAAATTCTTACTTAGCCATGCGTGTACAGTGTAAGTTCTTGTGCAGACCTTCCTGTTCTTAGAATAAGACAGCTATGGCATGTAAAATGTTACCCTTGAAAACTGCAACTTCTCATTATGACAGAGGCCCAGCAGGTGACAGAAGGAAAAGCCACTGGCCCATGAACTAGGAGCCCAGAGTATCATCAACCTTATCTTCTGCCCCAGAGGATATAAAAGAAAAAGGGTGAAGAGTGAACCTACAGGGCCCAGAATGCCACTTTCCTGGACGACAGATTTATTTTGTCCCTTCTCTTTGCTGCTTTGCCAGTTGCCTGTTGAAGGACAACTGTTAGAGGCTGGAAATGAATGCTACTTGAGGACACTATTTATTTCTCTGCTGTATATTTCTTTGAGAGGCTGTTCTTTTGTGGGTTTTTTGTTTTGTTTTCTCTTCTTTTTTCAACCTTTACCTTTGTTTAGGTTAACTTGGGGAGAAAAATGGAATGATAAAAGGAGTAAAGCCTGCAGACATGCTGATGTGTGTTTTCACACATAAACCAGACCTCCTAGGTGTGCATGTTTCAGCTGCTGTGTCAGCATTAGGACTGGCTCGTTTCAAGATCAAATTCAGAAGAGAGACACTAAATGTCTCTCTGCTTGCATGGAACTTTGCTTAATGTGTGAGGTGTATAGAGGTCTAGGTTACACACTCAGATGACATATCTACTCAAATAAAGCAAGATTTTTTTTAAAGTAGGATCCCATGACTGCATGGTGTATTTGAGACCGGAAATACTTGTAGTTTAGATTTGTTTGAAAGGACTGAAGTGCTTTTTATGTGCTTATCCTCTTATCTGAGTAAATACAGAGGCATAACCCATATCCATAACTGAGGCACTCCAGCATCCTGCAGCACCCTTAAGATTTTATTAAAACCATGTCTTACCTTCCAGAAAGCTTCTCCTGAACAGCACGATGTTTCCACCTTGTTTGTATCTGGAGAATTGTGGATTTTCTCTTTTGTATGGCTGTACAACTCTTTGTTGCAATGTGCATTGTGATGTCTAAATAGAACTGACAACACTGAAAGAAGCAAAAGTAACTTCAACAACATCTGCCTGCCATATAACACTTGTGCTCCACAGTGGATCTGCATATGTACCACATGGTTGACGTGCCCCACGTGTAAAAGATTTATTCCCTCTAATAAGGTCAGATCCCAGCATACACTGCCATGTGTCACAGCCAATTGTCCAGGGAGTGATGAAGCCCAGTTGAAGTCTCACCATGCTCTTGGCAAGCACTATTTGGGTGATTTCACTGGAGTGATGTGTGCCACTGGTGTCAATACAAACCCACTGAGGAAGCTACACTAGAGATAGGAACATTGAAGGCAGAGATTCTGCTCTGTATTTGCCGTAGGAGTGTGAACATAAATAATATTTCTGTTCTTCTTGTTCCTTTCTGCCAGTGACCACATTGTTTTCTAGCGTTTGGCATTGCATTTTGTGTTTTGTTACATTACAGACCTCATATTGCCAATTGCACTGCTGTTATAACTCTGGCTCAGGAGTATAATAAAGGCCAACCTCTGCCACATTTTTTTACTGAATACAAAACTTTGCTACAAGCTAAAATTTTTCATTCATTCATTAATGGATTTATTCCCAGAAACTGAGGGTGTGGTGCTGCTCAGAGTTGGAGACAAGTGTTCAGTTGAGCTAGGAGAGGTTTCTAATCATAACCCTATTATTTCTTCATTGGTGGAGTCAACATAGGACATAAGATTCTTTTTCCTTTCTATAATTAGACACATTTGTCAAGACTGCCAATGTAAAACTTATTCTACTACATAAATCCATAACTACATTTATAATTTCAGTTTTTGACTAATTACAACGTAGATACCAAATGTTCTGGGAAATCCCCTTTACTGACAATCACAATCATTGTCTTAATTGAAGGGAATGCAGAATACATCCCAGATTTAGTGCAGGGTTATTTTTGATCAAACCTTCATCTAGAAAGGAACTTGTCTGTGCAACAGTCTATGCAAGGTGCCTTGAAAGTCGTCACTCTTGTGCTAATAAAATGATCAAGGTCAGTAGCTGTAATACCTTTTCATCAAGTTTCAGCTTGCCTATTCTTGATACTTTTGAGATATCATCTTAAGTATAGGCACTGCATACAGTTGACAAGAACATGGAGACAGTGTTTTTCAACCCATCATCCAAAGACCTGCAAGGGCTACATCTGACAGGTTTTTCAAATGGAAGCAACCTATTATCAGGTTATCTCCTCCACCAGAACATTTTTAGGATCATTTTAGTCAAATGAGATCAGACATCAGTAGATAAACTACTTGAAATGAACTCAAAAGCATGTAGAATATCAGTGCAACAGGGAAAAGATGATGTATGTTTGACGTGGCTACCTCTGCTAAATGAAAAAAAAAGACCTTTATCTGCATCAGCTAAAGTCTCTGGGAAGCTTCCAAGTACAGTGCATCACTGAGATACTCAAACCTGAAGAGGCTTAAGCACTTATCTCGAGAGCCAGTAGAGACACAGTTATCTTTTGGCAGATTTGTGTGGGGTAAATGGCCTTGTTTTTGAAAATCTATATGTTGCTATTAATTTGGTGCAAGCTGTTATTTGTGTGGTTAGGTGTGACATACCTCCAGAAACACTCAGACATGTAAGGATTTATTTTCATTTGTGAGGGTTACTAAGTGACAGTCTGTACCATATTTGTCCAGGCTAGTCAGAGAACATCTCCGTAACTCATTAAATCTGAATAATAAACCTTTTTTTGTCATAACAAAATAATGACAAAAGCTGCAGTATTTTAAAAGCACAGCTCACTTCTGGCTCATGCAGAATTGGCTACCCAGTGATGGGTAAGTTATCATGGCTTATCAAGATTCCCTACATCAGCTGTGCCCTGCCAACTGTCTACTTTAAATACATGCTAAAGTGAAATACTTCAGGAACAATATTTAAAATGTGAAGAGGTCTCAGAAAAAAAAAAAAATCTTTGGAAACACAGAATACACTGTTTATAATGAAAGACTGAAGATGCTCAAGCCTTTTGGCTTATCAGAGAAGAGTAGAAGCAGAAAATTTATCACAGACTGCTAATACTTTCTTAAGGAACAGAAACACAATAAGAGATGACTCTGCAGTCTGGCAGATAAAGATATAACAAGAATGTAAAAACTATCTAGAAAACAGACAAAATCAAGCTGGAAATGAGGTGAACTTTTAAACTGCAGCAGTAATTATTCTTTAAACCAGTGTATTGTTATTTTAGTGGAATTTCCAATGATGGATATTTTTCAAATCTAGAATGATTTTTTTGAAAAAACAGTATTCAGATCAGTCAATATCTGTTTATCTCAAAGTAGAAATTAACACTTGTGTATCTTTTGGTCAAAATAATGCAGAATATCAGATGAACAAAATGTTTTCTTATAGACTTGTAATTTGTATGAGTAGCACAATACAGAAGATATTCCCATTAAAAGGAGAAACTCAAACCAAACCCCTTCAAACCCTAACATTGTTCAAAAAGCACCCTGCTTCTGATTATTTGGGTCAGCATTAGCTTCTGAAGACAGAGAGGTGACAATCCCATGCAGCCTCCTTTTCTCTGTTAGTGGCTCTGTACTTAACAGGTTTAGTAATGTTTTTCTGCTCTTATTATACCTCTTTCTAGTGGACTGAAAATTTATTTCAATTTCTGTGTTTCTCCTTGAGATAAAAACAGTCGTTGATCAAGTTACCTCTTAACCTTCTCTTTGATAAGCTAAGTCACTGAAGATTCCTAGGTCTTCTGACTTGGAGGGATGGGAGGGGTGAGGCCAGAGTGGGGGTGAATTTGCTTAGCTACCTAAGCAAAAGGTAAGCCTAAAGCTTGTTTTCTTAGGATTGTTTTATGAGATGGACTTAATTGCTGTTAATAATAACCAGAACTGGCCAATATGTTCTAATTGGTTTCTATCCATGCTTTGGAACATATTTTGATTGTTTCATCTAGCTGCTTCCTTTCACTCTTCGATAACTGTTAAGGAACAATGACTTCCAACAAATGTCTGGGTTTTCATGTATGAATGCAAGTCTCTTCTTTGCCCTACTCTTTCAACAGCGAGGTCTTTTCGCCTCTGCACTTAGATGTGCAAAGAAGACGCTCTGCGTGCAATAAAAGCAGAACAATCAAAATCCACCCAGCGAAATCCCAGAGCAGTGATTTGGAAAGGAAACGGAGAGCTCCTTTTCAAATGGTCCGGCCCCACCCCCTTGTCATCAGGATTAAGACAGTTGCATATTTGCAAGTGAATCAGCTGCTTTCCGAAAGATTGTTATTTTTTCAGTAAAAGAAATAGAATATCATTGTTAACTTACTATTTAAAGGAAAAGAGTGTTTTTTTGAGGGGGATTCTTCTGAGAAGGAACTAAATGGATTTTTTTCATGTGTTGAAATGTCACAATCTTTGTTTTAGCTTGAGTTATAAGGATTGTGCTTTAATTGTTTATCAATATGTACAAAGCATAAAGTCACTAAATTAAAGGAAAACCAGTAATTCTCCACTGTCTTTAGAGTCTCCCTCTTCCAATATATAGCTCTTCCAACATATATGAGTCTAAATGGACATGTGGTTTGAGTGCATCCATTTTACTCTTCTCAACTCAGAAAAGATGAGAGTTGAGTGTTATAAAAACCCAACTACTGTCTAAAAGATTTGTAAAGGTGACTGTGCAATAAGTCATAGTTCTTGCACGTATCTTCTAATAAGTGTAATAGCGTCCTTTCCTAATGAGTCTTCTTCCCCTAGGTGCAAATTTGTACTTTGCATCAGCTAAGTATTATGTATCTTCATTTAAAAAAAAAATCCTATCTGCCAAAATTTGAAAATCTGAAAGCAGTTGCTTCCATATTTCTCTGCAAAATTTTCTGGACAGAAACAAGTGCCTAAGGGCCACACAGAGAGTTTGTAACATCTAGGACTCAACACCCCAACTGTGTGTGTGCTGTAGAATTGATTAGTGCTTACACAGCAAGTTCGATGAATTACTAGATTTACTGGGTGCATGCACAGTGGTGCAGGGGTGTAGTACCTCAGGCTGTGGTGTCCCATGTGTGTGGGATTTGGTGTGCAAACTTTATGGAACCAGGCTGTGCACATGCACTGGCCATCTGTGCAGGATCTCTGCAAGCCCAGCAGTTCACGCAGAGCTCCAGTAACCTGAAACATTGTCTGCCTCAAACCAAAACAAGAAAAAAAAAAGGCAAAACAAAAAAAGAAATAAAACCTACTCTTGTACAAATATAAAAATTTCTTCCCTATGAGATCCTGCCCAGATGACCAGAGAGTGCAGCAGGGCAGTAGGTGGTGGATAAGTGTGGTGTAAATGGCAGATATCTTTGAAGGATTTATTGAGTTTAATGTGTCATTTTTTCTCATGACCACGGCAATTCTCGCTGGCAGTAACAATACCAGCCCTGATATATGGACCAGCAGATGTCAGTGTAGCTCTGTTCATTCATCTTCCCTTTTGATGGAATTCCAGTTATTTTCCTTCATCCCTGCCGTTCAGCTTTCTTATTTAACCATTGTCTTTTCAGAGCTTAATGCATCATAATATTCATGTCTTCTGTCCATGTGTTTGGAAATGGACATACATCTTAACATACATCTCGACATACATCTTAACAAACACAGTCCAACCCGCGGACTAATGCTGAAACACCGGCACTGCCGGGCGGGCCACAAGACAGCAGGAGAGAGGACAGCGAGACAAAGCTCTGGGGTGTCGAGTGGGGCATTGTTGTGAGAGACACCAGAGTTCTTGTCGAGACCCAGCCTTCCCCGGAGGTCAGGTATGTGGCAATGCAGAACCACCCCCAGCTCTTATGATTCCTTTTCCTGCATCTTTAAGGAGAAGAAAGTACAACATGCACAGGAAAAGAATGCGCTCCAGTGTCCCAGTCTCTGAAGATTTTTATTCTTCTCTTAATAATTCCAGCCAGGGTGCTCTTTCCAGTCTGGCTGAATCTCCAGTGAAAGCTCAGTGAGTTAAGAGTGGTAACAAAGCTACATGGTTTCTAAACCAGGTAATAACCTTTGAATCTTCAGCAGAAGAATTGGTTTAACCACCTGGTTCCAAGACTTTCTGCGGGAACTGAAAGCTTGAGATAGAGAAGAAATTCCTGACATGTTCATTTAGAATGGTTTTCAGTTGTAGTCATAAAGGTGAAAGGAAAAAAGAAATGTTCTAATGCCAAAGATGATATACTACCAAAAAAAAAAAAAAGGGCTGTATTTTCATGTGTGGTGATACTGTATTTTTGATGCCCTAACGACTTGACTACATAAAAAGTCTGTCCTTCTTCATCTTGGACTGACAGCTCTTGGATGCAAAAGCAGCCTGCTCTGTCATTAAAGCTAAATAAGATTCGTTGGCAGAATGAGTGGCGGTGTTTGTTGTATGAGATAACCTATTCAAACCTCCAACCACGAGCAGTCCAGACCTTGAGCTTGAAATATTCTCCCATCCTTTAAAAGACTATAACCAGGAGTGTGCAAACATGCAGCAGTTGCATTATAACTCATTTTTTGCAGACTTGCGGGTGGGAGCGTCAGTCAGACTCCACAAGGGCTATAATTGTTTGCACACCACTGACTGCTGGAGACTCAGTGCCCACACATCCCTTCCTTTACCTGCAGGAAACCAATGGCAGGTCAGTGCTAGCAGCTTCACTAGAGCTCTCCTGGAAACAAATTTGGGGCCACATTTCGACAATTTTTGGATCTGGATGGATGTAATCTCAAAATAGATAGGCTTCTGATCCTAAATTTTGGCACAGCCTGTTACAGTATAACTGGCTTTGCAAAGAGATGGACTAGGAGGCAAATCTCAGAGGTTGAGATTGTTTTGGGGTTTGTTTCAGGTCCATTTTTAGTGTAAGAGAAATTATATTATATACTATGCTAAACTCGTGACATGGCATCATCGTCAAGTTATAACATGATGCTATTAATTCATCACACACTCTGGAAGTTGCTGTGACCACAACTCTAATTGTTTCTTGAAGCTTACAGTTAATTTGGCCTCTGGCTCATAATAAAATTACATGCAGAATCTCATGAGATGCAAAAGGAAAAGAAAAAGGAATGAAAATCTCCCTGTGGACCTTTCTGAGTTATGCAAGTCGTGGCTTTAGTCAGGGAGAAACATTCCAATAACAGAGATTGGCAAATATTAGAAAGTTTGGCTATAGATTCTTGGAAGTTTCTAAGAAGCTTTTCCAAACTTCATTTTAAGATTATCCAAGACACTACACAGATCTGTTGGGTTATAATATCTGATCTTTGCTGACTCCAGCAAGCACAGACTTATGTGAAAATTGGAATACAAAATAAACAACTACCTACCCCAGGAAAGCAAATCTCCCCCCTTTCTTAAATCTTGACTGACTAAATCTTTTGAGCTTCAGAAAAGTGTATGCATATGTTCACTTGGATAGAAGATTTGGGTCATATCCTAATATTTAGCTGAACAGATTTGAACAGCCATTCGGATCCAATAATTTGCATTTAATGAATAAGACAGGAAGAGCCAGGTTCTTTATTGCATTTAGCCTTTCCCAAGTAACTAGTCCTTCTTTTCCTCCTGTGTATCTCTCCAGCTGATCCCACAACACCAATGTACCACTCTGATCTGTACCAGGTGATAATGGCTCTTGAGCTGGCAGTGCAGGACCATGTTGTACCCCGGTTTCATATGTTTCCGCATCACTACCTTGGTAGTAGATGACCATGTGGTGCCTATCAATAGATTTACTCACCATGGGAACCTGCCAGAGTGGGTCTGTACAAACAGAAATCATCAGGGTGCCTTCAGGATTGCAACCTCTCCTGGAGAACATTTCCCATGGCTGGAGCAGAAGTGCCCCTCATGCCCTGTGCTAAACATTCTTTCACAAAATGGTGCTCGCTTCTTGGGAAGAGTTTGGCAGCTAATGGATTCAGTGTGGGGATCAGAGGCATAAAAATGGTTTGGATAGTCTCATAAACATCTCCAGGTGTTCAGTACATTAAAATAGCTGTAAAATAAAATGGAGGGAGAGTCATCAGTCATCTTGAACAACATTGTGGATACTTCTGACAGTCAATGCTTTCTCATACAAGAGAGAACTGCTTTTACTTTGTGCTCCCAAGAAAGGTTTTGTTGGGTCTATTGGTCTTTGGGTAACCCAGAGAAGGGATATGACAGGAATTTAATGCGTGCTTTCTTAAATCCTCACTGTTCTGATAATCACAAAGAGTTAAAGTAACACAGCAGAAGGTTTCTCTGGGCCTCTAGGAGGTTCAGCAGATTACTAATACACTACAGGCAGTTTTAATGACAGAGCTTCCAGCTCAAATCTGGCCTTTTTATTATGATGAAGGGCCTGGCCCCAAGTGGTACAGAACACCTGCAGCTCTCATTGAATACAATGGGATCTGATGCTGATGAAAGGGACCATTTTCAAACTTCCTTAGAAGTAGGCGCTCCCCAGATGTTATGCAAAAAGCTCTGCAGAACAGGCATCAAATACTGTGATACTAGGCAGGCCAGCCACTCTTTTCCTCAGCAGGATAAACCCAGGAGTTTGTGCAAGTGGTTTATGTGATCAGATCTCCTATCCAGGAGCAAGCAAATTAAGATCAGTGCTGACTGAATTAATGGAAGTATTAGCCATTCCTTGAGAAAGAACTGGACATTTGAACAAAGAGGATTTTCTCTCGGTGGGAAGGTGCCTGATGACAACTGAGTTTTGTCATTGACAATAGTCATAGCAGGACTTTGAATATAATCCAGAAGAAAACTTAGGAGAAACTGGGAAGCATGTGTATGAGGAAAGACAAAGGGATGTGCACAACTCCTTATGCATAATTTCAAAGCAGAGCTTCAACAGAGACTTATTTTATCTGAACTAGTTCATATGTCTAAGTTTCACTGTTCACCCATGGTAAAGAAGAAACAATGCTTTCCACTCCATGCTATCGTACTTTTGAATTTCCACTTCTTTGCATTTCCTCATGAACCTTCTGGTAAGTACAGATGGAGATCTTCAGCCCTGGGTGGTACTGGCGCCTCTGGGACAGACCACCGCTGTAGGCATGGGTAGGATTGGTGCTGGCAATTATGGGTGAAATACTGTAAAACTGTTGATGAAGTGCAAGGACACACCATTCTGTTGGGTTCTTTACTGGATTTTATTTTGTCGCATTCTCTATGCATTTTAGCCATTGCTCCCTCATTTACTATATCTATTTATTATATAGAGAGCTGGTTCTAATTAAAATCAATCAAAAATAAAACAATACACAAAAATTCAAATATATTGTATACTTGATTAGCCATGGCTGGGCAATAATATACAAGGAAAAATCTACATTCCTGCTCCTCTCAGCTGGGGATAGGATTCAGAATCATATTACCAATATAAACAGCATAAGGCAGTCTGCTTTATTAATACCTAATATATCAGATATCACACATTCATTGCAAAAGGCAAAAGAATAAAAGCATGCCTGCATTCTGACATTGACACAGATATTAAATAACATGTGTCCTGGTCTGGATTTTCCTTTCTTTGTTACAGGGTTTTAGGGGAAGAAAGGAATAAATGTAATAATAGTAAAAAAAAAAAGTTCTGTGACAGTTATGTGGTGATGGCAACATTGGCCCATTGTATGCAGCGAGTAAACATAAAAATGCAACAAACCTCTCAAATAATATCCACATATTGGGCCAAATCCCAGCCATCACCAGCTGTCCAAGCGCTGTGGATTTGCTGTGGCAGTGCTGCATAGCTAGGAGGAGGGAGGCAGTATGTGAGGACTTGGGCAAGTGATTTGTACAGCTCAGGAATGTCACAGAAGTGCTGGGTGTTGTCGGTTTATTTTTCTGCTGTTGGATCCTCGTAGGGACCGTTTTATTCTTTTAAAGGGCTGCTGTAGCTCGCATCCCCAGTGCTGAGGGACTACTGTCAGAAAGAGAAAAGCTGAAGACTTAGTATTCCCTGGTGATGTTTCCTTTCTGGTCTTCTCCCTCTATTCCCTAATCCCTTCTTCCACCATCATCCTGGGGGTGGAGGAGGAGGGGAGGTCCTGAAAAGGGAATGCAGAAGCAGTGCTAGATAAATGCTGCCAGATAAACCCCTCTCTGTCAAAGTTATTTCCCTGGACAGTTTCTTTGTGTCTGTGTAGCTGGCATAAAGTGGCCAAAGCATACAACTGCCTCTCATCAGACTGATTGTGTGTACAGTGTGGGTATGTGAGTATAGAAATTAATAAGGTTGGACTCTGTCTCTCTTACTGGGATTTAGGTTTCCTCCAAATATGAAACCCAGTAGCTGTCTTCCACTGTATGGAAATAAAACCGTCCACTTTAAAAAGCAGTGAAGTAAAACTTCTACAGTGGCTTTGATATGGCTGGTTCTTTTTTAAGCCACTTGGACTTGGCATTGCTTCCTGACAGTCTGCCAGCCTTGGATGCTGTTGTTTTTATCCATGCTGGAGAATCAGACAGCTTGCTGATGGCTTGCAGAGTATGGTGTTTGTATGGGTTACCTGGCATCATCCTGAACTGAAAGAAATTGCAGTTCTCAACCTTTCCCATGTGTGTGGGTAGCAACAGTACGAGGCTGAGCCATGCAGAGGCATGGGAAAGTCTCTGTTCCCCTTCTGCTGAACACAATAGTACCTCAGACTGGGGTTATGGTATTACCTCCTTCATTCTCTTGCCACCAAAACTCTCTGAAGCAAGTGACCTAGGGCAATATTGTACCTATTCCTCTCGCCCCACAGCCAATTCAACCCCTGCCCCTCCTGCACCTGCCTTGACACTTTAGCCATTCGCCCCCGACACACAGCAAGACTCTGGGAGCTGACGAAGTTACCACCAGTCAACTGATTACCTGCTAATCTGCTGCTTGGCAGCAGCTGGTTGTGTGAAAGCTCTTATCCTGCAGCTCAACTTTTTCACAGAGGGAGGTACGGCTGAACACGAGCTCCTGTACAGAGGCAATTACACAAGCTACAGGGTTACTGCCTTGATATAGGCAGTTGAAGGCTGCTGCCTCCAAGTATCATTGGAAGTATTTCACACACCAGCAGTGGTGCACATATTTCAGCCTCGTTTGGTGGACTGGGCATTTGTGAACCTGTCAGGTTGGCTGAGGTCTGCTCTGCGCTGATGTTTGTGTGCGTGCGTGTGTGTGTGTGCATGTGCACAGTCAGATTGTATTGCTTCCCATTTGCAAGCTTGTTGAGGAAGATTTCTTTCTGCAGCTTTTATAGGGGTCTCGCATAATGGGATGCTTGCCTTGGTGGAGCTTTGAGGTACCACCAATACTGGCAGTCTGTTGGAGGGATTCAAAGAAAATCAAGACATTTTCTTGATTATGTTTGCTTGACTGATGCTTTGGAATGTGGCACATGGCATTGGGTTGTTGATTAGTATTATGGTGAAGCTAGAAAGTGATTCACTGTGACAAAATAAGATGTGACTGATGTGTCCTGATGTGATACAAACTGAACTGTTGCAGAAAGATTCACAGTCAGACCCACATGAGGGTAAAACCTAGCACTTTTTCTAACACCCAGTTCTCAGATATTTGACTTGGACAATTAAAGATTTGCCACCAACACTCAGCTGTCCTCAGTCACCACACTAAATCTTCCTAATTGGCAAATACATTAGTAAGAACTGACATCACCATGTTAGTCACTGCGCAAACACGGAGGTTGGCGGAGAGGTACAATCGTTCAGAGTTGTCCATAATTAATCACAGACAGGTGGTTCAAAAAGGCTTTGGGAACAGTCTCCACATTCACTTACTAACACCTTATGATCCAAAACAGAGTCCAGAAGTTATTCCAAGACAGCCGGTCATAAAATCTTGAAAACTGGTACTGAGAGTTGCTTTTGTTGTGCCCTACATAAATCTGTCAGATTTTGGCTAAATTATATACTGTTTAAAGTCAGCACTTACAGTAAAAACAACCTATGTTGTGCTTAGAAGAACCTTTGCTGCTGAAACCTCTGAGTATTTACAGGATGCTGTGTGCTGCAGAAGACAAAGCCTTGGAGGAGCTGAGCTTTCCCCACAAGGCAGTCCAGATGGGCATTGCAGAAGACCTTATGCCCATAGGCAGCCATCTGTGATCAGAAAACGAACAACATAAGAGCTTTATGAGCAAGGATATGTCCACTCCATACCTGAACTAAAAGTAAAGCTTTGCTCTGTGTAACCTACCCTGTGTCTCATTTGAAGTGCCTCTTCTGCAGCTGACAGCTGTGTGGTATGGGCAGACCCAGAGCGCCCACTCAATGCCATGTGGCACCAGCAGTCACAGGCAACAAGGAAAATAACCTCTGTGCCAAAAAAAAAAAAAATAAAGCCTTGTAAGAGTTAAAATGCTTTGGGAATGTAGAGTACAATTGGAGAAGCTTTGAAGAGTTCCTCTTTCTGTGTATGCAAGTGGTGGGGGCAATCACAAGGCAGTCTTATTTCTAGCAGTAACTGGTGTGTCTGCCAGACTGCTGTGAAGTTACAGAGCAAAGG
The DNA here is from genome assembly GCF_001604755.1 of Lepidothrix coronata. NCBI lineage: Eukaryota > Metazoa > Chordata > Aves > Passeriformes > Pipridae > Lepidothrix > Lepidothrix coronata. The sequence goes on along the minus strand of NW_016690186.1, from coordinate 7,984,715 downwards.
CTGATTGTGAAGCTGTATTTTAGAAATTTGAGGAGTTTCCGTACTTCACGTAAGAATGAAACACAGGAGAGGAATGTTATTAAACAAAATGAAAAGGAAGGAAAAAAAAATCACAGGGGTTTTTGTGTCTGGGCTCATGATGAAGACTAGGTCTTACTGTTCTGGAGGCTACCTGAGACCTGATAAGACTGTGGTTGTGATCAAAACAAACTGGAGGTGATTACTGGCAGATTTCAAATTAATCCTTTAAGAAAACATTAGAATGCATCACAGCATAGTTTATAGTGTATGGACTCTCCTATGGCTAACTAGACACAAAGAAATTCAATATTACTATAAAACTGAAACTAGAGGCCAGAAAAGTCCAGAAAAGTGGCACAGGATGTTGCCCATGCTGGGCTAAACGCACATGCTCAACTAAGGACCAGCAGGTGGGAGAAGGCACAAGAAATCCCTTGAAATTATGTTGCTTTGCCAGCTTTGCAGGCAGCAGGACAATATTTGCAGTACAGAGGAGGAAGCAGACAGTGACTTAGTCAAATTAACACTTTCTAGGAGCAGGAGATAGTGCTGCATTAGACCATTGGACTATCAGTTGGAAAGCAAATGTGCCCTTTACATAAATTGAAGAACATTAAGTGTGCATTGCCACAAAGAGATTTCTTCACAATGCAGGAAAAGCTGAGGCACTGAAGAAAAGATAGCTAAGACCCCAAAATCCTTATGGCGAACATACCCTGAGCATTTGTGGAAAAGATTCCACTTTCATTGCTGCCAGAGAAAAGGGAATATTGAGACATTGCTCTCTTGAAAGAACCTCTTCTTGGCTGAGAGAAACCTGCTATGCCTTCACTCACAAGCTCCTTTGCTGTAAGCCTGTGTACTTGTCCAACATTTTGGGCACATTTTGCTTCTACACTTTCCCTGAGTCTTTACTACTCGGACATATTCCTTTAAGTCTATTAGGTGGACATATTTCTCTCAATAATCTCTTCCTTATTATCCTGCTTTTAATTAGCATTAAAAGTATCCATCTTGGACCAGAGCTTGTAGGTATCTGTTTCCTTTCCTCCTTCTCCTCCCATCTCATTCAGTGTTGGGTCATTTGTTCCAGTGTTTCAGATGCTATTGATATTATTTTCCGTAAGAGAATTATAGAATCACAGAATGTGTAAGGCTGGAAGGGACCACAGTGGGTCATCTGGTCCAACCTCCCTGCTTTAGCAGCGTTATCCTAGAGCACATTGCACAGAATTGTATCCAGACAGTTCTTGAATATCTCCAGTGAGGGAGATTCCACAGCCTCCCTGGGCAATCTGTTCCATTGCCCGGTCACATGTACAGTAAAGAATTTCTTCCTCATGTTCAGGTGGAACTTCCTGTGCATCAGTTTTTGCCTGTTGCCTCTTGTCCTGTTGCTTGGCACCACAGAGAAGAGCCTGGTCCATCCTCTTGACACACTCTGTTTAGATACTTACAGACATTGATAAGGTCCCCTCTTGGTTGTCTCTTCTCGAGGCGGAACAGGGCCAACTCGCTCAGCCTATGATTGTAACAGAGATGATCCAGTTGCTTAATCACCTTTGTTTCACTCTGCTGGACCTGCTCCAGGAGCTCCATGTCTCTCTTGTACTGAAGACCCCAGAACTGGACACAGCACTCCAGATGTGGCCTCACCAGGGCTGAGTAGAGGGGCAGGATCAGCTCTCTCAACCTGTTGGCAGTGCTCTTCCTAATGCATCCCAGGATACCACTACTTCTTGACTACAAGTGCACACTGCTGGTTCAAGGACAGCTTGTTGATCACCAGGACCCTCAGGTCCTTCTCCTCAGAGATGCTTCCCAGCAGGTCACCCCCCCAGCCTGTACTGGTGCCTGGGGTTATTCCTCCCCAGGTGCAGGACCCTGCATTTGCCTTTGTTGAATTTCAGACACTTCTCTGCCCACCTCTCCAACCTGTCACGGTCCTTCTGAAGGGTTACACAGTCCTCTGGGGTATCACCCACTCCTCCTAGCTTTACGTTGTCAGTGAACTTGCTGAAGAGGCACTCCTGCCCTTCATCCAACACACTGATGAGTAAGTTAAACAATACTGGGTCCAGTATTGAACCTTGGGGGACACCATAATGACAGGTCTCCAACTAGGCCCTGTGCCACTGATTATGGCCATGTGGGATCTGCCATTCAGCCAGTTCTCAGTGTAACATCCCTCTTCTCAACAGTTTTCCACAGTAGAGTAATAAGTCAGTGTTATGTTCCCATTCTCACCTTTACACTCCAAAGCCATCTTTGTGTATAGCCACATCTCTGGCTCTGCTCCTCTGTTCTCCCATGGTTTCTTTGCTTGGAAATTCAGACCTCCGAGTGGTTTGTTTGCCACTACAGAGTATCATAGCTATTTCTCAGTTCTACTTTCTGTTCGTCACTCTCCCCAAATTTCAGAAGGGTTTACTTGGCTGAACACTGCAGCAGGTATCCAGAAGTACCTCCCAGGCAGTAACAGCCACGGATCCTATGCCTGTGCACTTTCACTTCTAGTTGACTATTTACAGTGGAAAGAAACTAATGAAGAGAGTGGTTTCTGAAAAAAGGCAGGGAAAGGGAAGAAACACGAACTGCTGGAAAAACAGCCAATGCTTTTTATGGGCATTATGGGTAACAAGAACCACATGTGGATGGAGCTGGATGGAAGGAATCTAAGTTGGTGTGCTTTCCCAGTTTTAAAGGAGAAACCAATGCCTGGCTACTTGAAGGTGGGAGCCAACAGATATGGCAGGAGCATTGTCTTGTGGCTGTCACTGTGACTGGGGTCAGAAACCGTAAGACTACAACATTCTTGGAACTGTTAACATAGATCAAATCTGAAATAAAAGAGCTTTCTTTTGTTCTATCACCTCAAATTCCTTGCTTTACTTCACAGTGCAAAATCTCACAAACACTGGATAAAGAAAGACTTAGTTCTTTCATCTCCTAACTCTTCTGTGCTTATTCTGCAAACTTAATATTCCTTTAATGAATGTTTTTGCACACAGTAAAGATATATATAATATCAGCTACAATTAGACACCAATCAGTGGCATTTATCATACCCCTTCACTCTTTCATCCACACATTGTCCACTAATTCATATCACCCTGGGCCACAGGTAACATCTTCAAGAAACTCTTCTGAAAAGTCAAGGTGAAATGGTTACATCTTGCTCTTTCTGCACGTGTTTGTATGTGTAAAATCCAGTAGCAACTGCCTTTGAGAACAAAGGGAGTAAGATACGAGGGAGGGTGGGAGAGGGGGGAAGATGACAGGGGAAGAGTTCCCAGAAGTCAGGACATGGTATTTCCTCAACTGTTATATAATATTTATATTACAGTAGTGCCAAGAGGTTCCAGTCAAGATCAGAGCTCTCTGATTATATGAACTTCACAGAAACGTACCAAGACACAACCCCTGCCCCAAGGAGAAGATAATCTAAAAGTAAAAAACCACAGACTACACTAATACGAGGAGGGGTGCATGTGTTAGTGGAGCTGATGAGAGGGAGGGACAGCCATCTTAGAGTTGAAGCTACATTTTGTTCACAGTTATAAAGGGCTGGCTATCCACAAAGCATCTAAGGCAAGGTCCCTTCTGTAAGCAGAATGATTAGCCCCACAGGGAATTTCCACAGTAAGTGGTTATTCATGAAGAAAGGTGGTTGCAGAGAGGCGATGAATGCTTATGAGTTTCAAGAAAAAAGGTCTTTGGGAAAAGACAAATAGATTTGAAGACTGACTATGGATTTTGATGGTAAAGAGGGGAAATTTATCCATTTGTTTTCTCTTGGATAATGTCTGGGCTGTACTAGTCCAGACACTGGTTAAATCTGTAATAAAGGTATACGTTTTATGCTGAGGAGCTATAAGTAAAGTCAGTTTCAAGTCCCAACTGGCCTTCAAGAATAGCTGCACCAGAAACTGCAGATGTCCATGGAGCATCTGAACATACGCTTGGTCTTCCAGTGCCAAATGCAGCAATGATGCTTTTGGTGAGAGCTATGTAGCAATCCAAGGTCTCCCTGTCTCTCCCTGTCAGAGTTTGCAGAGGAATATGACACAGTGCACAGTGCTCATGAGAGGGCTTTAGCCCTCTAAGCCCTCAAAAAAACCAAGTGAAAATCTCCCACTGAAGGCAACATGGTGAAACAAGAGCACAGAGAATCCTACAGCATGGGGGTATTAAGCTGAACTGAAAGCACTTACCAGCTTAATTTATCCATAATACCTTTTGATAAAGCGAGTAAGTACACAGACAGGTGTTTCCTTAGCTATGGAAATGACAGACTGGCCAGGTGAATTTGGTGGGAGCGGAGCTGGAGAGCTTGTAGCTGCCCCTTGCTTATTTTGAAGAGATCTCTGAACTACCATGTACTTGAGGGTGGGAACCAGCAAAGAAATGGGGCTGAGGAGGCTTGAATTTGATGAAGCCTGTGTACTTCTCCAGTTGGTGGCATTTAGGGGCCATGGCCACAATTGTAGCCTGTGTTGACAGGGATAATACACTGCAGGGACTAAAAAGAAACCTTTTGAACCTCAGTTGGTGGCTATTTGCCGCACACTTCATCTGTAATTGTCTCTAATCCCAGCCACTTTACCTGTCTGTTGGTGAAACACATTGACTTTGATTCTAAACAAGTAGAAATGTGAAAACAGGTCTGGTGTTGCAAGCATTAGATGCACAAGTAAGGAACAGAAATGGCAACCAGCAATAACGAAGCATTTATCCATAACATACAAATTGTATGTGTTGATTACTTTTGAAATAAAGAATTGCAACATAAATTAATCCAAGAAAGATGTAATTGCAATTAATAAGTTGCCAATTTATGTAATGAATGGAGCAGAACAAAAAGGTTATCTCTATAATCAGAGCTGTGACCCTTATGCCCTTAGGGCACAATGATCAGAAAGATTTTTCTCTTTCAAATATTATAACCATTCAGAAGTAAAGGTATGGTCAAAACGTACAATTTTACAGTACTGCAAGACCATATAACTGATTATTAATACTAAGGTAAGATAACATTTTGTTCCTAAAGCTGCTTTATAATTGTGTGGTGTCTCTTATTTTATGGCATGACCATGGTGTATAATAACTAGCTTTGATTGAGTACTTTAATCACTTGATCATACAAAGTAATCACAGGTGGAATTTCCTTGTGCCTCTCATTCTATTGTCTGAATAATCTAATGCAAGGCATGATACGGTGAAACTTGCTTTCTAACTTTAGACAGGTTGGGCTACCCGTGTAAAATAACTTCACAGAGTTGGAGATTGAAACGTATCCAAACATCAATCTCCTTGGAAGAATCAAGGACACTTTTGAGGTAAAGGGTACATATTCTATGAGGCTGGACGCCAGAGCATGTTTACGCTGCCTGATATGCTCGTCTGTAGGTAGTAACATGCACTACATCTCACAGTTTATCAGAGGTACCAGGCAGTAGCAATTTCTGTGACCTTTCCTGAAAGAGGGACAAGCTCTCTCACCATAATTGTACTTCAAAGTCAACATATCTGCTACCATCCTGACCCTTCATCTCTCTCCTCCTCAAACATCCAGCATGTGTATATATAATGGGATCTTAATAAAAGGAAAAGGAAAATGATGGAAGACTATCTCTACTTACAAGTATCATTGAACATTACAATTATATCAGCTCCATAAAACCATGTCATTAAAAATGTGACACATATTGCAAATAATACACATACTTCCACTTTCTAAATCATTAAATAAATTGCTCTTAAGTGTATAAATACATGCCTGACCAAAGTAAATAAATAATCATAATGAGGACTTACAGCAGAATTCTCTGAAACTCATGAGAGAAACCATACTACATGACCAAGTTAAATCCCAAGAAAGGTTTAAAGGTCAAGTTTTTCTTCACTAAGTAACTCAGTAAATATCTATAAAGCCATGTAAGGGAGAATCTAGAGAAAATCAAGAATTTGTATATTCTATGTAAAGCAGAGTGGCCAGCAGCTCTGCACTGGGTGAACTTTTGCTTTGGTTACAACTGAACCACCTATTCCTAAAGAACCATCTTGGTTATGCTTCCCACAGCTTGCTCTCCCTATCCAGTGCTGATGACAATAGGAGCTAGATGTGTGCAACATTCACCAAAACAGAATGAAGTGATTTGCTTAATTGTTCTGGGGCTATTCCCAATGAAAATTCAAAACTAAATGCTAAAATTCAACTTACAGTGCAAAATGAAAAGTGAAATTACAGTGGAGTATGTGCTCAGCAGCTCCAAATGGTAGTCACTGGTTGCTCAGTCCTAGATACTTTGTTTTATCTTTTTGTTCTGGTGGTAATTAATTTTGTGTATCTACCGTTGAAGACAGAAGAATAAAGCAGCTTTGGTTGAGGTCCTAGAAAACTGATTTTTCTCTGCTGCTTTCCAGAGCAAAGCCAATGTGCTGGTGGGTTTGATTTTATATGAAAGAAACTTGGAATATTCTACATTTGATGAGTTGCTTTGTCTCTTTTCTTCTTTAAATAAGTGTTGTCTCATAGAAAGTTTGTGAGAAGCATTATAAGTTGGTGTGCCTAATAGGACTGATCAATTACACATTCTCTGTATTAACAAAGATGAAGCTTGGACTGAGTATCCTCCTACTGTCAAAGCACACATGTGAAAGAAACCAATAGACAAAAGCATCAATTTGTGCTACAAATGAAATGTCTCTAGAATCAAAATACATGTGAAAGAAAAAATTCTGCAAAGAGCTCATCTCTGATTTATCTGTGTTGCAGTCTGTTTCTGCTTATATCTCACCTTGTGTCGGCATTTTCGTCCCTGAGCAGCAGTGCTTACCTGTCTGCCAGTCTGTCGGGTATACTGGCTCTCCAGGGGCATGGATGGATTTCTGCTCAATGTTGTCAGTCACCTGAATTTCTCTGTTCCCAAGCATGCCAGCTTGTGACTCCTGACATCACTAGAAAAAAACAGCACTGGAAAAAGACACAGCTGATGCTCTTCAGTTGCATTAAGGTCCTGGATCTCTCCAGAGATTAAGCATCATTAGGATTAATGCCAATGGTGCTATGTGTTTGCAAAACAGGTGAGAGAAGGGAATCAAGGCTTCCAAATACAACCACCTCTCTCTCTCCCCCAAAATGAACCAGGTGAAATAAAGTCTGGTTCAAACTAAATGCAAATGGTCTCATGAAGGCAAAACAAAGCCCATTCCAGCTGGGGGGACCTGATGGTTGCCGAGGGCTTGATGGGTGTTAGTGAGACAGAAAGACAGACCTGCAATGAGGAATATTGTGATTCCTCCTTTCGTGTGCCAGATTGATGGAACTATAACAATAGAAACAAAAGATGGCTTGGATGGGCAGCGAGGTAGCAGAGACAGGCTGACACACCTTGATACCAGACTTGCACAGCTGCACATATGCCACTGCTGATCCATCAGCCCAGCATGCTGCCCACAATGACTGATCAATCTACACTTGCCGTTGCTTGATGTTAGCAGCAGCAGATAGTAAGGGAGAGAAATATTCGTAATATACTGGAGGGTATGTTTTTGTTTCCCTTTTAGCATGTTTTTTTTCCCCTTTACAGAATATCCCTATGGTTTATAATAGTGAAAATATACCAGTGCAAATATACCTCTGCTGACTCCAGGGACCATGTCTTTTACTTAAGTAAGATTCTCTTGGACCTAAAATATGGGACATTTGTGTCCTCTCCACTCTGTTAAATGCAATGCTTTTCTGTGAGAGGCTGGGGGAACTAATGAGGAAGGAAAGACAAAGTGAGAATGGATGCAGATGCCGAACCACTGCAAGACGATGAGGCAGCCTGATCTGCCTGCTTTCCAATCATTTGAGCAAATGATTTGTATTGAAAAAATATTCTTCAAAATAATATGTAGAGTCTAGACGATAACTGTCACATGAGAGAGACTGAAATTTTCAGATCAATAGATGAATTTGCAGCAACCCTTCTTATTATTATTTATATTAACTATTGCTGGAGTCCACAGACTCAGCACTCATTCAGTAAAGACCTTCCTCAAATCATTATTAGACTCTGGGCCCACTTTTTTCTCTACTCTACCTATGATATTGGTATCAAACAAAGCAAATTTCCGTAAGACCAAGCAATGAAGGCAGAAAATGCTTGAAAGCTCTGTATTGTGGTTAGTGCTTGCTGATTATTTGGATGTAGCTTTGTACTGAGGATGCATAACATTCTTAATATTAAAATGTCTTAGAAGAATAGCCTGAATTTGAGACAAAGGAAAAATAAGGGAAAATGTGACATTCTAAAATGAGCCAAATGCCCATTCATAGCAATGAGAATCTGACGGCAAGGATAACCTATGCCTGTTATAAATCTGCAAGTTTTATTTCATTTTGCACATGTATTTAATCCATCTGTAAATTGTTCATTGGATAGCACAGGACGATGTTCTCCTGGGAACTGTAAGGTATGTGTATTCAACAGTGGAGAATAAACACAAGATTTTATTACAAAATGCCACTGCTGCTCCTGGCATGAGTAATTTGTGCACCTGCATTTTTAAAATGTTTCAAAGTTTTTCTCCTTTGTGAATTCAGCGGCAACACACATTATCTTTCAGGCTGCCACAACACAGTATTTGCAGACTGGGTCATGTCAGCCCTTGTTATCCAGAAGCCACTGTTTTCTGAGCAAATAGCAACTGAAAATGACAATGGTTGCTTCAGACAGGGGAGAATAAGACAGTATTTCCTTATGGCCTAGTAATGCATGTCTGCAAGATGAGCAGGAGACATATGCAGGGCTTAAATCCAAATTTGGAGTGGGTTTTTGGAGAGGACTTAGGCCCAAGGAAACGTGGAAGGAATGGAATGTGTCTTGACAGCACTTCCTCCATAAGTTTGTCCCACATTCGAGCGTATTCTTCCTCACAACGTGCCTGGATTTGCAAGCTTGGGGAATGAGAGACTGGGTCTGGAGATTGAAATACGTTCTCTGGTGCAGCACTGCACAACCAAAGTGCTGGGCCAGCCATAGATATCATTAAATGTAGAGTCCTCAATAATTACTGCTGTGCTTTAAATACACCATCACCTTCCAGAAGGCTGCATACCCATGGGAACTTAACTGGCTGATCAGGGTTTGGCGCAGGTAGGGGAATTAGGACATTTTAGTTAGTTTAGGCTTAGTAATTTAATTTTTAATAGTTATTCTGCAGGTGTCTAAAGTCAGCTCTGTATATACAATTTTTAAGTAAAAATTTCCCTTGTGTTCTCTGTAATCTCTCTGAAATGTTCCTTGATTCTCTCAGAACTCTCTCATTCAAATATGCAAAGTGTATAATTCCAAGCAATCTTACGTATTTGTACATCTTAGAGTCATATTATCGTCTTAAAGTCCTATATCATGCAATTCCCCCACTTGCCATGGATCTTAGGCAGAAAGGGATTGAGATCTCATGTTGTACCAGTTTGATCATCAGAGTCTATCTCTAAGGGCAGTCACAAGCAGGTGAGTTTGCAGCATGTTTATTTAACTGATGTTGCAAATGCTGACGGAGGGATGGAGCTGATGAAATTGCCTTGGATTCAGTTTTATTTTCTTAATTTGTCAAGGGTTGGAGCAGCAAAACAGCACAACCAGTTTGCAGTTTCCAGGGTCTCCATGGCATATACATATTTTGAGAACGAGATTTGAATAGTTGTGTGCAAGAGACTCCAGCTCCATGGAGATGCACTTGACATTTCAAGTGGTGCAAATCTGTAGAGCTGAGAATACCCAATTCTGCCTGAAAGAGGGCAAACATGGCAGGAAATCAGATACCTTTGCTATCAGGGCCAAGTGTCTGCCTCCCATCCCCATCTGCATCTGTAGACAAGTCATATTCAGGTCTGTATTTACGATCAGGCACTACAAAACGTTGGTGCTCTCCTTTTTCAAGCTTTATTGCAGATTAATGTCATAAATGTGGGGTATCATTCTTTCCCTCTTCTATCACTAAGAGCTGTAATGAATATTATCAAGACATGAGAACAGAGGGGAATCAGAGAAATGGGAAATCAGACGCACTTGCAAAGCTCTTGATGTCTGAGTTCATAGAATGAGTCACAGAATGATTTGGGTTGGAAAGGACCTTAAAGATAATCTAGTTCCAACCCCCTTGCTATGGGCAGGGACTCCTTTCACTAGACCAAGATACTCAGAGCTCCATCCAACCTGGCCTTGAACACTTCCAGGGATAGGGCATCCAACACTTCTCTGGGCAACCTGTTTCAGTGCTTCACCACCCTCACAGTAAAGAATTTCTTCTTAATATCTAATCTAAACCTACTTTCTTTCAGTTTGAAGCCCCTGTAAATTGTCTCTCTCCATCAGGGTCATTTAAGTGCCAGTTACCATTGAAAAGGCCAAGGCAGAAGATGCAACAGGACACTACCTACAGCACGTAAATAGGTGCCACCTTTTCACTGGAAACCTTTACTGAATCAGGGAAAACACAGCTCCCTGCCGGTGCCAGGTACCAGCCCAAAGTTCTTCAACAAGTGGAACACTTCTCAGACATTTTAATCCTCTAAGTAGCAACTTTGGGATGTCTGTGCATATCACAAGGAGCAGAAGAGAGACCAAGCAATGGGATCGTGACCTATGGGTAGGAGTCAACCAAATCTGCGCTGAGGACAGCATGAGCAGTCAGTCATGGAGCGATTCTGCAGGTCCTTATTCAGAAGGTTTCTTCTGCTCTGCTAGCTACTAAACCCATTAATAACAATAATAAAGGACTGGAGGAAAATAAGTGGACCAGGCTGTGGTGGAAAATCCAAAATGGTGATGTCTCTTCTGTTTCTTGGCAGAGGAAAATAGAAAGTCAAAATAGAAAAGTAAAAATGGAAAGCAAAAATAGAAAAGAAAATGGGGTGAGGCAGGAGGCTGCATTTCTTGCAGCATTTATACAACAGTCCCAGATGGTGGGGCAACAACATTTTTGAGCACACTCCAGGGTGCAAAGGTCATGCAAGACATGTCAAACTGGTTGGGCCATGAAAGACCACCCCTTGCTGCTTTGCTCCCAGACACCCTGATCCTTGCTAAGGAGTGGTTATAACCAGAAACACCAGGTTATAAGAAGATTTGGACACTATGGAAAAATAATGCAAAAGCAGAGAAATGGTTGAGAATGGAAACAGCAGATGAATAAACCAGCTTGAGGAAGATGTTTACAAACCAAGTAATGCAAATAAAGAAGATTTCCCACATCCCTCCACAGCAGTGATGGCTGAGAAAATCTCTGGCCAGTGAGGGGAAAGTGGCAAACCCTGCTGTACATTTTCCTGGTCAGTGCAAAGAATGCAGCTTAGACAGCATAATAAATCTGAGACAGTGTGTAACCAGTGATAAAACAGAGATATATTGATTAAAAGTAGTTTTCAGTGTCTGTAAAGTAAAGGAAAATGGAAAACGGAGAAAGAGAGAGAAAGAAGCAATGAAGAGAGATTAAAGAAGAGTCCCTCCAGATGAGATTGAAGCTGACTCCAGTCTCTAAACAACTGCCCGGAAAGTTTGACTTGTCTTCACTTTGAAGTTCAGAAACCCAAATATAACTTAATTTTCTGTGAAATTTCTGAAAATGCAGCCAATCAACAAAACCAACAAGTTGTGCTTTGCCTGACTGAGCATAATTTGGCAGGATCGTGTTTGCTGTCCTACCTGAATAGTACCTCACATCCCTAACACCTCTGAATATGGGGGGCTGCTCTTGTAGCACTCACGTGTGGAACAAAGACTGCAAGGATGCTACTCAGTACCGATACTCCCAGAGAATCAGTCTTGACAAATTCACAGTCTAAGGAAGTGTGTTAAGTAATTTCAAATAAATATGTTTGAAGACAGTGCAATCTGCCCTTAGATATTCCGCAGGCAGAAAAGTAGGCTAAATTCATCAGATTAATTATTCATTGCAAATTCTCTCAGCTCTATCATTGAGGTCAACAGCAAAAGTGCCACTGAGTACAATGCGATGTGGTCTCCGAAAGCAGATAACACTCCTTTACTCCACAAATATGAGCAGCTTTGCTAGTTTCCCAGGGACAGGCAGAAGAAACCAAACAAGCTTTATTTCACAAAGATTGACTTCTCTTTCAATCCATGTGGGACTGTATGTCCCATATTCTTCTCTGAGCTTTGTGCTCAAATGAACCCAAATTCTCCAGTCTCAGCTGAGTTAAAATATATACATATATATGCATATATATATACACATATATATATGTTTGTATATATTTACGAACATTTATGATGTGATTTTGCATCAGAACTCTCCAAATCACCATTTTGATGCAAAACCATAACCTAACTCACACTTTATCAAAGGCTTGTGATCTATTTGGTAAGCAAGGTTCGAACTTTTTGAATTTCTAAAAAAACCCGAAAGTTAGTCAGCTGGAAAGTGTGAGGATGACTGGCTGCATCGCAAACACTTTACACAGCTGTTCAAATGAAAACACAGAACACTTGAGCCCTCAATCTCAAGAATCACCACGCTCTTTTTACTCCACAGAGGTCTTTCAGTCAGTACTGTACACCTGTATTTTTTAGGCCCAATAATTACGTGCCTGAGCAATGTAATTATAACCTAAGCCATACTTTCTGATTAAATACATCAGCCTAAACTCGTGTTTATTTTAAATGCCTCCAGTTATCCAGCCCAATCCAGCAAACACATGAAAAGACTTTTCTAAAGAGTTCCTTCATTTTCCACTTCCCCCATGTAAAATCGGAGTGAATATTTTTACTGGGGGAGGAAGGGGGAGAAAAATAAACAGGGAAGGAAATGTAATTGGAGGTGGCATGAAGAACATGGCCTCTCTGCTTCTCTCTCCTGTTAAAGCCTCAGGGGATGTAAAGGCCACCAATGATCTAGGTCTTCTTCTTGAACCCCTGTGAACTCTATCTGCTTGGGTTTAGTATCACTAAATGTGTATTAATACCAAAGATTGTTTGCGTGGATTATTTATAAGGCATTCACTTCAAATTAGTGCTGCTTAAAGCATGTGAGTTCATAACTTGCCAACAGCAGATGCAGTCTGTGGCAACTGAAACAGCGAGCAGCTCCATAGATGCATGCACAACAGCTGGGTGCAGATCAATAATAGAAACATTAACAATGGTATTGTTTCAGCAGCAATTCTTCACTTTGCAGATATTTTATTCCTCATTAATGGTACCTTAAGTAAAATGATAGAAGACACGTAAGGATGAATCTCAAAGTGATGCACTGGGACTTACATGCTCTCGCCCGCCTGTTACTAACGCAACTTCTCCTTGTGCTGTAATTCCACCTGTCCCCCCTCCATCACCTGCCCAGCTGCAGGAAGGACCTTGCTGTCAGCGTGCATGGGCTGTCAGGCCACTTCCTCTAGTACCAGCCAGCCACCTTGCCATGCAGTCTCTACAGGTTTTAGTACAGGGCAGTTTATCTCATGTGCAAGGGAACCCGCCATTTCTGTACCTGAAGAAACAGTGAGCTGAACACTGCATGTCAGTGGGAGTAATGCTGTCTCACAACACTGACCATGTGCAAAGCAGAGGCCCTGGTGTAACTCTCATTAATGACCTGGTAGTCATCAAGCTCTATGAGCTCATGGAAAAGTGAATTTTCAATCACCTTTGCCTCACCTGATCAGCCTCTCGAATGGGTCAGAAAGGTGGCCATTTGACTACCTGTAAGTCAATCAAGTATAAGTCAGTTCCTCAGGGAAGTGATTATAGACACTAAAGGTCATAGTTCAGGTTTTTCAGTGAACATTATTATGCCTTGACACTGCCAAGGACACAAACATGCACAGATTTGGTATATTATAAATACATAGAAGCCTAAATATGCATGTAGATTTCTCAGGTTCAATCTGAACCTTGTTTGATCAAGACATCAGCTCAAGTCAATGTGAGTTTTAGAATGTTTTGGCCATGGCTTTGGAAAATATGCCACGATCAGGATGGGAGAACTAAGCAGTGCTCGTCTCCACACTGTGGCTCTTTGTCACAGTCTCTGTGTGCAGCCCAAAACCAGTGAATGACTAAAACTTTCTTTTTGTTCAGGCAGATCATTAATTTTGGGGTCCAAATGTCAACTTGGCTTTCTATTGAGCCAAGTGGATGGGTCTTGGCAATAAGGCCCATGATACTGTAATATCTGCATCGTCTACAACATCTGCTTAAGGAATATCTTTCCAGTTGTGGCAAATTAATCTAGCAGAAATAGTTATATTTAGTTATATAGTGATCAGATTTGTTACAGTCAGGCTACCTTTGCATAGCCAGCTGTGTTCAGCAGCACAAGCTTCTCCAGTCTGACCACTGACTGACAGAGCCATAAGAAAATATCAAGGAATAACTCCCCTTTCAAGCACTAATTCATCAGTGATAAACAATTAAATTGTCTTTGGAAGTGCTTGGTACTTCCCAACGATGCTACTTTGAAGGAGTCTTTTGAACAGCAGCACTGGTGCCCTTTTGTGAGCTTGGGAAGGTATTGCAGTCATATCTTCAAGTTTACTTCTGAAGACAATATTTTCACCATCTTGTTCCTACTTTCTCACTCCTACTTGTGCTTTATTATAACCCAATCTTGTTTTTTCCTGCTGTTTCTTAGTCTTCCTCTTCTCTGATGCCTCACACCCTGCTGAGTCTTTCTTGGGCCCCTCACTGTTGTATCTAAGTGTTCTCCTTCTGTCCCTTTTAGCTACTTTTGCTTTTCTCTACCCTTTCTTACGTCATTTATTTTTCTCTTCAAGCTGTATGTCTCTCTTTCCTTTTCAATGCATCCTTACTTTACTCTTGAGAGTAATGGTGGGTTATCACTGAGAGTACAAACCAGGCCCAAACACCTCCCAGAAGTATTTTAAGGTGCCAAGTGTGTGTTTATTGGTTCCAGGGCTCACTTTCTTTGTTGGAATCTTGAGGATTTTCTGTCATGAGCAGCTCCTTCTTTTGCTCCTTAGTTGCTAGCAGCCCTCTGCAGACCTTCACAGCACATGCATCCACACTTATTGTAAGCTGTCTTTATTTAGGGTCGTAGACTGTACTAATGGCCTGAACTGGCAAAATCCATAGTTCTCCCTCAAAGATCCTGAGTGCCTGTTCCTGCATTTGATTTCCTGGATAAATGTGGACCCTTTGCACCTCTGAGGAGCTAATCAGGACCTTGAAGAATGGCACTTCCTGCAGTAGGCATTGCTACATGAAGAAATTAATAAAGATGATTACAGCTCAGGGCTAAATATGGTATATTACGGTGTTGTACTTCACTTATCCTCATGGCAAATGAGTCGGAGAGACACTCCCATGTATTTTTGAAGAGTGACTCTTTATACTAATTAATGATATCAATATGCACATGGTGATGCTGGTATAATTAGCGCAGTGGATGGCACCAATATAAAACAACAGAAAGAACCTATCAGAGAAGCCGATACAGTGGATACATACTTAAAGCTGCATGAAAATCCTTTAGCAGAAACCAACAAAATTCAGTTACCATCCCTTTAACCTGAGACAAGGTCATCCAAGGCTTACAGATGTTTTAGTGAACATTGGGTTCTTTTGCTGTGACTTGGACAGATGTATGGACACTAAATGAAACTTGGAATTACAAAATGAGCTGATATGGAAGGAGCTGAGTTGGGATTTGCATTGGTTTGAGGCTAGATCTCAGAACAAGCCTCAGATGTTACAAAACATAAAACAAAACTGAAGAAATAAACTGTCTGTGGGAGCCCTGCAAAGTCAGTCCAAGGTGTTTCATACAGCTATACTAAGTCTGGGAAGAAAAGTCAACATACAGACTACTGGGTCTTTGTCAGATGATACATCTTCTAGGAAACCATACACAGGTTTAATGGGTCAGGTCCATAGCTGACAAAAATGGATACAACCCCACTAAAGTCACTGGGGATCAGCCAGCTTACACCAGCTACATCTCCAGCCCATCACTATTTACATTCCCATAGTTCCAATAACGAGGAGCAAAGCTGAAGTGGAAAGTTTATGTGGCTGTTGGGTGCCTTCCTTGAGTTAACCAGTGAGGATGATTTAAAGACATTTTCTTTGGTCCAACCTTTCACTTATAGTGTGCTTCACCCAGATGGGCCCCAGTACATGCCTACATTTCTCTCAGTGGGGGTCCTTTCTTACAAAACACATTGCAAGAATCAATGTTCTGTCGTACTCTTTACCTCTTATTTCAAGCCAGGCTGTAAGCTGTCACGAGAATGAGCATCCCCTAGTATATTTTGACACAACCTAGGCTGCTCTGGGTATTCCTGTAAAAAATACCCCAAAGAACATTGCAAACATTTATTTCATCTCAGAGTGCCTGAATTGTTCAATTTATTTTTTGCAAGGGGTCAGGTCCTTTACATCTATAAACTCTGGACACAACACACCCAGTGAGATATCAACTGTTAACCTGGAGTTCTCCCTATGACAATGAATTTTGTAGAATATTCAGTTATAGGTTAAACAATTCAGGTTAATTACTTAAACATTTGTGCAATGAAACTGCAATGATTTTGCACAGAGATCATCTGCAGTATGTAACGATACCTAGAGCTGAGAGACAATTTAACAGGGGTCTCTACCTGCTGCAACACCTTAGCACAAGGGTGTGATTTAAAGGTAATGTGGGTAATGTGGCAGATTTAATGCAGAATTTCCTTGCTTTCCTAGGTTTAAGTTTCAACCTTAATGGTATAACTTGCATTGACATTGTTTCGGTTTGTTTTGACATCATAATTGAGTCTAATCTCCACAGACTTGCACTACAGTCTTATTTCCTATTGTAGTCTCACAATGTAATTTTACCATAAGAGCACTGTAGTGAGGCCTTCTCCAAGTCATGCTTTGAAATCATGTTGTGTGTGTAATATTGCCTTGTAATAGCTTTGTAAGAGGGTCTCTGAAGATCTTCCCTGCAACAATTTGACCATCTTAATCTCAAACTGTAATGACCTCACAATGCCATAAAGCAATTACCATTACAAATTTAAATGGTCTTATGTAGGAACTTCTGTGCTGCCTCATTAGGTGACACATTTTGCTGTGTCCAACCTCTGTTTAAATACAGCACATCCACTGGATATCCACTGCTCTTTTAAATTTCAAAATTGGGCTAGGGCATACATTTTATTCCAGTTCTCTTTTTTTTTTTCTTCCACTGCAGATGGGCTGATGAGAATCTACTCTAGCAGCACATTTTGTTAGAACTGGGCTGGGTTAGTGGCATCCAGATCTGGATGCCACCACTGTTGGAATTTCATTCACTCGCTGACCATAAGCCAAATAAATCACAGCTAGGAATTTGCTTTGAAACCAAAATAACAGAAATTTGCTACGCTCTATTGTCACCTGATATAGCTTTACTTCCTCTCTGCTTTGTTCCTGAAAGGGCTTGCAGCTGGGGCATTGATTTCTATTTTAGCGATTCTTCAGGGAAGTGATGGCCAGCACAATTCCTGTCCCTTTGTAAGACACCCAAGACAGTAGGAGCTGGTGATTTGTGTTGGGAGGTAAAATAGGCTGCTCTGGCTTTTATAGTCAGAAATCTCAGAACACTTTATTTCCCAGGAAAATCATGAGCTTATCTAGGGCACCTGTAAGACCAGCTATGGAAGACCTCAGGGTGCTTTTCCAGCCTGGCTGGGAAGTTAGATCAATTCCATTAGACAGAGGTGGTTGGCCTGGCATTTACGTAGCTCTCGGAAGTGTGAAACTTTTCCATTCTTACTCCTCTAACTTGCTTTCTGTTTCATTTCTGACCCTCTACAGGTGTATTGAAGATGGTGATTTCATGGCCTGTCCAACAACAGAAAATGCGTGGTATGCCACGACTTACAGCCAACTCTCAAGAAGCAGCCTAGACTTATAACTTCTTCAGTTCAGAGACATACTCCCGAGAACATGTTCATCATTTTAATTCAAGTCTTCGTTGTTGGCTGACTGCCAAGTGGCCTACCAGATGTCTCTCTCTTTACTATGGTTGAAGCAGATTATGATGTTCCAGTTCATTTTTCCTTTACTGACAGCCTGGTTCTAAAAATGTGCCAGACTTTAAGGGCAATATTTTTAAAAGCCAGGTCAACTCACAACAGTACACCAATGACAGTGCATGCAGATACTACAAAACCGTATGATAGGCAATTAACTTAATGTTATTTATGCTAGTCGAGTAACTTTGATTTTGTTAAGAGTCTTTAACACTGAGGAGGAGGAGGATTCCTAAAGTGCCAGTTACTGGAGTCTGGTGAATATGGTGGAAGAGGAACTTTCTCTTGAAAAATGTATAAAGTTTTGGCACATGTTGTTAAAAGGGAGAGCCTAAATCTAACAGCTTTCAAAAAGAGAGAGAAAAAAACCCCAGAAGTCCAAATTATTTTGGGCATATTTTAAGTTGCATTTTTTTCAAAGCCATTAATTATATCACAGGCATGGAAGCACTTCTGGTGTATGTATTTTTGCACACAAATCCCACAGTCATGAATGACCTCTATTACATCTATTGCCCGTCTTTCATTACCCCTGCCCCCAAAAGTGAAAAAAAGTTTCACAGAACAAAGGTTATTCTCTATCAGATCGAAAGTCTTTGAGACATTTACAGTAATAGGTTTCAAGGAAGGTCCCAAAGTCTTAGGGCTTAGCCAAAATTTTGAAGGTCTCTAATGCCCCGCAAGAAATGGTTTTTATAGAATTCTCTTTCTCACTATAGGAACCTGCAGCCATGTGCCAAGTCTTCTCTTTCCAGCCTTCAAATACACAATATTTTTTTACTCTTTTTCACCTGCTCAGGTAGTCTCAACTGCTTTTCAACTAACTCTTCATCCATCAACTACTCTGTGCATGTCTGATCATGAATGAACACATATTTCATACTGTGACTATGCATCCTGAAGAACATCCTATGTACCAAAGCAAGTAACTAGAACACAGTAGGAAGCTTTTTTCCTCAGTCTCTTTCTACTGCTTTTAGTGTCTGCTGTCATCTTCAACATAGTCCCCTGTATGTAACTGTAAGATTATTTTTGTGCATATGAGGTGTACAGCCCTTATCCGTTTCTGCCTTTCTCTTTTGCTTTCAGATGGAAGGACTTCATGCAGTTTTCTTTTTATTAATTGCAATTCTACAGAAATTAGAAACCAAAATTACATTAGATGGTAATTCTGTCTTGAAACTTTTAATAAACCACATGGCTTTCGAGACTCTTTGTCTGCATGTGTTCATGCAGTTCCATTTTCTAGTTCTGATCTATCTACTAGGCAAAATGTTACTATTATGTTATCTTTATGCTACCCTTGCATTGCCCTGAGTCATGACAGTGATACAATACTGCTTATCAAAGCTTTAAAGATCCAGCACCATAACCTCCAGACAACCCCCTCATAGGAAGCAGCAAGTTTTCTGTGTTAAGCAAGGGGCTTGACTGGAAGGAGGGAGTGCTTTGCTAATAAACTGCATTGTCTGAACAGTTTTACTAGTGTGAAGACCCTTGTACTGATGATTTATTTGGAAGTTCTGGGTATATTAACTTTTGCTAAGAGCTGAGACTAAAAACTTTATGGGGAATGCTACATACACTCCAAAGACCGACAAGAGAATTTAAGTTAGATGTGATTAGTATGAAGAAAGTTACATTTATTATACTCTTATGTATAATTGATCATATGAAAGGCCTTTTGTAACTATAAAAGAGACAGCACATTAAATTGTTTTACCCTGAGGATTATACAAATTTGTAGAAATCAGATTGGAATATCAGCCTATTGGTTTCATTGCTATGGTAAATCATTAAGATGTTCCATGTTAATCATAAATCTTTGTATCTATTTATTATTAATCAAATAGCTCCTCCCAGCTGCTGCTTTGCTTCATCTATCTCAGCCAATCAAACCAAAACCTGGTAACATTAGCTGTGATGAAGGGTGGCTGCATGCACATCATATGCATGGCACATAGCACAGATTATACAGTGCTAGACATGGGGTATGAGAGCTGATGGGGTGTTAGCTCTCCACAGCAGGGGGGCCTGGTTTTGGGATTTGTGAGTAGGCATGCCTCATTAGTAAAATGATTCATGGTGAAAGGGAGTTTAGCTGGGAATAATTTAGTGGCTGCTGTGGTGGAGCAGCAATATACTTTGGGATAGAGAGGTTATGAACCTATTTTTATTTGAGAAAGTCTTGAATGCTGACTGATGTCAACCTGCGGTACTCTTACGGTTTTACTCTGGAAAACAATGTTGCAAAGCCCTCTCAACTGACAAGTAAGCAAATGAAAAACACAATCTGAATACAACATAACCATGTTCTTGTATTTCTTGTGGATTATCCTAGCTTTTATGCAAAGCTAATTGGCTTTCAGAGCATTTCTGAGCTGGTATGTCTACACAGACTAGTAGTTCGTTGCCAAGTAGAAGTCAACTCCAACTCAGTGATATAGCATATTGATTACAGCCTACTTCCATCCACTATTTCCTGTGAGTGTAATGATATCTGACATATCATTTCCCTGAAACTGCTGAAGTTAACATACTATTTAGATTTGGCCCACAGTTCTTCAATTAGCAGGAGTATTATAAATGATATACTGCTCCAATCCTTAAACACTTCTTGCTCGTGCCTTACAAAATTAGGTAAGTGTGGAAACTCATTTTAAGAGGAGATAAAAATATTACTGAAAGAACTAGATATTTGTAGTGGTGCCATAAGAAGATGGGAAGCAAGAACATTGACAAAAATACAGACCATTCCAAACCGAACAATGAACTCCAACTGCTGTGACAGATTTTCCTTATGTAACCTAATGTTTAGAAGAAAACCATTTCCTTTAAGTGGGCCAGTTCACAAATGTAAATAGGCATCCTTCAAACAATGACCCGTTCACATTCAGCTTTACAGTTTACTGTGAAAGTAACTGTTTGTTGGGAAAACATGCACTGAACATACATTGCATGTGATTCGCAAAACAAAATAGGAAAATTCTTACTGATATTGTTAATGGGTTTTCTTACAGATAGGGAGTATGGCAGCAGTATGTAGCTGCAAGTTCTTTCCCGTGACTTTGTTTCTCCTCTGGTGTGTTCAGCAAGCTCCTGGATAGGGTCAATAGCTGGTCTTGGCTGAAAATGTTAGTCTTGCACACTTCAGTTCATGTGTTCATACATACCAGGATAGGGAAAAGTAACAGGTTAGCTAAAAGTGGTAAAAGGTTCCTATGACATGAAAATCTGCTTCTTTTTTGTCAGTTCCTCTCCAAGTTCTCCAACATGCTTTTATTTTCTGAGTTGAAGATTTCTGTGACTAAAATAACAAGTCAAAAGCTCTGAAAACCAATGGATTTTGGAATATATACATTGGTCTTTGTAGTTCTGTGAGGTATAGGAAGGAGCACAGGCTTGAACTGCATAGGTTGTCAGATCATGTGTTCTTTCTTTATCTTTTAATTCTTTTTTTCTTTCTTTTTCCCTTCCCTTATATCCTGGATATGTTCAATGTGCAAAATTTAAAAGGCTACCTTTTCTAGTATCTAACATTGCATTTAAGACACAGAAAGGAGAGTGCTTTGTAGCTTGACAAACATGTAGTGTTATATACAGGGCTGAAGGAAGAATGAACAGATTAATCTTCTGCTCCCTGTCCTGACCCATCTGCATTATTTATTTATTATGAAATAATTCACTGTGCAGCAAAACCATCACTTCTGAGTTCCCACACAAAACGTGAGCTTGCAGACTAGACTTCTCATGCCCGCTGATGCTGTTGTGACAGGCAGAAATATAGGAAAGGAAATACCCTGGACTAATGGATGTCATGCCCATTGGAGGTATTTTGCTTCTGTCTTTGCAGATGTAAGGGGAATATCTCCCAGAAGAATGGGTCTGCTCCTGCAAGGGCAGAAGGTGCCAAATGCTGAGGAAGATGTTTTTGCTGTAAAAGATGTCTAATGATATAGTTGCTCTTGTCCTTCCTTCTCAGGGAACTGGTGATAATTTAGTGGTCTTCTTGGGCCTCTGCCTTTGTCCCGTACTGAAGATGTTTAGCAACAGCCAGTGTTTAAAATGCTGTTGAGCTGAAGCAGTTACTCAGTGGTCACACACCTTATGGCATAAACTTTTGCTCCAAGTCCCTCCCTGTCTTAACTATTAGATGGTTTGAAGTTGGCTTGAGATTGTGTTCAAGTAATGCATGGCAATTCTTCATCTCGCATTATCTGTGTCTTCATTTTACCTTCTTCCAGACATTTTACCTCCTCTAGTGGTTTGAGAGACAAAATGGAGGGATCTTTTTTCTGTGTCTTTCTCTTTTTGTGGCATCATCTTCTGAAACGAACACTTTCCTCTGCACCTTTAGTCTTTGCCACAACTTTGGTGTTACTATAGCTTTGTTCCCGCTACCATGTTTTCAAGAAGAAATATTTTTTCTGTAATCTACTTTTAAAGCTAGTGCCAGTGGAATAAAGAATGAGATACAAAGATACATCCCAAATTGCAGCTTGCCCTGGGTGTGGGTTTGATTATTGATATATACAGTCTGTGGATCCCAGAGCTCTAAACCAAATCCTGTCACAAGTATAAACTCGTGAATAATTAGTTGTGAGTAAATGGGTAAAAAAACCCTCTTAAAAGATACCAACTGCTTGTATGCCAGGTATATAAATCTAACGAAGGCCGTATCAGTAAAAAAGATAACCAGATTCTGATCTCATTTATACCTCTGAAAGCTCAGAATAAATTAGAACAACTCAGGTATACCTCCAGAGGACCTGAGATCAGAGCTGTAGGCTTAACGACCAAACATTTTAGCGCTGCTTGGGTAGAATATGCAATCATTCTGACTCCTTAAAGCCCAAAGACTGAATTTTATTGAGCCACTAGGAGAAGATCCAGACCAAGATATGCACAGCTATCAGAGCTTGAAAGGGCATACAGTTATCAATGATGCTGTCAGCAGACGTATTTGAAACCTGCCTGGATGACAACTGTGCCTGAAACTGCGTCTGGATGCTGCATTCTGCATTTTCCTTCAGAGACAGGAAGCATGTGGATAGGCTGCACATTAACCAACTCTGGGATTTGAGCATACTCCTGATGAATAAAGAGGATGGCATGATGCCTCTGGAGGCCTCGAATGCAGGGCAACAAGTTTGCTCCAAAACAAACGTCATGTACAATATATGTATAAGGTTAATTTGGTTTAGCTATGTTGTCAGGGTGTTGCCTGGCAAAGACGCTGAAACATTTAGAACCTTAAAGCTAAATGGTTTTGTTTGGAAGTCCCCAGGCAGCATCTCTCCGACCCCACATGAGGTAACCAGAAGTAGCTGTATGAACTAGAACTGCGCAGCCTCAATGGCATGAAGAGCAGAACACATAGGCATTGGTTGCACTGGTGGCAGCAACATGCTGAGACTGACAAATTCACCACTGGGACCAGT
Organism: Lepidothrix coronata; assembly: GCF_001604755.1. Taxonomy (NCBI): domain Eukaryota; kingdom Metazoa; phylum Chordata; class Aves; order Passeriformes; family Pipridae; genus Lepidothrix; species Lepidothrix coronata. Next base: position 7,961,219 of record NW_016690186.1, on the reverse strand, counting down.
CCCAGATTTCAAGCACGCAAGTGGGTTAGGGAGCTCGTGGGGATTTGATTTGCCCAATCACAAATAGGCTTTCTGCTGTAATAAAAGCCAGTTCAAGGTCCAGATCCCAGAAAATGCTGAACTTCCAGGAAACTTGCATTTGTGGATTTTCACTTGATCCTAGTAAAAGATAATGTTGGATTTTTCCACTTAAACACCACATTTAATGCATCTCAGAAGCTAAAACACTTTACAAACCAACATTAAAAGCAGGAAAGTCTGAGATGCACCTCTTTTTTTTTTTTTTTTCCAGGAGCTTAAGAACTGGTCACATTCCACTCGGGAGGGCAGGAGTGCAAAGAGCATCACAGTCCCATCAGCCCTAAGGGGGAACTGAGAGCTACTGTGAAGGTGAAGTTGACCTGCTTCTATCCTCATTTACAGCAATGGCTACAAACTCCTACAGCTGGACAGAGAGAGGGAAACACAAGTAAGGACACAGGTGTCATTGGTGTTTCACAGGTGTCATTGCCTTTCCTTTTATTGACTAGGTGGAGTGTTTCTAGTTGATAATTTTTAGATGGAAATATACTTTACAGCCATATCAGGATAGGAAGCTGCTAAGAAGCTCAAGAGATGTGATCACTTGCCAAACTCTGAGGTATACAAGTTGTTAAATTAGGCCATGTGATGGGTCCAAAATGGGCTAATTTATGCTACTTTGAACATCATTCTAGCACTTTTAAAATGTTTCCCCCAATTAAGCTGTTCAGGCCACAGATCTAAATAGCTGTCTGCACAGGCTGCCAATTGATTAATTCCCTAATGATGGATTGAAGCTACAGCTTTTGTTTCTTAATCTCTCTTTTCTCCATTAATGGCAAATCATTCATAAAACAAATCTTATAAATATAAGTAAGCACACAGGAGTACAGGGGACAGATTGCATATAGATTTATTGCAGAACTAATTCTTTATTACCCTTAACTATTTATTATTATTTTTGTTTTCTCTGTTCTCACAGAGCCACAGGAGTCTGGTAGGCAATTTTCTGAACTTGAGCTTACAGTTTTCAGGCTGAAGCCTACAAAGAGCTCAGATGGCTCCCCATTCAGGAGACACACCAAGGATGCTCTTCGGGGAGCACTTTGTAGGATCAAAGCTTCTGTGGACAAAATGTGGAAGATCAGACTGTACAGAGACAACCGTCTGCTTCCTCTGACAAGCTCTGTGATTGCATTGCACTTGCAACAGCAGAATCTGAGTGTCAATGCAGGAAGACGGATGAGGTCCATGCAAGCAATGGGAATGTCAGAGAGAATATGTGTGTCTTTTCCCTTAACTAGTCTCCTCTTTGGAAAGAGTCTGTTACCCCATGTAACCATTGTAGGATTGCAGGAAGGTCTTAATCCTCTTTAGGTGAGCATGCTTGGAGGAAAGACTTCCAATTCTGGAGGAAAGACTTCCAATTCTAGAGGCCACTCAAGTGAAATCCAGGTAGTGATCATTAAAGAAGATGTGGAAGAGGTCTGAATAAGCAGAGCAAGAGCAAGGCTGAAGAAGACAGCAAGGAGCGTCTCTGAGTCCCGCTGCTGCAGAGACAAAGCTCTGTTGAAAGCTTTTTCACACTGCGCGAGAAGAATCGCTGCTCTGAAGTGCATCAGTCAGCCTGTCACCTCTGTGTCTCAAGCTGCATAGCAAAAGAGATACAAAATAATGGGTATGAGAACTTAATTAATTCAAGAATTAGAAGAGTTGAGAAATGGGGCCCTTCAAAAGTGTGACCCAGATAAGATTCACTGTATGCTATAAATCATCCATTATTGTTTAGAGTTTCCTTTCTCCACACTTGACCTTCATCATCATTCTCTTGCCTGAGTCTGGATGTCATCACAGAAGTACTGGGTGTGTGGATGGAAGTGTAGGAGACACATTGGATAGCATTTCCCTGACTGCTTGCATTTTTACTGAATAGAAAGGAAACAATGAAAATGGAACTGATTTTGCTGTCTAATATTTCTCTGAGCACCATGTGAGGTAGACAGCTCTTCAAAGAGAAGAAAGTTTAGTTCATGACATTCCCAATTAAGCCCTTCTTCTTGGAGATAATTAACCAGTGTTAGAGGCTTCCCAGTCCTGGACAGCAAAGGATACATCCTCCAACAGTATATGCCTGTTTAAAAATGCAATGCTTTTCCCTACTTGTACTTGTCCTGGGAGACATGGTGAATGTATTTGCAGCCAGGTAGTTACTTCTCTTCATAGCAAGTCTAGATACAGGTCACACCTTGGGAAAAATTGTGACGTCTCTTCTGGTTTAGGTTTTGGTGGCTGAAAGAAAGAACATGGATGGTCTTTTCTTCTGGGCAAAGGAGGGATAAAGGACCTGGCTTTGCTTTCTGCTACAGCACTGTGAATCCAGACTAGCTCTATTGAGTTTCCTCTCAGACACCCTTGAGCATCAGTCAGTTTACCACAGAGTGGGGAGATAGTGGCCTGTGCCATACTGTATGCACACCCTGAATCCTGAGGCTGGCTGGAGGCAGGTTTAACCCCTGGTGCAATTCAGAACAGCCTCAGGGCTGCTCTGGGTTGTGCTGTTTTTTGACAATCCCTCTGGGACTGCCTTATCTTGGCACGCTTCTGAAATGCCACCTTAGAGGACAAGCAGCAGGAAAGGGTAAGGGGGAATCACTGCATAAAGCTGTGCACTTATGTACACACACTATAATTCAGCTGAAAGTTGTTCTGTTTAAGACAACTGCTTAAAAATGGACCAACTGACAGAGTGGTGAAAGAAAGCGTAGGGAGAAGACTCTATGGTTGGTCGCATGGTGGTTTTTATAAGCAGCGTTTTATGAGATATAAACCATTGCTTCATTACCTGTCTGCATCATCCATGCGCCAGGATGCAGCAGATGATACCTTCAAATTACAAGTCAACAGTATTTGTATTATTAATATGATTACTAACAGCCTTAATAGTACACTTTGATGATAGCTTCTTCTCATCCAAGTCCCTCAGAATACTTACAGAGCACAGCACAAGAATTTATACACGAGCAGTAATTACTTATCCCTGTATCAGTGTTCTCTTCTGTTGATTTATTACCCTATTGACAACACAGATACAACGGACAGTCCCTTAACTCATTCTATTAATCAGTTTTAATCTGGTATTTGGATATTTGGAGTGCAAGTATTCCAGTCTGATCTCTCTAAAACTGACTGTGCTGTAGCTAGATATGTCTCCTAGTGATTACCCTTGGGGTACCAGTCCCACAGTGTTAAATCTTGACTCCAACTCTGAACTTCAGCAGCTCTAATTGGCCTCCATGTCCATAGAAAAGAAGTGAAAGTACTTTGGAGCAGGGTTAGGCATGCTTCTGTGTTTGTGGAGCACTGAGTGTAATGGGACCCTCACAGGATCTCTGGTTGCTGCCATAGTATGAATGTTAAATACTATTCTACACAGTGCTAGAAAGGTTTCGGGTAATTAGAAACACAGGGAATGTAGGCTATTCGGATGAGCAGAGAATGAAGCATTTTAAGCATACTCCCAAAATCTTGCTTGTCTTTTCATCACATATTATGTTGTTAGTCTCCATAACAGGTGATTCGCAGGTTAAATCCCATTTTCTTTCTCTATAGACTAAATTCATCTTTGATATAAGTGGGCACAAGTCCATTAACTTCAATAGAGTTGTGTTCACTCGCTCCAACATTGAATCTGTCCCAGTGGGTTTATGCTGTAAATCTATCCCAGAATCAGTGGTTACAGAAACATTGGTTCTGCTCTGAAATTCATTCAGTCCTTTCAAATACACCCTTCAGAGGAGCCTGGGAATGTTTTAAGCCTCTGCACCAACACATAAGCCTTAGTCAAGAACCACTTTTCAGCTTCAGCCTCCTCTTTTCTCCCCTGCCTTGACTCTCCTTTTACTCTCTGCTTCTTTCACACATTGCCATTTGCAGCCTCTCCCCTCCTATCTGGATAATGGTGGTAAGCAATGCTCCCTGCACTTCTGCCTGTAGCCACGGTATCTTGCTCTGAGGTGGCCTTGTCAAATCTTATGAGCTAAGTGAGGTTGGGCCTAGTTAGTATTTGGACAGAAGCCCTTGAGGAAGTGCCCCAGGTGCTGTACGCGAGTGCTGGACTACCAGTACGTGCAATTCTTCCTTCCTAGGCTAGTGCCCTAAGAAACCTTAACCAATGCTTGAAAATACAGTCCTATGGCACTGCACTGCTCTGCTGATAGAGCTGTCACTGGCGGATGGGAAAATTTAAGGTGAATCCTACCCAAACAATGGAAAATTCTTCATTTCAGCTGTAATTTGTCTGTTAGCCCAGTTAAACACAGCACGAAGCATAGAACATTTGGGGGTTTTAACATTGCTTTGCCTCTGTTTCATTTAATATGACTACTTCTGCAATACATTAATCCACAGAACAATATGGAAGCCCTCTGGTGTCTAATCTAACATCTATAAATTTGTCTGTGTAATCTCTAACCAACTGGACAGATAAAATGTTTTCTCTTTTCCAGTATTCCTGTGTTCTCTTTCGAAATACAGCTCTTTGATTAATTTCTTTTTTTTTCCCATTGACAAGTCCCAGTGTTTGGGCTCTCGGTCATGTAGGTATTTGGAAAGGAGCAGACCATCTCCAGCCTAGCTGAGCCCTGGACTATGCCACAGCTGTGACCACGTCTGCCCTGGGATCCAGAGGTATCCTCTCTCTGTTATGGGTAGTTCTTGATTCTTCTGGGAGAGCCAATGCATTGCTTCAGCTCTTGAACCTGTGCCAGGGCAGTCTGTCTCTCCTTTGGACCTTGACAGTGTCCCAGCCTTCTTTGCACACTGAACTGGTCACCCAAAGCCAGCTTTCCTTGGACAGGGAACTGGCACAGACCTTCCTCTGCCTCAAAGGAAAATGAGGTGAAGGAGGAGGATTTGATTTCTTTCTTATGCCAGTGTTTAGCACATTGTTTCTTTGATGTTTCACTACTTCCCTTCCTCCAGGACAGATAGGAATTCACCTATTTTTGGCAAGGAAAGACTCCAACCACCTCTTCCTCTCTGCCACCCCCAAGTCCATACTTATTCCCAGGGGAAAACTCAAGAGTGATTACAGCATTACAATGATCTGTGTACCGCAAATGTGGAATAATCTGTCCAGGGGTTGAAATGATGCTCCAAGGCTTTTAAGAACAGCCTACGCTTGTCGGCTGGTACCATTGTTCCTTAAAAGGGACCAGGAGGAAGGGGGTTATCCTGCGGTGGGTCTGGGCAGGATGGAGTTCATCAGACCCAAACATCTCTTTTTGCATATGATATTGTTATGTAGTTCACTGAACAGAGATCTTACTGCTAAAAGGAGAGTTCCCTTCACTTCTGTCCATCTGGGCTAATAAAGGGCAGATGAAAGGGAAGGATGTGCTCAGAAATCATGGCATGGTCTTTGCAAAACAATAAGGAGATTGAAGACCATTTCAAGGCAGAGAATAGCAAACATTCAGTTAATAAGGGCCCCAGAGGATCCGAAGGATTTTAGTTCAGGGATGAAGATTATGTAGGCAGTAGTAGCCCTTTAAGGGATCTAGGAAAATTGAGGGTGAGGAGGGGGAATGCATTTAATCCCTTCATTGAGTACACAGGAGAATTATACAGCATACAGACATTGCTGATGCTCAGCATCACATCCTAGGATTGAATATAACTTCATTCCCAGTCTAGAATTTACCCACCAAACAGAGAGGTTGAACAGCAACATTAATTACACATCTGTCCAGCACGTAGTGATACTCAGATGTCGGGTGTCATATAAATGCAAAATGCTGCTATTCTACAGGGTGGTTTCTATACATGTGTAGATTAAACAATAGCTTTGCTCAAGACTAAAATCTGCAGTGCTGCTGATGAAAGGAGTTAATTGTATGGCTGCAATATTACGGACACTGTGGTTTTACTGAGCTAAAAGTGGAGGACAGTGATTCATGGCTGCACCCATGCTCTTCGTCATGAAATATAAATTAAAAATAGTTGTATTATGGTAGGCTACCTGTATTGTTACATTCATAATGGATATCACACATCTGTCCTTGCCCAGTGTTGCAGGCAAAGCATGTTAGAGAATATAGGCAGTATTTTTCTTTTAGGTGTAACAATCTGTCAGTATCAAATTCTCTTAGTCAGTAGGGAGCATATAGTGTTGATTTACTGAAAATCTGGGATTATGTCTGCTCTGTGGTGAGCACAGATTTAAGAGGGGAGAGGTAAGGGGTCTCCAAAAGGTGAAGAAAAACACAAATGAAACCTAGAAAGGAAAAAATAGCTTGACAGCTAAGATGCAGTACAGTCACTGTCAAGTCTTCTTGAAGGAAAACCCTTGCACACAGGCATGCTCTGAGCACTGCATACTGTACCTTAAACAACCCACTCCATTACCCACTTCACGGCAAGGAACTGTAAATGTATAAATAAAACTGTGGCTCTTCAGCCCTGCTAGAACAAGCCTTAATACTTCTGTGGTCTAATGTACAAATATTTTTGGTGATGAACTGAAAATCTGGGCATACCCATATTTGGGTGCATAGTCCCATTTGGGGGCAAAACGCAAGAGAGGATTTCCTTTATCTTTTATTCCTTTCATGGCAAACCCTGTTAAACAAAGAGCGGGTAACAGGCAGGTTCAGCGAGATGCACTCTGCGGATGCTATGGAGGCAGCAGCAACTTGACCCCCATGTCACTCTGTGTGCTGCTGGTTTGCCTGGACCCTCCTCGACATGGCAGCACACAGAAGGTGCACTGCAGCTCACTTCAGGCTCAGCACTGCACTGCATCAGGCCAGAAAGATTGCACTAGTTAATTCAGGCCATTTTGTTGAGGACTGAAACTTGCAGCCAGCTGAGGAGTAAAGGTGCTGCAGTTACAGTCCTGTCCTAGTGGAATGGTGCCTCCTCCATCACAAAATACAGTTTGGCACTAATTGGTATCTTTAATAGCGGTCTCAGCAGAGAGCCTGGGAAGGCTTACCTTCATTCTTGTTCTGGGCCTTCCATGCCAGCTGGGGACGCTTTCATTGCTGCTGCCTGCGTTGTAATTGTTCTGGGGATAAGTAAAGGATTTCCAACTCTGGGCTGCCAATCTGTCACCCTTCAACAGCCACAAAGTCACAGTGAAATTAATTTTAAAAAGCCCAATATCACATTAGTAGCCACAGCAAAAGCAAAATACAAGCAATTAAAAACCACCCTGCAAATGTACAGAGCATCCAGCATGTACCGTTTCGCTTGATTTTAACCCACAAAGAGAGGTGATTCATTTGTGGGGAAGAGAAGAAAAGTAATCCCAAACCCTCTATCTCTTCTCTGCTATCAAACACTACAAACTTCATGGGATTTATTATATTAAAAAAAAAAGGCTCCTTTCCCTTTAAAAAGAGAGGAGCTACTTGGTCTGATGCTGCTGCCTTTATCAGCCATGAAGTTCCCAGCAAGGTGCTGTTAGTGCCTGATTAAACCTCATACCAATCTCTGTCCCCCATGGTAACCCAGAAGACATCCACTGAGAGTGGCAGCTCTTATTCATTTTAATTGCCAAGGATCTCTCCGTGATGGCCAGTTTTCTTGTCTCTCAAGGACTCGAATGGAAATCCGTCTGATTACACGAACTATCCGGGTGCTCTGACAGATCTGAAATATGAATATGGAGATGGCTCTGTGCTCTGCACTGACTCCTGAAACCCCAATAGTAAATTATGATCTGCCACTAAAACAATTTCAGGGCACAGTACAATTCACATAAAAGCCCATTTTTTGTAATGGAACACAAATTATTAATAAATCAGTCCGAAGGGGGAAAAAAAGTGAAAAAGAGATTTCTTTACTCTTGCTTTCATGTAACATCACAAACACAAATGTACACACACATACAGGCACGCTTCCCTTTCTCTTGTACACCTTTTTGTACATCTTCAAATGGAGATGATATACAGAACATAAACAAATCCCCTAGGGCTACCATAGTGCTCCCGAAATTAGCCTCACGTCCTCTTGCTGTAAGCTTAACCTTGTCCCATCCCTTGGGTGAACTGACCTCCAGCTTATGCAGCTTAACATGAAGGGACATTTTTATTGTCCAAACAAAACTTGCAACCCTCATCCTCACACAGAGAACAGTACATCTTCCTCCTCCATCCCTTTGACACATGGTTTCTGGTGTCAGGGGACCTTCTCAAGGAGAGCAGCCTGGCTGGATTTGCCCCCAAACACCCACTATGTAGAAAGGGAAACCAACTACCTGTATAAAATCCTATAAAAGAGGACTTAGCCCAAAACAATGAGCTTTATCCCCAAATTCAGAAGAGCAGTGTTTGTCTGATGGTTAGGTAAGCAAGTTAGGAAGGAAGTTTGCTCAAAAACAGCCCAGGGCATCTCCTGAACACCCCAGCACCTCACACCAGCCTGTACAAACACTGAGCCATTTGGGACGGATTGGAATCAGCACAGACAGTTCATCAACAACATGTCAGCAGTCCCAGCCCAGCCTGCTCTCACTGCTCTGCAAAGTGCTGACATGTGAGGGGATGATGTGGCCACACAGGCACCTGGATGCAGCAAACATCCGCTGGCAGAAAGGGAGGCCAGCGAGGGCACTTTGACTTGCCAGCAGCTCCAGGCAGCTGACAAAGCAGTGTGGTGACAGTATTAACATGTGCAGGGCAGGCAGACACATTATTATTACCACATATTTGTACTAAAATAACACCTGAGGCTTCAGAGGACCATTGAGCCAGCCAGCTGAACATACACTGCGGAAACCATTTCCACAGGGCTTTAGGTCCTCTTGAAATCCATGGAAAGAGTAGAGGAAATATAATGTGTATGAAGAAGGACAAGGGGGTTTAGTGGGTTTAGCACTGCCTCAGAGGTCAGGAAATGTGGTTTGTAACCCTGGCTTTAGCCCCAGCCTGGTGGATGACCTTTGGTCCCCTGAGTGTTTCCTGTCTGCAAAATGTGAAACTTCCATATGTTTGGCTTTCCCTGGCTATGGCATCAGTTTCCAACTGGAAAATTTGCCTGGGCAGGGGAAAAAGACACTGGACTCTTGTCAAAAACTTCTGGACATCTGGAGGTCAGGCCTTCACAGCAAGGACATAACCACTGGACATACATGAAAACCACACCAGTACAAATACTCTCCCAAAACATCCATCTCCCTACACTTTCCCTGAATGGCACACAAGCACCATATTTTGTTTCGAAAGTCCCAGAGCCCCAGCAAGATCAGGATAATGATGCAGATTTTGTGAAACATTTGGAGATCTGATGATGCTAAGTGGTAGACAACAGATTAGCATTTATTCATTAGGTTTGCATTTTTAAAACTGTAATTAAATAATAATAATAATAATAACCTCACTGCTTCAGCCTTCACTCTCTGTCCTCTTATCTCTCTCCTTCCTTTCCTGGAGGTATTAGCCTACCCAGGTGTTTCAAAGTGGGATCTGAAGAAGGCTATTTGCCTCAGTAAATCAAGGCAGGGATGATGTTCCCCTATTAGTGTTCAGAGACAGTATTACAGCCCAAAGGGTTCAAATATTGGGCTGCCATGTTTGCCAACAGCACAGTTAGCTAACACTTCATATTTAGGCTGTATTTTTGCATTTATTAGCAGCACTCAGTACAACCTGTAGTTAATTTGGTATCCTTGGAGCAAGTGCCTGTTATCAGAGTTTTCTTTTACATAACAGAGATAAACGTACATTAGTTTTTAAGACACACTAATGTACATTTACCCTTCTGTGTTTCTGTCCTCTACATAGGAAGGATTCTTCACAAAAGGATGAGTCTTTGGGAGTGAGATTTCAGTGCAGCCAGAAGATAAAATCTAGGGCAGAGACAGAGATACACAAATACCTCCTGCACCCAACAACTTTGGCATTCCATTTTGTTGCAGAATTTGCTTCAGGTTTGGGCATGGGGCCTGCAGAAACCTGTTGCCTCTAGCAGATAATACTGGTAATAACTGAGAAGAAAGATGTCTGAACCCCTATCACATTTATTGTCCTAAAGGGAAGAAATAATCTGATTTGTTACTTGAAATTTATACTTCAAATGCAAAAGAACTAAAAAGGAGCAAATACAAATAGTTTTAGTAATTGAAGAAAAGGCTTAAGTAAGTAGAGTTCATAACCTCCATAATTCATTTAAGATGCATAAATGCCTCGGATTTCCATTAATTAGTGAATGTGTTGTTTTCCTGGAGTACAAGAATGATATTTTTGAACACTAGTGAAGCAGTCAAATGAAAACTGAAACATACACATTAGGAGTCGTGCTCCAAAGGACCCTTTCAAAGAGATTAGGGCAGGAAGGAGCTGATTTCAGTTTTTCCATTTTTTCACCCATACATGAAACGGTTACTACAAGTGCTTGCAACTGATTGAAATGTAGCTATTTAGCACAGGCCAGAGTGTGACCACATAGAATAAAACCCTCATCTCTGTGGTGCTATTTACTGACCTGCATGAAGCATGTTGGTGGTTTTGGACATTTCAAACTGTACTCAGTTAAGCTCCATCTTAAAGTTAAGTATGTGCCTCTTCACTTTACTGAATAGGAACCAAAATTGTCACCATAGTTGACAACTGCTTATGTTTAGCTGAGCACTACCAGTTGAGGTTAAAGACTACATGAGACACAAAAAAAGAATAGCTTTGTTCGATGCATTCCCTCTAAAGTACAGTTACACAATTTTAATGGGATGGGAAGAAGCTTCTACTATTGCTACAGATGACACACCAGTTTTGTACATAAATAGCTGACTTCAAATGCCAGTGTATCAAACAAGCACTTTTGGGAATTCAAATTTGTCTTTTAATGAAGAGAGACCTCTATAAACATTTCTCTGCTTCCATGATGATACAATGGGCATACTCCTTCCTTCCTTCCTTCCTTCCTTCCTTCCTTCCTTCCTTCCTTCCTTCCTTCCTTCCTT